>NC_091469.1:223555440-223869606 GCF_036971445.1 Narcine bancroftii | reverse complement strand
GATTTGAAGCCGATGGGAAAATTTTCCACTTCCTGGGGGTACCCTTCGGTGTTACTAACGGTGTTTCTGCTTTCCAGAGTGATGCACCAGATGGTGGAGGAGCATGGGCTGATGGTGACTTTCCCCTACCTCGAAATGTCACCATCTGTGGCCATGATCAGCAGGACCACGACGCAAACTTCGCCATGTCCTTGCGTATGGCCAAGTTGCTTAACTTGACGTACAACAAGGACAAGTGTGTGTTCAATACGGAGCGCCTGGCCCTTCTTGGATGCATCGTGGCCCATGGTATCATTGCTTCCGACCCTAACCGGATGTGACCACTTCTAGAACTCTCTGTCCCAAGCACTCTGAAGGCGCAGAAGTGATGCCTAGGGCTGTTTTCATACTATGCACAGTTGGAGCCCAACTACGCTGATAAGGCCCATCCCCTAATTCGGTCGACCACTTTTCCATTATCGGCGGAGGCCCAGGCTGCCTTCAACCAAATTCGAGGAGACATTGCTAAGGTCACGATGCATGCCGTGGATGAGTCCATCCCCTTCCAGGTGGAAAGCGATGCCTCCGACGTTGCACTGGCCGCCACATTAAACCAGGCACGCAGGCCAATAGTGTTTTTTTTTCCCATATCCTTCATGGCCTCGAACTCCAGCAGGTGATCGTTGAGGCAGTGCGCCACTGGTGGCACTACCTAGACCTTAAAAGATTTACCTTGTTGACTGATCAGAGGGCAGCTGCCTTCATGTTCAGTGCCAAACAACGGGGTAAAATCAAAAATGACAAGATTCTGAGGTGGAGAATTGAGTTATCTACCTACGATTATGACATCTTGTACCGGCCAGGTAAGATCAATGATCCCCCGGATGCCCTTTCCTAAATGACATGTGCCAGTGCGCATCTCGACCATCTCCAGGTCCTGCACAACAGTCTTTGCCACCCTGGAGTCACAAGGCTCTATTATTTTATTAGATCAAGGAACCTCCTCTACTCTGTTGAGGATGTCCAGTCCACGACCAGATGCTGCCAGATCTGCACCGAGTGTAAGCCTCAGTTCTACTGGCCAGAGAAGGCACACCTCATCAAGGCCACCCTCCCTTTTCAATGGCTCAGTATCAATTTCAAGGGCCCCTTCCCTACCACAAATAGGAACGCCTATTTCCTGACGGTAGTGGATGAGTTTTCTAGGTTCCCCTTTGCAATCCCCTGCCCGGATATGACCTCAGCCATGGTCATCAAGGCCCTGACCAGTATCTTCACTTTGGGTACCCCGACTATATTCACAGTGACCAGGGAACCTCATTCATGAGTGAAAGGCTGCGTCAGTACTTCCTAACCAGAGACATAGCCACCAGCAGGACCACCAACTATAACCCCAGAGGTAATAGCCAGGTGGAAAGGGAGAACGTCATCATCTGGAAGGCAGTACTCCTAGCCCTCAGGTCCAAAAATTTACCAGTGTCCCACTGGCAGGACGTTTTGCCAGAGACCCTCCATGCTATCCGGTCATTACTCTGCAACTCAACTAACACCACTTCGCAAGAACGCCTCTTTGCTTTCCTAGGAGATTGGCGAATGGTTCTTCCATCCCTCCATGACTGACATCCCCAGGGCTGGTTCTCCTTCAGAAGCATGTCAGAGGCCATAAGATGGATCCACTGGTTGAAGTGGTATGCCTCGTTCATGCCAACCCCCAGTACGCATTTGTGAGGTACCCGGACAGCCACGAGGACACTGTGCCCTTACGAGACCTGGCAAGTGCCAGAGACCCTGAGACAGCCTTGTTGGCTGCTGACTACGCCGTGGTCCCGATGGTGCCATACCCAAGCACAGCTCTGGAATCCAAACTGCCAACCCTGCAGCTGGACACTTAGGCTCCTCCCGCTCCTACAGCTGCGGAGGACTCCCCAATGATTCAGGAGTCCACTGCCAGCACCTCAACCTCTACAGTTCCGGCAGTGGACACTCCCTCGTCGGCCCCCTCTTATAGGAACATGGTACTGAAATGCCGGTTCTCTGGCGGTCCGGCAGACAGAGAAGTCACCTGTACGACTCAACCTCTAGCTTGGGGTGGGGGGGGCGCCCACCTCCTCTGCCAGGTTGTTGATTATTGATTGTTAAAGTTACTGTTTTTTCACTGTGGTATTTGCCTCTGGGTTTTGCAATTACCGGTGGGTTTTTTGTTAAAAAGGGGGGTGATATGACTGTTTGTACTGGCTACCCCGCACTTCGTGGTCTCCCTACGTTAGCTCCTCCCTTGATCCTTCCCATGCGACCCCTGGCCATAAAGGTCGAGTCCCCTCTCCTTCCCGCTCATTTTCCTAGCCTTGACCCAGGCCAGCAGTCTCTTGCTCAATAAAGCCTATCGTTCCCCTCAGTCTTCTGTCTGTGCAATTATTGGGCTACCGATAGCACCCAACACGGGGTAGGGGGAAACTTTTCACAGTGGACCGCCTAAAGCTAGCTCATTTGGACAAAATCCAGCCGGTCCAAGTACAGCAACCAGCGCGCAGAGGCAGGCCTCCAAAGCGCCAAGATGCCACTGGTGCCAGTTCTGTGGGGCAGGGGGGTTATGTAACAAAGCACAACTATGCCATGACGAACCAGCCCCACTTGTTATGTGCGGTCAGCGGGGCAGTCACGACAAAGATGGTGACGCATATCAGTCTCTTCCATTCCAGAACGGAAGTTGGTGTGCGTGCTTGCATGAGTGTAACACAAGCGGCAGGACGTATGCAGGGTCCGAACTGCCAGCCTAGTAAGCGAGAAGTTTGAATAAACATTGTGTTGTGACAATCAGGCTAACAGCCTGTGTCTCCAGTCTGAACATTCACTCTCTCACAACACACTAGTTTCCTCGACCCTCAATGCTTTTCATTAGCCCATATATTCCACTTACATTTATTCATCATTTTGGCCCAAAACAACTCCAGTTCCAGTGCCTATTTTTTTATGTGACTCTGGTAGCACACACTCCACTAGAAGATTGCAAAATACAATGGCTCTCAGGGGTACAAATGAGCTGACCTATAGAATTCGAAAATTGCAAATTCTCCCATGTATTTTTACAGTAGTAAAAATAATATATACGACAAAATATTTTAGTATTAGTGACTGGGTAAAGCAATACATTCCAGTAGTTTATGGGTAGAGTTAAGGTGATTATTCAAAGAAATGAAGAAATTATAGCTAGTGTATGAGGAGTTACTATTAGAAAATTGATGTTTCTGACTTAAGAAATTAGCTGTCATAGGAATAGAGGCCTTACATAACCTTATTTGAACAAATAAATTATTCTGTATTTCTCAGAACAAATCTGAACTGAAGGACCTATTAAAGTTCACCTAATGTGCTTACCAATGGAAATGCAACAATTGACGTCAGTAATCCTCAGCTAGAGAATGTAAAAAACATTACTGAATGTTTCTATTCTCTTTTGTTGCCAAGTCGACCTTGTTGGACAATGGAAATATGTAGATATTGGTTTGGGACTGGATCATTCCTTCTATCTTGGCCAAACATTGGCTAATTAAACTTCCAAAAAATGTCATTCATGGCTTAGCGTTATACTGTTACCTCTAACTCACAAGGTCAATGATTTATACCACACTTTGCACATTTAACTATTTCAAGGTTCAAAGTTTAGAGAAGATATCAAGGGTAAATTTTACACAGGGAGTAGAGGATGCTTGGGTGCTAAGTGGTGGAGGCTGGTACAAAGGGGTAGGAATACACGAAAAATAGAGGGTTATGGATGTGAGGTAGGGAGGTTTAGTTTGTTGAGTAGGTTTCTATCGGTTGGCACAACATTGTAGGTTGAAGGGCCTGTATATTGTTGTAAAGATTCTATGTTCTATTGTCTTTGCATCAATCTTGTATAAGTGCAGTAAGGGCAAAATGCTAAGGTAAAATGCATACCAGGAACATTAGTCATTTGATTTTTCTTCCATTCAAATTAAGTCTTGCCATCATTTTTTTTTTCATTCTATGCTCTAGCTGCCAATTCTGTGCCCAAAAAGATATGAATACCAATCTCAATATTTTAAATGTATTCTAATGTTGAAGAAAAACTTTAATACATCCACGGGGCACCTGAAAAATTCATAAAAGTGGTGGGGCCAACTGCTTTTCTAAACCGCCGTTTAATTGATAAACATAATGTAAATCAAACTTGTCAATTTTAATGCCAAAAAATATTAATATATCAAACAACATTTTGGAAGAGCATAGCTCTCAGCTGAGATACCTATTGTCTGTGTTAAACATCTGGAGCTTATTAAATTGGTTCCAACATTTCATTCACATTGCTGATTTGTTTTAGTAAACAATTCTCTGCGTGGAGAAAGTTGGCAATAGAGTATAAAATCCAACATACGTTTCTTGGCTAAAGCAAAGGTTTGCCTCACAAAGAGGTTTAAAGATCAATATGGTGCTCTTTTTACACCATTTTTTGTTTTGTTTTATTACAGTGTGAATCAAGAAATGTAGCTATGTAATTCATTCGACTTGCCTCACCTCTGATGAAACCATGGAAAGTTGAGGAATGCAGACAAGCATCAAAATCAACAGCGTTCCTCTAGACTTCATCTCCGTATCTCTCTGACGGCTTTTGTCTTTATTCACTTATAAATTTCAAAAGGGTTGGCAAATCTAACCTACAATTTTGTCAAAGATTCTTACTGTTTTTAGTGACTATAATTGGATGTTGATGCAACAAGAATAGAAACAGTAATTTGACAAGAATTTTAAGGAAAATAAATACTGGTGAAAAAAAAGCAAAAATCTCGAGTATTTTTTTTGTTTTTGATTGATATTGAATTCGTTCGCAAGTATGCTGTTTAGAAACTTCATAACAGCCCAGTAAAACCATTCTAATTTCTTTCTGCAGATTAATTAGATCCGTCAGGCCAGAAGTCGAGATTAATGGGAATTAGGTGGTACCACCTTTATTAGGGATCCTGGAGCAAGAGGAGTTACAGTATCAGAGGCGGGTCAACCAGTATAATGACAGTAATACAGTGTTCCACCATATTCACCCCTTCTTTTGAAATAAAGTCCAGCAGGGTGAAGTGTCAGAGTCAATTTAGAATCCATTCAGAGTCTATTTGCAGGTTGAGCCTATCCAGTGGTTTTGTCCATCGAAATGACTATCGCTGTGGTGTTGCTGTAGGCTCCTGGGCAGTGCACTGTATGATGGGCTGTGATTCAGATGGCTGAACAGAATCAGTTGGGGCTGGTTCGGGGGGGTGGGTGGGGAGGGGGGGTGAAGTTTGGGTTGGGGTTGGGGCGGTGCAGCTGGTGTTAATGGTGGGGTCAGATCCTCAACCATGTCTCTGCTAGTTGCAGGGTAGGGGAGGGGTGCTGGTCGATCAACCATGGTGAGTTCAGTGAGTGCCTCAATTGTGGAGGGCCCTGTATAAGCCAGGTCCTGGACAGAGACAGTGTCTCTTGCCCATCCTTGATCAGGGGGTCTGCTTTGTAGGCTCTGGTGTGTCTCCGAAGTAGCATGGGTCCTGGTAGCATTGTTCACAATGTCAACCTCCTGGGCAAGGAAAATAATTTTTCATGCAGGGTCGCATTTGCATTGTATAGAGGAGGGACTTGGTATCATGCAGTGCCTCTGGTATGACCTCTTGCCATTGGGATACAGACAGCCCTCTTGACTTGAGTGCCAGGAGGACTGCCCTCCAAATAGTGCTGTTCTCCCTTTACACCTGACCATTCCCTCGAGAGTTATAGCTGGTGGCCCTACTTGTGGCTATGCCTTTGGCCAGCAGGTATTGGCACAACTCTACTCATAAATGAGGACCCTCAGTCACTGTGAATGTAACTTGGGTATCCGAAGAGCAGGAAGAGGGTCTTTAATGACAGTAGCTTTAGTCATATCTGGCCAGGGGATGGTGAACGGGAATTGTGAGTATTCATCAACAATGTTGAGAAAGTATACATTCCGATTCGTGGAGGGGAGGGGGCCCTTGAAGTCCATTCTTAGATGTTCAAAGGAGCAGGTGGCATTGATCAGGTGAGCTTTCTCTAGCCGGTAGAAGTGCAACTTGCACTCTATGCAGACCAGGCAGCTGCTGGTCAGTTCTCTGATGTTCTCCACCGAATATAGGAAGTTGTGGGCTCTCACAAAGTGATGGAGCCTAGTGACCCTGGAGTGGGAGAGGCTGTTGTGAAGAGCTTGGAGGCGATCTGCTTGTGTGTTGGTGCAAGTACCCTGGGACAGGGCATCAGGAGACTTGTTGAGTTTCCTGGGTTGGTACAAGATCTCGTAGTTGTAGGTGGTCAACTCAATTCTCCACCTCAGGATCTTGTCATTCTTAATTTTTCCTCCATGTTTGTTGTTAAACATAAATGTGACTGCACTTTGATCAGTCAGCAGGGTGAACAGTTTGACCACTGGGTAATACCTCCAGTGGCTCACAGCTTCCACTAGGAACTGGGCATCTTTCTCAATGACTGAGTTCAGGGCAATGGAGACATGGGAGAAAAATGGCACCGGCCTGCCTGCCTGGTTCAATGTGGCATCCAGGGTGGTCAGATCCATCACTCTCCACCTGCGCAATTCCTTTGACATTGAGTTATATGGTGTGGAAATCAGCCCTTCAGTCCAACTTACCCACACAAACCAAAATGTCTCACCAACACTAGTCCCACCTGCCTGCAATTGGCCCATAACCTCTAAACCCATCCTATTCATTTATCCCTCCAGGTTTTTCATAAACATTGCTAAAGTACCTACCTTAACCACCCACTCTGGCAGCCCGTTCCATAGAGCCACTATCCACTGTGTAAAAAAGTCACCCCTCAGATTCCTGTTAAATCTTTCCCCTCACCTTAAACCTATGTCCGCAGCTTACTAATTCCCAACTCTAGACAAAAGACTGTGTTCACCCAATCTATTCATCTGGTGATTTTGTATATCTCTATGAGGTCACCCCTCATCCTCAAAGGAATAGAGACCCAGTCTGCTCAACTGTCCCTAAAGCTCAACCCCAAAGACCTGGAAACATCCTCGTAAATCTTCTGTGCACCCTCTCCAGCCTGACAACATTTTTCCTATAACTTCAGGAGCCAAGACTAAGCACAATACTCCAAATGGAGCCTCATCAATGTCCTATACAACAGCAACATGATCTCCCAACTTCTATACTCAATACTCTGAATGATAAATGCTATATGCTGAAAGTCTATTTGACCACCCTATTTACCTGTGACATCACTTTCAAAGTATTATATACCTGTACTCTGAGATCCCTACCATTCACTGGTCTATTATGTCTATTATGCTAGTTGAATATACTGCTGAAAAGAAATGAAGTTTACAATATACATTACATGATTTCTATGTGATTATTCTCTTGTGATGAAATATTTGGGAATGTTTTTGGGAGATACAATAATAGACAATAGACAATAGGAGCTGGAGTAGGCCCTTCGGCCCGTCGAGCCAGAACCTCCATTTTACAGATCATGGTTGATCACTACCATCAGTACTCCTTTCCAGCCTTATCCCCATAACCCCTAACTCCTTTGCCCACTAGAGTCTTATCTAACTCTCTTTTGAACATAATCAGTGAATCTGCCTCTACCACCCTCTGTGGCAGAGCATTCCACAGATTCACACTTCTCTGGGTAAAAAAATGCTTTCCCATCTCCGTCCTAAAGGGCCTACCCTGTATTCTTAAACTATGCCCTCTAGTCCTCGTCTCCCCCATCATTGGGAACAAGTAATCCGACTTCACCCTGTCTATCCCCCTGATAATTTTGTATACCTCAATCATGTCCCCCCTCATCCTTCTAAACTCCATTGGATACAAGTCCAGTTTTTCTAGCCTTTCAGCATATGTCAACCCCGCCATCCCTGGAACTAACCTTGTAAATCTACGCTGCACACCCTCTATAGCTAGTATGTCCTTCCTCAAAATTGGAGACCAGAACTGGACGGAATACTCCAGGTGGGGTCTCACTAGGGCCCTGTACAACTGCAGAAGGGCGTCTGTTCCTATACTCCAATCCCCTCTTTATGAAAGCCAACATGCCATTAGCCTTCTTCACAGCTTTCTGAACCTGCATGCTAGTCTTCAGTGACCGGTGAACAAGTACTCCCAGATCCATTTGCTCCTCCCAACTCCCTAGCTTATCTCCATTTAAATAATACTCAGCTTTCCTATTATTTCCCCCAGAATGGATAACCTCACATTTGCTTACATTGAATGTCATCTTCCATTCAGCAGCCCACTCCCCCAACCTGTCCAAGTCCCTCTGCATTTTCCTCACACCCCACACCGCCACCCAGTTTCGTGTCATCTGCAAATTTGCTCAAGTTATTAATAATCCGAGGTGGGGTAGCTCTGTTGGTAAGAAATGAAATTCAGGCTTTTGAAAGGAAAGACATTGAAACAGGTGGGGTAGAGTCTGTTTGGATAGAATTAAGAAATTGTAAAGGCATAAGGACCATAATGGGGGTCATTTACAGGCCTCCAAAAAGTAGCTTAGATATCAGTAGAAGTATAAATCAGGAATTAAGAGTGGCATGTCAAAGTGGTAGCAATACAGTAGTTATGGGGGACTTTAACATGAAGGTGGACTGGGATAATCAGACGGGGGCAGGAGCACAAGAGACTGAGTTTATTGAATGTCTACGAGATACTTTCTTGGAGCAGCTAGTGGAGGAATCTACCAGGGGGAAGTCGATTCTGGACTTGGTGCTGTGCAGTGACGCAGAGTTAATAAGTGACCTCGATGTAGGGGAGCCATTAGGGAATAGTGACCATGGTATGGTTACTTTTGAGCTGCAATTAGAAAGGGAAAAAGAAAGGAAGTCAGAAGCATCTGTACTGCAGTTAAATAAAGGGGATTATGCAGCTATGAGGGAGGAGCTAGTCAAAATAAAATGGAAAAATACACTAGCTGGGAGGACAACTGGGGAGAAATGGCAGGTATTTTTGGACATTTTTCACAGGTTTCAGGACAAATTTATTCCAAAGTGGAGGAAAGGCTCTAGGAGATGCAAATGGCAGCCGTGGCTAACTAATGAAATCAAGTGTAATATCAAATCCAAAGGGAGTAAATATAGGATAGCGAAGAAGAGTGGGAAGTTAGAGGATTGGGAAACCTTCAAAGAGCATCAGAGGATAACTAAGAAAGTCATAAGAGAGGGGAAAATGAAGTACGAGAGGAAATTAGCAAATAATATAATGGAGGATAGCATAAGCTTTTTTAAATATGTGAAGAGGAAGAAATTGGTTCGGTCTAAAATTGGTCCATTAAGAATGGAAAAGGGTGAAATTATTACTGGAAACAAGGAGATGGCTGAGGAATTTAACAAATACTTTGCAACTGTCTTCACCAAGGAGGATATAGGTTATAGTCAGTTAGGGGGTAGTGGTCATGCAGTATCAAGAGACTTGGGGAACTTTCCTGGGGAAGTAGGGGATCTAATGGATATCCGGATCCAGAAACAGGAGGTTGTGAGTAAATTATTGGGACTGAGGGCTGATAAATCCCCAGGGCCTGATGGGCTGCATCCCAGGGTGCTTAAAGAAGTTGCTATGGAAATTGTGGAAGCACTGGTCGACATTTTTCAAAGTTCCATAGATTCGGGGGAGGTCCCTGAGGATTGGAGAGTGGCTGATGTGGTGCCGATTTTTAAGAAGGGAGGGAGGGAGAAAACGAGAAATTATAGACCGGTCAGCCTGACGTCGGTGATGGGGAAGATATTGGAGTCTATCATAAAAGGAGTAATAGCAGAACACTTAGGCAGAAATAATAGTATAAGGGCTAATCAGCATGGATTCCTTAAGGGTAAGTCATGGTTGACTAACCTTCTGGAATTTTTCGAGGATGTGACAAAGAGGGTGGACTTGGGAGAGCAAGTGGATGTGGTGTATTTGGACTTCCAGAAGCCCTTTGATAAGGTACCGCACAGGAGACTAGTGGGCAAGATCAGGGAGCATGGTATTGGAGGTAAGGTGCTGACATGGATAGGAAATTGGTTAAGAAATAGGAAACAAAGGGTTGGAGTAAGCGGGTCTTTTTCAGGATGGCAGGATGTGACGAGTGGAGTGCCGCAGGGATCGGTATTGGGTCCTCAGTTGTTTGTAATTTATGTAAATGGGAAAAAATCAAGTAGGTGATATTTGAAATACTGAAGAATTCATATTTAGTAACTTTACAGAAACTATGGAGTATGCTATGGAGATTTCACAAGTGGCTGTTAATTGAAGTGAATGAATGGACTATTGTCTTTAAAGCTACAGCAAAAGACAGGCTGTCTCCTAATACCTCTTCACAGAAAGGACATTGAGAGGTTCTTGTTTACCTAAAAACAACAGATGAACCAGAAGACTAACTCCTATTTTTTGCTGGAGAAGGTCAGGTGTTTTTGGCAGTCAGAGTCTCAGAGTCTCAGAGAGAGAGAGGGATACTGAACAGTGTCAGCCAGGAGAAGCTTGTTGGAACTGAAACAGAAGCTCCAGAGTGGAGGATGGCCTACTCTTGTGTGTCATGCAAGGGGAGAAAATTACCTGTCTGGTGTTTCTCTTGAAATAATGGAAACAGAAAGGAACTCTGTGGTAACCTGAAAGAAAGAGGTTATTATCTGGAGAACCTTATTGGGGCAAGTTTCATCAGCAAGAAATGGAGGTAACTCAGTTGTTGAAATCCTGGAACCACACATCTCTCTCTACAAAACCTACAAGGATCTTCCTAAGCAGTAACCATTTACCTTTCGAGCACCAAAGTCTGATGAACTTTATACATGTTAAATTCTGCGGACAGTATAAGAATTACCTGAAACCAGAGAACTTGGAAGAATGAGAAGTGAGATTGGACTGCGAACCGAAGAACTTTTCTAAATTTACACACACATGACATACATGTGCGCTTAGAATTAGAAGGTGCTTAAGTTGGGTTAAGTTAAAAATAGAGATAAGTTAAAGTTTGATTCTTTTTTCATGTTTAAAGATAATTAAAAACAACTTTTGTTTAAGTAACCATTTGTCGTGGTGATTATCTATTGCTGCTGGGTTTTGGGATCCTTTGGGCTTGCAACACTCCACACTGAACATTATACAGAAAATATCCTGTTTTATTGTTGGAAGTTACTCCTGTGTATTTCAACGTTTTTGTTGTACAATAAATTGCATGCTGTGAGTCAAACAGCCCATTTGTCTCTAATGTGTTATTTGATTTGCTATCAATGAATACACTACAAAAAAAGAGGTAGCAGAATTCTGAAGGTATGCAGCCACAATTTTCCACAGTTGACACGTGTTCAGACTAAAAAGTCGAGATTCTCAGTCATCATTAACCTTCTTACGTATAAAGAGAATCACTCATCATACTATTAGAAGTTAACTACTGAGATTTGTGCACAATTGTGGTCACCCAGCTATAGCAAGGATATCATTAAGCTTAAAACTGTGCAGAAAAGCTTAACTTTGAATGTTACTGGGACCAGCAAGCTGGAATTATAAGAAGAGGCGTACAGGCTGAGACTTTTCTTAGAGGCTGAAAAGGGAACTCATGGACCTTTATAAACTCATGGAGAGCAGAGATAATGCCTTAAATTTTTTTTAAATTTCAATTTAGACTTACAGGACAATAATAGGCCATTTCGGCCCATGAGTCCGTGCCACCCAATTTACACCCCATTAACCTACACCCCCCCAGTACGTTTTGAATGGTGGGAGGAAACCAGAGCACCAGTAGAAATCCCATGCAGACACATGCAGAATGTATAAATTCCTTGTATACAGTGCAGGATTTGAACCCAAATCCAGTAATCACTGGAACCTAAAACTAGAGGGTATATAATTCAGGTGAGAGGGATAAGATTTAAAATGGACCTAAGAGAAATGTTTTTACAGATTGTAATGGTGGGTAGAAACAGCTGAGTAAGTGGTTGAGATGGCTATATTTAAAAGATGCATTACCAGGTACATGCATAGGAGAGATTTAAAGGGATGTTGGCTGAATACAGGCAAATGGAACTAGCTTGAACACACAATCCGTTTGGCATGGATAAGTTGGGTCAAAGAGCTTGTTTCCATGGTATTAAATTCTATGGCTCAACAACACCATAAAAAAAAGTAGCTAGCTCCATTTGCCACTTAGAGAGGTGGAAGGAATTATTGTGGACACTCGGGTAAGGGTGGAAGTAATGGGAAAAGGTGTCATTAGAATGGATTTCAGTCAATTTGAGAGTGACTTAAAAATGATCTTTGTTCAACATAGAATATTGCAATATATTTGGATTCAGACCAAAATAGTCCATAGATGGTCCTTAAAATTATTACTTCATCCTCTGAAGGGAAGTAACTACAAGTATATGCAATAGATCAAATGATCTTCTAAATATTAAGCTGCACATCGATCTTCAATTTCCCATGGCAAACATTAAAGTAGCACAGTACCTTGTTAAATCGTTGATTTACTGCTGAAATAATGGCTTAAGCAAATAGAACAATAAATAGGCAAGAATCTATTAGTATTTTGTTCAATGTAGTCATTATATGCCATGGAGTAACTATCGTATCTTCACTCATATAATGTGCATGTGCATATAATGCATTGAAAATTTTAAACAATATAAAAATATTCTTGTATAGCGCACACATGCATATACCACATGTGTGTAATATTCTACATTCCAACTCACAAGAGCAATTTGTATTTACTTAGGACATGAGACAAAATGGATTCCACAGTTCCTCTATCTGCCACAGTTAATCTCCCACAATTTACAACCTATTCAACATCCCCCAGAGGTATCAATCGCCCATTATATAGATGATATCCTCCTGCAACACATTAACAAGTTTTGGAGAGGATCTGGAGGAAAGATATGCAGTAGTTATTTGCAAGGATAGAAGGAATCAATTAAATACATCAAAGACAGGCTTCAGAATTAAGCAGGATTTTAATTCTGTCATGATCTAAAAAGCCTTTCTTTAAAAAGAAACCTTATTTTGTTAAAAAGAGTGTGCAATTAATAATTTGTGGTTTGATTTAATGTAATGAGGATAATTAAACTGATGCTATAGGGCAGAATCATCATAATATTTTCTCAGATCAGAGACACTTGATATGTTAATCTCCAACAAGGGATGGATTAACATTGATAAGGTGCCATGCCCTAGCCAGAATATCCTGTTTGTCAGAATTCCATGGCACCCATATTCCCAAGACTGCCAAGATCAAAATGTTGAATTTTTCCATTTTGTATGTACTCAATTCCCACGTTCGTCTGTAAATTGTACACATATGCTTCATTGCCGCTATTACGATCCCACACCGACTATAAATTGTATGCATGTGCTTCATTGCCGCTATTACATTCCCACGCCCACTATAAATTGAGCGTATTGTTTCATAGCCACTATTACTTTTGCACATCCATTATAAATTATGAGCATTGTTTCATTGCTGTTATTACTTTCCCACGCCCGCTATAAATTGTGCACGTTGTTTCATTGCCATTATTACTTTCCCATGCCCACTATAAATTGTATGTGTTGTTTTATTGCCACTATTACTTTCCCACACCCACTATAAATTGTATGTGTTGTTTTATTGCTGCTATTACTTTCCCACGCCCTCTATAAATTGTGCACGTTGTTTCATTGCCATTATTACTTTCCCATGCCCACTATAAATTGTATGTGTTGTTTTATTGCTGCTATTACTTTCCCACGCCCACTATAAATTGTGCACATTGTTTCATTGCCATTATTACTTTCCTATGCCCACTATAAATTGTGCACGTTGTTTTATTGCCACTATTACTTTCCCATGCCCTCTATAAATTGTATGTGTTGTTTCATTGCTGTTATTACTTTCTCTCACCCTCTATAAATTGTGTGTGTTGTTTCATTGCTGTTATTACTTTCTCTCACCCTCTATAAATTGTGTGTGTTGTTTCATTACTGTTATTTCTTTCCCACACCCACTATAAATTGTGTGTGTTGTTTTATTGCTGCTATTACTTTCCCACATCCACTGTAAATTGTACGTGTTGTTTCAACATGCAAAAAAAATTCTTGTATATAATATGCAGTGGCTTACTTGGTTTGTAAAAAATGCATATAATGCACATGTTATATCCATAAAAATACGATACTGTGGCGACATACATAATTGTAGTGTGAACCAGCCCCACTTGTCACGCGTGGTCAGTGGAGCAGCCGTGGCAAAGATGGCATCGCAGGACCTTCTCTTCCAGTCCAGACTGGAGGAGCGCATGCACATTTGCATTAGCGTGATGTAAGCTCCGGAATTAAAGGAGCAGGCTAGACAGAGCCTTAAAGGCTGCAGCACGGACTTCAAAGAAAAGGAGATGTGTTAAACAAGCTCACAGCCTGTTGTCTCACTCTTTTTGCTGCACTTGTGTATAATCCGCTACAGTAACGATGTTTGTAAGACAGTTAACATTGAATCCCATTCATGTTTGCTTCTGGAGCAGATAAATGACAAGCTTCATTTGCGGGCTTTGACTAAGTTGAACGTTAGCTTTTGCAGTGGGTGTTGCTCTACTGTGGACATCCTCAGGACATGAAAGAGTCAATCACTTTCCTCCCTGCACGTGATGCTAATTTTACATATGGATTTACCTGCTGCACTCATTTGGCTATTTGACGGGCTATTGAAAGAACTCTAAACAATATGTGTTCAGAATCAGAATTTATTGCCATGAACAATCATGAAATTCAGTGTTTTGGAGCACCATCATAGTGCAAACATACATACTATAACCATCTTATAACAATATTATAAAAAATAAAATAACAATAATAATAACAATAAGAGTGCACAAAAAGTAAGGCAGTGTCTTTGATTCATTGATTATTCAGGAATCCAATGGCGGAGGGGAAGAAGCTGACCTTGTGCCGCTGAGTGCTCATCTTTAGACTCCTGTATTTTTTCCCTGATGGTAGCAGAGTGAAGAGAATATGGCCTGGGTGGTGGGGCATCTTTGAGGATCGAGGCTGCTTTTTTAAGACACTGTCTCCTGTAGATGTCCTCGATGGAGTGGTCTGATGCCTGTGATGTCACAAGTTGAGTTAACAACCCCTCTGGAATGTATTATTGTCCTGAGAGTTGGCACCTCCATGCCAGGAAGTGATGCAATCAGCCAGAATACTCCCCACGGTACACCTGTAGAAGTTTACGAGTGTCTTCGGTGACATACCAAACCTCCTCAGACACCTCATAAAGTATAGCCACTGGCGAGCCTTCTTTGTGATTGCATCAACATGGAGGCTCCAGAACAGATCCTCGGAGATATTGACACCCAGGAATTTGAAGTTCTTGACCTTCTCCACTACTGAGCCCTCAATGAGGACTAGGTCATGCCCCCCTGAGTTCCTCCTGAAGTCCAAATCATCTCTTTGGTTTTGCTCACATTGATTGCAAGATTGTTGTCATTACATCATTCAATGAGCTGATCGATCTCTCTCTTGTACGCTTCCTCATTGTCATTTGTAATTCTGCTGACAACTGTGGTGTCGTCGGCAAACTTGTAGATGGCATTGGAATTGTACCTAGCCACAGTCATGGGTGTATAACGAGCAGAGCAATGGGCTAAGCAAGCATCCTTGGGTGTGCCTGTGTTGATGATCAGTGAGGAGATGTTGTGGCTGCAAATTACTGATAATGTGGTGGGTGGATATTGGATCATACAATCAGGACCAATATTACTAAAACAGACCACATTCTGACAAAGGTTGCAGTCCCAAATGATTCATTGTTTCTTTGTCCACAGATGCTGCCTATTTGTTGAATCTTCTCTACCCTATGGAGATCAAGTGAAGTTTGGATGATTTATTTGAGGAAAACTCAGAAATATTAATATTTAACAGGATTATGATCATGTCACTTTAATTACCTACACTCCCACATTTCAGTTCCTTACAGTATTCCAAATGAACGCAATAAAAACTCATTTGGATATCATTCAGCCATGTTATTTTCAATGAATATAAAATGTAAAGAATAACCAGGCACTTACTGGAGAGTCTGCGATTTTTCTTTTAGGTCCTTTGCGTTCTAATGCACACGTCAATGCATTTCTTGAATTTACGTTATCTACGGTACAGAGGTAAATGTTGATGTCTGCTCCAGTATTAAGCTGATCTGCTTTGAAAGGTCTAGCCTGTAAAGTAAGAAGATACCTCAGTTACGTCCTGTTTAAGCAATGCACTTACTTGATGCTCCCGCCAACCCTCAGGCGAGATCTATAAATTCTCATCCTGCCTGCCAATCAACTGTTCCAGACATGCCAAACTCTAACTCTTACCCAACAATTCTACCACCTTCAGGGCCTAACAATCCATCACTAATCCTGATCAAATGACTCCATAAAATCTTTTACTGCATTTTCTGTTCTCATCATACTATTACAATAATTTGTCTATAAAATGTAAAAAGCATAACTTTACTTATTATTACAATGATTATTAATCACCTTTTTAATGAAAAGTTTCAGTCAAAAACTTAGTATATTTGTCCAAACATCCCTCACAGGCAAATAAAGAAAGCAATCATAATTCAAAATTTTTCATTGTTTCTTCATGGCCTAATATTGATGCATTCCTAAGATGGGATACATCAAACATTGGAATTGTCCAAATGCAACAGCTGAATGGTGTAATAATTTTCTAACTAGTTTTGTTCTCTGTGGCATAAAGGCAGAAGGAAGTTGAAACATTCTGCAGATCTGAGACGCTCTGTAGATGGGCTGGTTTGTCACATTACATCTTATACAGATTTTCATGGAACTATGCACCTGTAGGCTTCAGCACCAAGTTTCTTTATTCTTTAACAGTCCCCATCTCCTCCCCTGCCCTCGTTCACCTTGTAATTCCTGCCCTAAGGTTGAGAGACAAATCTTTTTCTCATGATGAAAATATCACATACTTGAGGACATGCATTTAAAATGAGGGGAATTTAAAGTAAATTTGTGGGGCAAGTATTTTGTTTATACCTGACGGACTGTCAGGTATGAGATATGCGTTGCGCGTCGACCCAAAGACTTGTCGACTCAAACCAAGGCTTTTATTAGCAAAAGACTGGAGCATAGTACATCGAGGTCGACCAGTCCAGACTGACCTGGGTCTGGTTAGGAGGAGCCCTTTATGACCTGCCGGTGGGCGTGGCTACAGCTCTCAGCCAATCACTACTACTATATGTAAATATATACAAATATATACATTGGTGATAGTATCCATACTATCACAATATGACAGGAGTATTCAAGATCCTTAAAGATATACACTTGAATATGCAAGAAATGTAGAGGTATACACAATGTGCAAACAGTATCTTAATGTGATTCGGATATCATGTTCAGTGTACAGGTATTGTGTGCTGCAATGTTTATTTTTTGTTCCCTATTCATTAACCATTCAATAATCGTGATTATTTTTGTTTTCATTAATAAAATCCAAACAGGAGACAACCGGCTAATAAATTTGATAATACATTGATGAAAAGTCTGGACTCAAATCCATGTGAATGATAGAATTTTTTTTGGCATGAGAAACTTCATCCAAAACTGGTTCATGGTTTTATTTGTGAATATTTTTATTTCTACAGAGATATTTGCTCTTTAAAAAAAGCTTTTCTTTTCCACTAAAATGCCGAAAAGCTAAAAAAATATGTCCACTGAGTCCAGTTCACATATAATAATCCAAAAGTTTAAGAAACATGTATTGCATGTAATTACTTTTAAAATAATGACATGTTGTAAGCAGTACTTTGAAAGAACGAAGAAGTTTGGTGCTAATGTGTGAGATAAGGTTTCTAAAGTTAGTTGTTATAGTGATTCCAAGTAGAAAATTTATCCTTTCTACAGTTAAGTAATTTCAGGGGCAAACTATTAATGTAAATAAATGAAATGCAAAATTTCTTAAACAATTGTGTTTAGAAGTAACTAAAGTAGAGGATAATGTAATATTATCTAAATGGGGAGAGACTGCACATCTCTGAGATGCAAAGGGATGTCAGTGTCCTAATGCAATGATTACAAACAAAATTGTATGCAGATATAGTAAGTAATATAAGGCCATTTCATGTCAGGCCTCTGCCTGGAGGCCAGCTATAACAGCAAATCGAAAACTTAAAACTTACCTTTCAGACAGCAGCCCTAAAAGGCTGCTCCAGCATCGCATTGATATCAAGAGGCACCTAGTAGCGCTCTCTGGAGCCAATGGAGGTGAGGCCACTGGTGCCGTAGTGCCATCTGTCATAAATATGCCACAGAGCAATGGCCATCTTCCCTACCCATAATCCCACATGCAGCTGGAACCACTCTGTGGGGGATTATGGGTAGGGAAGACGGCCATTGCTCTGCTGCATTTTGAGCCACAAAGAGTGGCCCTGAAGGCCGAAGTGACCCAGTGAAGCTGTCACAGCCTGCACCGGCCGCCTCCTGATGGCTCCTGCCTGCTCCAATGGCTCCCGCTGCACAGCCAGCTCCCGCTGGCCCCCGCTGCCCTGAAGGCTCCCACCTGCCATCCCTGCCTTGATGGGGTCATGGAGGGAGGGGGTAAGTGGTGAGATGGGTTCGCAGGCTGACGCATTATCAGCCTGCCCCTAACCAGCCGCTTGCAATGGTTGTGCATTCAGGTCAGGCAGTGGAGCACCGCGGTCTGCCGATTATCCTTTCCCGAAAAGGGTTGGAATCGGTGCCTCAGAGCCAGCCACGGTGTATTCAGAAAGGTACATCTTCAGGCATAAGGGCAAAGAACCTCTGACTTTACAGACTGGTGTTTTCCCTGCTTGAAAGTGCCTAAAGAAAACTAACTGTATAATAACAGTTACTACTTGGGGAATTATACAAAAGTAGGAAGGGAAATTAGACTTCAGTTTATAATTTTTTTAGAAATACAGCATGATCACAGGCCCTTCTGTCCCATGAGACCCTGCTGCTCAATTGCACCAATGTGACTAATTAACCTACTAACTACATATGTCTTTATTATATGAGAGGAAACTGGAGCACTTGGAGGAAACCCATGCAGTCACAGGTAAAATAAGCAAGCACCTTATAGACAGCAGCAGATTCAAACCTGGGTTGATGGTGTTGTAATTGTTAAGCTGACTTGTGGAAAAACATCTACTGTACAGGATACAGACTTGGACTTCTGATTAAAAAAAAGGTTATTGCTTTGGAAGCAGTTCAAAAATGGTTTCCAAGACTCATACCTAAGAACACAAGAACATTAGGAGCAGGAGTCACAATCTGGCCCTTGAACTTGTTCTGCCATTCAATAAGCAATCTGGCTATGAACTCATATCCATATACCCATCTTTTCTCCATAATCCTTACAAATTTCCCAGCAATGCAAAAATATATCTCTGTCTTAAATATTTTTAACAAGCCAGCCTCTTTTCCTTCCTTGAACAGAGATACTTGGAATTGAAATGTTATTGTAGTGCCAGTTGATGAAGTAGACTAAGACAATACGGTCAAACAATATTCATGGTTTTTATTAGCAGAAACTTCTGGTACAATAATGAAAAACAATGGGTGCATACACAGTTATACCCAAGGGGAGTGTCTTTAATGGCAGAGATAATGCGCAGCAAGGCTTGCCAGAGAGGAGACAGGCAGCTTAGCAGAGATTCACCACAGTTTCCCCCCGGCAGAAGAAGAGTTAAAATCAAAAGGACAGTTGCTAGGTAAAACTTAAGCAGGAAATACATGGATACCATATTTGGCATTGAGAATTCTCTGACAGCCAAAATAGGCCAGCAACTAGCAGCAATCAAAATATAATGAGATGTTTTATAAATACTGCAGCTTCTCAGGTTGTCTATGAATTCTAGTTGACTTTCTCAGAGAAACAGGTTCAGGCCTTGTACGCTTTGCAACCTTGGGAACTGATACAGGTCCTGGGTCCGTAGCGTGGGAAGGTTGGACTTCTAGCTCCAGAATCGCCAGCGTGAGGCAGTGGAGCCTCAGCATGGCCATCTGAAAGCTTACCGGGGTCACAGGCTGGGGGGGTGGGGGGTGAGTCCACCTCTCAGGCTCACTTGGAGTAGGGGTGCGAGGAAGGGGTGAACCAGGCGGGGCCAAATCTCTTAGGGGTACAGTGTCAGTGCTCCCATCTGGGAATTTAACATGAGCATAATTGGGGTTAGTATGCAGTAACAGAACTGGTTGGACTAGAGAGTCCATTTTACTCATCCGAGCGTGGCTCTTCAGCAGCATGGTTCCAGGCTCAGATAAACAGGCTGGCCAGTCCATCATAGTTCCTGATTTCCTAGGAAAAGTATGAGGTGTTTGATTTGTTGCAGTACACAATAAAGACTGAATAGAATGTAGCACCTCAGGCAGCACCTCCAGCCACCGGGTAACAGGGTAATCATGTGTCTTTAAAGCAAAGTTAACAGTCTTCCAGACTGTAGCGTTAGCCCTTGCGACCTGCCCAATCCCCTTAAGTGGCAATCCCCTTTCGTAGCAGGGCTTGGCGGAGCTCAGCACACATAAATGCTGAGCCTCTATCTGTATGAATGTAATTGGGAAAACAAAAAACACTGAAAATTCTGTCAAGTGCCTTAATGACAGACACTTATGAGACATCAGGGCATGGAATCTCAAAGGGAAACCTTGAATATTCATCGATTGCTGTCAGGAAATATACATTTTTGTTGTTGGAAGGTAACGGCCCTTTAAAATTTAAGATAATCCTCTCAAAAGGATGGGTTGCCTTGATGAGAGTGGCCGGAGCTTTAAAGTACTGAAAGAAAGGTTATGAAGAAAGGTGGATAGGCTAGGTTTAGATCTGTCAAAGTTTAGAAGGGAGAGAGAGGAGTCTTGATTGAAATATATAAGGTCCTAAGAGTCTTGCCAAAAGAATGTGGAATAAATATTTCTTATTGTAGCTTGGTCTAAAATTAGGGAGCATTGTTTAAAGATATAGAGCAGCTCACTTAAGGCAGAAATTAGTCAGGTATGGGGAGGCATGGGGTTCTCTCGCATATTGTAAGATTAGGAACTCTCTGTGGAAAGTAAAGTGCCCAAATGTTTTTAAAGTAGAAATGCAGATTCTTGCAAGTCAGGATTGAAAGATTATTAGAGTAGGCAAGAATGAAGAGCTGAGGTTACATCCACAATTCTTTTGAAGGGCCAAAATTCTTAAACCTGCTCCTAAATAGTACATTTACATGTAAATTTGTGTAGGGAGCTGATAACAATAAAGTTTGTAATTAAGCTTGTAGGATTAATTATAAACTTTTTTTTATTAACTTCCTACACTTCTTCAGGATCTAGGCTTCAGCAGCCCACCTGCAACAGTCCACAATTAGCAAAGATGGGTAACATCTCCATGATCACAGTCAACACTGTGAATGTCAAGGATCTGTACTTACTCCACTTCTATATTCTTTATACCCACAAAGGTAGTGCTAAATATCATTCGAACCCCATCCTCAAACTGCTGACAACACCACAGGATGACAATGTGAATACTGGAAAGAGACTGAAAGTCTAGTGGCAGGGGGCCAAGATAATATCCTCTCCCTCAACATCAATTAGTTGAAGGAGATTATCATTGATTTGAGGAAAGGGGGCAGACAAAATGCACACCCCTGTCTACATTTGTAGCACTGAAGTCAAAAAAGTGGATAACCTCAAGTTCTTAGGAATAAATATTTCCAATGACCTGACCTGGGACAAGCACATTCACACAACACTCAAGAAAACACTTCCACTTTCTAAGATGATGAAGGAAATTCAGTGTTTCCCCTTTTCTTTCAACTTCTTTTACAGATGAAGCATCAAAAACCTACATACTATTCCCAAATTTGTTCGAATACAGTGATGTTATATCTTAAATTATATGATATTTTTTCCAATGGAATACATTTATTTATTTCTATGTACCATTGGTGTATTCTCAGGCTATCTTCTAATTTCCAGGTTGACATAATACATTTTTTTGCTACAGCTAAGGCTATCATAATAAATCTTTTTTGTGCTCCATCCAAATCAAGTCAAAGTTCTTTACTTCTTATATTACTTAGAAGAAAGATCTCTGGATTTTTTGGTTTGTTGCTTTTTGTGATTTTATTTAATACCTGGTTTAGATCTTCCCAAAACTTTTCCACTTTCTCACATGCCCAAATTGCATGTACTGTTGTTCCAGTTTCCTTCTTACAGCGAAAACATCTGTCTGATACTGTTGGGTCCCATTTATTTAACTTTTGGGGCGTGGTGTATAGCCTGTGTAACCAATTATATTGTATCATACGTAACCTCGTGTTTATTGTATTTCTCATAGTTCCGGAGCGTGGAACACAACAGAGAAGTCCTACTGCAGACCTCCACCACCTAAAATGACAGAAGGAGAAGAAGACAAAATGAACTGACCCAGTATGTAAAAGTAGAAGACACAAATTTCTTGTTTATTTTCATTGTGTGATGACATTGTTTAATGGGTTTAATGAATCATATATTTTGAACGTTGAGCGGGTGGGAAGGGGGGTGGGAAGGAGGGAGGGAAGGGAGGGGGGAAAAGGGGAGAAAATGACTGTGTATATTCAAGAGGGAAATGTTTGTGTGTATTTTGGTCAGTATGGTTCATAGTGTGAAAAATTTTTTAAAAATTTAAAAAACCCACGTATTAGATACATCAGAGCTTGATATGGGAACTGGTCTGTTCAAAAGAGAAAGAAGGTACAGAATGTAAAGAATGCATCTCAAAATATAATGAAAACCCCTCCATCTAGATCCTCACCTCTCATCACATCCATAACATCTGTCTTTGGCATGTTTGGCATGTCCTCCACCACGAAGACCAGCACAAAATAGATATTCAAAGCCTTAGCCATTTCCTCATTACCCACTATCAATACCCCCTTCTCATCTTCAAAGGACCAACCTTCACTTTAGCCACTCTATTGCACTTTAGATAATTATAAAAACTTTTACTGTCGCATATTTTGTGCTAATCTTTTGTCATGTTCTACCTTCCTCTCCTTATTGCCTGCTTCGTGGTTCTTTGTTTCCCAATCTTCTAGTTTTCCACTGCTCTTGGCAATTTTGTACGCATGAGCTTTTAGTTTCCTTCGTTATCCAAGGCTGGCTGTCCCCACCCTTACTGTCCTTGACTTTAACTGGAATATACTTTTAACATAACATAACATAACAATTACAGCACGGAAACAGGCCATTAGGCCCTTCTAGTCCGCACCGAACCAAACACCCCTTTCTAATCCCACCTCCCTGCACAATGCCCATAACCCTCCATCTTCCTCTCATCCATATACCTGTCCAACCTTTTCTTAAATAATACAATTGACTCCGCCGCCACTATTTCTCCCGGAAGATCATTCCACACAGCTACCACTCTCTGAGTAAAGAAGTTCCCCCTCATGTTACCTCTAAACCTCTGCCCCTTAATTCTTAACTCATGTCCTCTTGTTTTAAACTTTCCTCCTCTTAACGGAAATAGTCTATCCACATCCATTCTGTCTATCCCTTTCATAATCTTAAATACTTCTATCAAATCCCCTCTCAACCTTCTACGCTCCAAAGAATAAAGACCCAATCTGTCCAATCTCTCCCCATACTCCAGATGCTTAAACCCAGGCAACATTCTGGTAAACCTTCTCTGCACTCTCTCCACTCTGTTTATATCCTTCCTATAATTAGGCGACCAGAACTGCATACAGAACTCCAAATTAGGCCGCACCAACGTCTTATACAATCTCAACATCACCTCCCAACTCCTATATTCCATGCAATGATTGATAAAGGCCAGCATACTAAAAGCCTTCTTCACCACCCTATTCACGTGAGTTTCTACCTTCAGGGAACGATGTACCGTCACTCCTAAATCTTTCTGCTCTTCTGTATTCCTCAATGCTCTCCCATTTACCACATATGTCCTATTCTGATTCTTCTTACCAAAATGAAGCACCTCACACTTATCAGCATTAAATTCCATCTGCCATTTTTCAGCCCACTTTTCTAAGCAGCCCAAATCCCTCTGCAATCCTTGAAAACCTTCTTCATTATCCACTATTCCACCTATCTTAGTATCGTCTGCATATTTACTAATCCAATTCACCACCCCATCATCTAGATCATTAATGTATATAACGAACAACAATGGGCCCAATACAGATCCTTGAGGCACACCACTGGTCACCGGCCTCCAACCTGACAGACAATTATCCACTACCACTCTCTGGCCTCTCCCTTTCAGCCAATGTTCAATCCATTTGACTATCTCAAAATTTATACCTAAAGACTGCACCTTCCTAACTAACCTTCCATGTGGTACCTTATCGAAGGCCTTACTGAAGTCCATATAGACAACATCCACTGCGCTACCCTCATCCACATTCCTAGTCACCTCTTCAAAAAATTCAATCAGATTGGTCAAACATGACCTTCCTCCCACAAATCCATGTTGAGTGCTCCTGATCAGACCCTGTCTATCCAGATGTTTATAAGTAATATCTCTAAGAATTTTCTCCATTAATTTACCTACCACAGACGTCAAACTTACAGTCCGATAGTTGCCAGGCTTCCTCCTTGAACCCTTTTTAAATAACGGAACCACATGCGCAATGCGCCAATCCTCCGGCACTATCCCCATATCTAATGACATTTGAAAAATTACCGCCAGAGCCTCTGCTATTTCCTCCTTCACTTCTCTCAATGTCCTGGGGAAGATCCCGTCTGGTCCCGGAGACTTATCCACCTTTATATTCTTCAAAAGCCTTAAAACTACACCTTTTGTAATCTCTATATTCCCCATATTTACCCAATTTGCTTTTTTTAATCCCACATCTCCCAATATCCTTCTCCTTAGTGAATACCGAAGAAAAGAAACTGTTCAATATCTCCCCCATTTCTCTAGGTTCCACACACAGTTTTCCACTCTGATTTTTCATGATGTTGAGCATCATGAAGAATCTTGTTGAAAGTCCTCTACTATTCCTCAAACATCCCTCCATATTGCCTGTATTCCCAGTCTAGCAACTCCTCCCTCATCCGCTTGTAGTTTTCCTTGTTTAAACATAACTGACTTGATTTAGATCGAACTATTGAACCCTCCATTTGCTTGATAAACTCAATGATCATGCTGTGATTACTCTTTCCAAGAGAATCCCTAACTATAAGATCACTAATTTTACCTCATTGCTCAGGACCATATCCAAGATATCATGCTCCCTTGTAGGTTCAGTAACATGCTTTTCTAAAAAGCCATCAGGTATGCATTCTATGAAGTCCTCCTCAAGGTTGCCTTGACCAACCTGATTAACCCTATTTATGTGCACATTAAAGTCCCCCACGATAACTGCTGTTCCATCCTTCCAGGCCTCTGATATTTCTTGGTTTATTGCCTGTCCCACTGTAATGTTATTATTGAGTGGCTTATAGACAACTCCCACTGGTATTTTTTTTCGCTTTACTATTCTTAATCTCTACCCAAATGGACTCAACGTTTTGCTCCTTCTATCTTAATTAATTTCTCACTATTGCCCTGATCTCATCTTTAACTAAGAGTGCTACCCCATCACCCTTACCTTCCTGCCTGCCCTTCCTTATTACCTGATATCCTTGGTCATTTAATTCCCAATCCTCTCCATCCTGTAATGACCACTAAATCATACCCCTTTGTACTGATTTGTGTCACAAGTTCACTGACCTTGTTTTGAATACTATGGGTAATCAGATATTGAGCTTTTAAAATCTGGTAATCTTCGTCTCATTTGCATTTGACTTTTATCCCTCTGCTCTTACTTTTCTCTTTTTAAATTTTTGCTTTTACTTTATCCATCCCTCTCCAATCTGTTGAATCCAGCCCCCTACTATTTAAAGCCCTGTCTGCAGTCCTAGTTATGTGATCTGCAAGGATCCAGGTCCAATCATGGTTCAGATAGACCCCGTCCCCTATGAACAATACCTTCCTTCCCCAATACTGGTGCCAATTTCCCATGAATTGGAATCTACTTCTCCCACACCAATCCTTGAACCATATATGTAACTTTCAAATCTTTTGGAAGAAGAAAAGAATAGAAGCTAAAAAAAAAACTCCATAGCTGGCAATATTATTTTTCCAAGATGCTGCTTGTCCAAATTTTCTTGCATTCCCTGTATTTCAGATTTGCAGCCATCTGCAATATTTTTTCAATTAATTATGATTCTATTTATTGAATTCTTAAAATGGAATCAGAAACTATTTGTTCAAATTCTACTCCAGAATCTTAATCAAATAAATCTGACTTAGCAGCAAAATACTGAAAGAGTTCTGTTCTGAAAGAGTGAAATATTGAATATTAAAATCATTGAATGTCTACCCTCGCAGATGAATGAAAAATATATTTTGCACAATTTCAAACAGGAATACTGTCCAATATTTATCCATCCTGTCACAATGTTTTAAAATAGTTTATTTGGTCTTTATCATATTGCGAATTGTGGAAACTACCTTTGTGGAAATTACATACAGTTTAATTAGCTGTAAAATTTTGGAATTACCCAAGGCCTTACAAATACAATATTAATTACATTGCAATTACAAATGCAATACAAATTTATTTTTTTAAATGTTCTCCTTCCATCTCTTTCTCTCTTTCCTTCCTTATTGATTTTGACTTTTTTGTACACCTTCCACTGCTATTTTTTCATTAAACATATAACCACTTTACTCCCATCATTTATTTATCCAACATTTATTTTAAACTATTTTTCTCATTCATTTATTTATTCTGTCCATCCTTCTGAAGTATTTTAGGAGTTTTTTAAATTTTTGCCAAGCCCTCTGGCTATCGTTAACAAAAATCGACTCTGACCTGCTGTATCCAGGTCCATATCATCGTGACAACCCTCATTAGCGGTCGCAGGAGAAGCAGCTTTTAATCCATTTTAGCAAACAAAGTGCATTTACCACAAAAAATATCCTCTCCGTCAAGTTGAGTTGTATCAATGTTTCTGTTATGGGTGTTTCTTTTCCAGAGTGCAAACCAGAGCAAACTTCCATAACGTCAAAGTTCAAAGTCAAAGTCTAAATTGGTAAGAGTACCTCAATGGCATCACATACAACCCTGAGATTCTTTTGTCCTGCTGGCTTATTGGGAGTGAAAAAAATCTGTACTGAAGGAAAGATACATATAGAAAAGGGAGAAATATAAGCAAAAGAAAGAAATGTAAACAAACTACTGTGCAAACAGAAAAAAAACTATCAGTCATAAATAATGTGCAAAGTGAGAGTCTTTAGATGAGTCTCTGATTGAGTTGTTGTTTAGGAATCTGATAGTGGAGGGGGGTAGCAACTGCTCATGAATCTGATGGCATGAGTCTTGTGGTACCTATACCACTTTCCTGATGGTAGCAGCGAGAACAGAGCATGGTGGTGTGGATCCTTGATGATTGCTGCTGCTCTCCAATGGTAGCGTTCCATATATATTTTCTCATTGGTGGGGAGAGTTTTGACTGTGTGGTCCTAGGCTGTGTCCACTACCTTTTGCAGGGATTTTCACTCAGAGGTATTGATTGAGATATAGAGGTTGGGATGCAGCTGGTCAGCCCATTTTCCATTACATCTGTAGAAGTTTGCCCAGGTTTTCCTGTGTCATATTAAGATGCTACAAACTCATGAGAAAGTGGGAACACTGATGTGCTTCCTTCATGATGACATCAGAATGTTAGGTCCAAGAAAGCTGCTCCAAGAGAGTGACTCACAGATATTTAAATTTGCTAACCCTCTCCACCTCTGATCTCCCAGTGGTCACTGGATCATATGTCTCTGGTTTTCCCTTTCTGAAGTCTACAATCGGCTCCTTGGTTTTGGTGTCATGAATGAAAGGATGTTATTAGTACATCATTCAGCCAAGTTTTTAATCTCCCTCCTACATGCTGACTCATCACCCCTTTTTATACAACCCACTATACAACAGTTGGTACTGTTGTTTCATCAAAAATTTGCAGATGGTGTTGTCCTACTGAGCCACACAGTCATAGATGCAAATTGAGTAGAGCAGGGGCTAAGTACACAATCCTGTGGTGCTCAAGTACTGATGGAGATTGTCGAGAAGATATTCTTATCAATCCTCACTGATTGTGGTCTATAGGTGAAGAGATCTGGGATCCAAGTAAACAGAGGGGTAGTAAGACCCAGGTCTTGGAGTTTGCTGATTAGTTTTGAGGGGAACATGGGGTTGAATGCCAAATTGTAGTTGATAAAGAGCATCCTGATGTATGTTGTCAGGTGTTCCAAGGCTTTGTGTAGAGCCAGTGTAGCGATAGGCAAATGGGAACAGATCCATGTCACTGCTTAGACAGGAGTTGATGTGCTTCAACACCATCCTTTCAAAACACTTCATCACTGTGGATGTGAGTGCCACTAGTCAAGTCATTTAGGCAGATTAACACACTCTTCTTGGGCACTGGTATGAATGAGGCCTGTGTGAAACATGTGGATACCAGAGGGAGATGTTAAAGAAGTCTGTGAATACATTAGCCAGTTGGTAAGAACAGGTTTTCAATACTTGGCTGGGTACGCTTTCCAGACCAGATGTGTTCCTTGGGCAGAAAACTCTCTGGAACAAAACACAGCACTGCTTCAAAACTTGAAACATTCTCTTCATAATTACTCAAATGGTTGCAACAGGCTGATTCCAAAGTGATAGAGCTTTTCCAATATTCATTCTTCAATTGATATCCTCAGGAAAAAAAAAAGTACTAACAACAGGATATGTGCACAGCAAATCAACAAGACATTAGTGATCTAATTTTGACTGCAGTTGCATCTTATAGCCTGTACCCCACAACCCTTGGCTCCTCAATGGGCAAGAAATACAATGTAGATGAGAAACATTATCATGATTATATTTTTTATGATTATACCACATGCCCCATTTTTTTTGCTGCAGCTGAACTGATAACTTGCAATAAAAATCTACAAAAATAATGAATGCAATTACAATCATGTACTTAATTGAATTAAAAAGAGACAATAAATGCAAAAAAAATAATTAATATTCACAGTTATCCAGTACAACAAAGTGATAGCCGTAATGCAGAGAATCATGTTGTGGCATCAGAATAGCCCTTGATTAGTGTAACAAAGGGAAGTTCAAAAACCTGATAGATTCAGGAAAGAAACTGTTCTTGAACCTTGAGGTGCTGGTCTTTAGGTTTTTGCATCTTTGTCCTGAAAAGAGTAGTGAGAAGAGGTCATGACCAGGGTGATGAAGGTCCTTTATGATGTTGGCTGACGTCTTGAGACATGGCCTCACATAGGCTCATTCAATAGATGGGAGGTTGGAGACTGTGATGGACTTGGCTCCATCTGTTACCTTCTGGAGTTTTCTGTATTCCTGGGCCATCGAATTGTGATACAGCCAGTCAGTATACTTTCTTCAGTGTACTTGTAGAAGTTTGATTAAGTATCCGACAAGATGCCAAATCTTTCTAGTCTCCTTCTCTACGGTTGCTTTTATGTGCTGGTTTCTGAAGATGTCTTCTCAAATATGGACTTCCAGCGTCCTAACCCCTTCACCCAGATTCTTCATCTCAATCTGAATTCTTACTCATCACTTCCAGTTAATCAGCCAACAATGTTTGTGTCGTTAGCGAAATTGTAGATTGAGTTGGAGCTGAACTCGGCTACACTCAAGAGTGCACAGAGAGAAGAGCAGGGGACTAAGCATGCAGCTTTGGTATGCCCCTGTGTTGACAGTCAGTGTGAAGGAGGTAATGTTACCAATTTGCAATAATTGGGGTCTGTCAATAGGTCCTTTACCACTGCCAACCTGTCCCAGGAATTAACTGGGAATTTACTGGGACAGGGTACTGTGGAAAAGGAACATTTTTGAATGCCAGTGTCAAATGACATAATTTCACGCCGAAGATTAACCACCTCTACCCCTACTCATATCCCTGGTGTCTGCAGACACCAGCATGCTGATTAAACCAGTGAAAAAGGGACTACAGAAAGTCACCCGTTTCCATTTGAAGGTAGATCACTTTGATCCCCAGGGATAAGCTTGTTCAGTGGAAAAGCAATTACTGTCCCAGTTAAGGGTGGATCAGTGGAAACGGCATAAAGGGCTTTCTATCCCAGGACACTCCACAGCCAATTAACTGGGATGCCAGTGGAAAAGGAGTTAATGAGTGTGGTGTGCTGTGGTGCAGCAAGCAGAAACAAACACAGAAAAGAATGTTCTACAGGCTTTAATCCACTTAAACTCTGTTATAAACCAGTAGTAGTCTCGATGGCTCCACATGTGACTGGCCCGGGAGGGGCAGGCTCATCTATATACAGGTCGGTGATTGACAACTGGCCAGGTGGAGTCAGCCTCCCAGGTGGTCTTCCTGCAGGTACAGAGGTCACCCTTCTGCAGTAGGCTGTTGGGCACATGGTCCAGTGCTGAGGACACTGCACAGCCAATTAACTGGGATGCACTGGGTATAACAGAGACCCAGATCCTTTAGCTTGGTCATGGGTTTTGCTGGTATGATGGTTTTGAAGGCTGAGCTGTAGTCAACGAACAACAGCTTGATGTAGGCAATACAGAGTGGAGGGCCAGTGAGATACCATCTGCTGCTGACATGTTGTAACCATAGGTGCATTGAAATAGGTCCAGGTCCTTCCTGAAACTCGAGTTGATTTACTCATTAACCAACCACCCCCCACCCTCCTTTGTGCATGCAGAATATAAAACTAGGATTTTATCTGATCATTCACCACTTTGATGCCATGTATAATTTCTGAAAAGGAAAAATTGTTTTATAGATGGAGATTTAATTCTACATTGTTGAAAAGGGTAGATTTTTGTGAATTTAAAAGAAAACAAATTCAAAATTTTTTAGAAATTAATTCTAATTTTGTAGATTAAAAAATTATTTTATGGGATACTTTGAAAGCTTATTTGAAGGGTCAGAAAACATTGTTCAGCAAAAATTAAGGATTATGTTAAAGAATTAGATTGTTTGGAGAAAGTGGTAGAAAATTTGGAAAAAAGATTTGCAGAGAGATGTTTCTGAGAAAAAAGGAAAAGTTCAATAAAGGAGAAATTTTATTATAATTCTATATAGGCATAGAACTGAAAAAGTAATTGAGGAAACTAAACAAAAGTATTATGAATTGAGGGAAAGAGTGCACAAACTTTTGGCTTGGCAATTGAAGACAACAAACCAAGAACAATTAACACTATTAAAAAGAATTCTAAGATTACTTATAAATCTCAAGAAATAAATGACTCTTTTTAAGATTATTATTTTAATTTGTTTAGATCTCTGTTCGATACTGATGAAGTTAAAACCAATAAATTTTTGACTAAAAATTGTTTACCTGTTTTGGATTATCAGAATTGGTAAGATTTAGATGCTCCATTTATATTAAGAGAAATTATTGAGGTTCTTAATTCTTTGCAAAGGTTTCCCACCTGAATTTTACATGAAATTTAAATATTTATTAAAACCTCCTTTTGTGGAGGTGTTGAAACAGGCAATGGAAATCCATTCTCTACCAGAATATTTTTCAAATGCTGATACTGTGATACCTAAGAAAGATAAAGATATATTGAATTATATTGAATTGAAATGAATTGAATCATATAGGCCAATATCTTTATTAAATGTTGATAACAAAATTATAGCTAAAGTTTTGGTGAATAGAATAGCTAGATATTTACCCAATTTAATTCATATGTATCAAACTGGTTTTGTTAAAAAGTGTCATTCGGCTGGTAAGGTTGCAAGATTGATTAGTTTAGTACACATATCTCAAAAGATGAGTGATTGCGTCTGCCTGTCCCGCATCGGACTTGTCAGCCACAAACGAGCCTGCAGCTGACGTGGACTTTTTACCCCCTCCATAAATCTTCATCCGCGAAGCCAAGCCAAAGAAGAGATGCTGAGAAGTCCTTTAATAGATTAGAATGGAATTGTTTATTTAAGAAAATTTGGAATTGGATCTATATTTATTAATTGGGTTAAAACTTCATATAAAATTCCATCTGCTAAAGTTGTGACTGACAAATTACTTCTGCTTTCCATTGACTAGATCAAGTCGTCAAGGATGTCCTTTATCTCCTGCTTTGTTTGTTTTAGCAATTGAACCTTTAGCAGAGTTAATAAAACAAGATTCTAATATTAAGAGTAATAAAAATTAGTCTAGAAGAAAATAAGATTAATTTATTTGCTGATGATGTTTATATTATGGATCCTATAAATACTTTGTGAAAATTATATGAAAGATTAGAAGAATATGGTGATATGTCAGAATATAAGATCATTTGGGACAAAGTGAAATTATTCCCTTCATTAAAGGTGATTATACTTAGTGTTGGGAATTTGTTAGATTTAAGTGGTCAGATGATTAAATTAAATATTGAGGGATTAAAATTAAAAATAATTTAAATAATTTATATAAATTGAGAAGGATTTAAATAGATGAAATGATTTGCCTATAACTTTAGTAGGTAGAATCAATTGCATTAAAATGAATATTTTTCCAAGGGTTCAACATCTCTTTCAGTCAATTCCTTGTTGGATCCCTCAAACATATTTTAAGGATTTGAATTTGAGTATTAGGAAGATTTTGTGGAAAGGAAAGATGGTGATCGTTTGTTTGGAATACTAAATTGGAAATTTGGATTAGGAGGTTTGCAACTTCCCATTTTAAGAATTATTATAGAGCAGCTCAACTCAAATTTATTAAAGGGATCTTTGATTTAGATAAACTTTTAGCTCGGGTTAAAATAGAATCAAGTAAAATAGGAGAAGGTTTTATGCAGGACTTTATTTTTAAATGGAATTCAAAACAGGAATTAGAGATATGCCTATTCTGAGACATTTGATTGAATTATGAAATAAAATAAATTTTGAAATAGGTCGAAAAGGTTTGATTTCTTGAAAAAATTCCTTTGTACCAAAAGAGACTTCTTCCTTTCTCTAAGAATAATCAATTTTGAAAACTTGGAATCAAATGGGAATTAAGAAAGTAGAGGACTATTTTGAAGTTTGTAAATTTATTATTTTTCAATGAATGAAATAAAAATTTAATGTCCCAAATAATACTTCTTTTGTTATCATCAGGTTAGAGCTTTCTTGATTGATAATTTAGGTCATAATTTGATATTACTTAGGCAGAATGAATTAGAAATATTGATAAGTAAAGGAGGTACAAATATGTTTATTTCAGAAATGATAGATTACGAGGGAGGAGTCACGTGATGGAGTAGTGGCCAGACGGTGAACTCCAGCCCTCTCCAGAAAAGTCGGGAAAAGCAAGGGAAAGCACAAAGGCACAGAAATAAAAGTTAAAGAAAAGTGAGTATAAAGGTGGAAAGAAGATGGCGACAAAAAAAGAAAAATCAAAATCAACGGTAAGAAGAGAGGAAGAGAAGACAACGGAGGAAGAAGGAGAAGGCCTTACCTGTCCGAAGAGGCCCGCTGTGGAGAGAGAAGCCCGCTTCCTCAGGTCGGTAGAAATTGGACTACAAAAATGGCTCGCTGAGCCGAGTAAAAGTGCGCAACCGCGCATGCGTGACCCCTCGAGCATGCACGATGCACATGAAAAAAAACACACCGACGGGAGGGGGGACCAGCTAGGGAGTCGATCTCCACAGCTGGCAACGACAGCTGCAGAACACCTGCAGCAAGAAGAGAACACAGAAGACAATGGAAACAAGAAAGAAGAGAAGAAAAGGGCAACAAAGAAACAACAGATGGCCAACCCAGAGGAAGAAGAAGAGGAAGAGTACAGTGAAATAGAAGAAGAAGGGAAAGGCAAGATAAAGGATATACTTTCTCTTGTTAGAGGATACATGGAGTCATTTAAAGAATGGCAGACACAGGAATTTAATGATTTAAGAAGAATAAACAACACAGAAGAGAAAATGAACAAAATAGATATGACCTTAACAGAAATGAGAAAGAAAATGGACAAGATGGAAGAGCGGGCAGTAGCAGCAGAAATGGAGGTAGAAGACTTAAAAAAGAAATTGGAGGAATCTAATAAAAAAACTAAAGAGACACAAGAACTACTAGCTCAAAAAATAGATATAATGGAAAATTATAACAGAAGAAATAACATAAAGATAGTGGGCCTTAAGGAAGATGAAGAAGGCAAGAATATGAGGGAGTTTATAAAAGATTGGATCCCTAAGACCCTAGGATGTCCAGAACTACAGCAAGAAATGGAAATAGAAAGGGCACATAGAGCATTGGCCTCTAAACCACAACCACAACAAAAACCAAGATCTATTGTAGTAAAATTCCTAAGATATACTACAAGAGAAAAGGTACTGGAGAAGACAATGGAAAAAGTAAGAGAGGGCAACAAACCACTGGAGTATAAAGGGCAAAAAATCTTCATTTATCCAGATATAAGTTTTGAACTCCTAAAGAAGAGAAAGGAGTTCAATACAGCAAAGGCGATTTTATGGAAGAAAGGGTATAAATTTATACTAAAGCATCCAGCGGTATTGAAAATATTTATTCCAGGACAACAAAACAGACTATTCTCGGATCCAGAAGAAGCACGAAAATTTGCAGAACAATTACAAAAATAGACTGAGGGATGAAGACGGGTAATGAGAGTAAAAATGATCACGATTGATATGTATGTGGGTAAAGAGGTATAAGAGTGAATAGATGCAATGTGCATACGTGAATGTATCTGTACTTAGAGGAAAATATAGATAGTATAGACAAGAATTAATAAGGGAAGGTAATGGAATAGAGAGAATAAGGAGGGAATTAAAAGAGTGACCTTTGTTACATATGAAAAGTGAAATCTTTTCTGGGGGGGGCTGGGTGGGGGGAATAGCGGTCACTGCAAAATCAGTTGACGCTTGCGAGTGAATTCGCAAACCCAAATGGAGAGGGGAGATGTGGTTGTCTGACAAGGGATAAAGGACAACTCAGGAGGGGAAGGGGAGATTGGGGATAAAGAAGATATAAATAGGAGAATAAGGAAAATGTTTGATGTTGTAGGAATGTTGTCTTATAAAGAGTTTAAAATAAGAAAACAGAAATGGAAAAGGAGGAAAGGTAATGATGGAAAAACGGAAAGAGAAGAAAAACAAAGTATAAAATGGCTACGCTGAACTATATGACTTTAAATATTAATGGAATACATAACCAAATTAAAAGGAAGAAACTACTAAATTTACTGAAAAAGGAAAAAATTGATATAGCATTTATCCAAGAAACACACTTAACTGAATTGGAGCACAAGAAATTAAAGAGAGATTGGGTAGGACATGTAACAGCAGCATCGTATAATTCAAAAGCAAGAGGAGTGGCTATATTAATTAGTAAAAATGTGCCATTTAAAATAGAAGAGGAAATAATAGATCCAGCAGGGAGATATGTTATGATAAAATGTCAGATATATTCGGAGTTTTGGAATCTACTTAATGTATCTTCACCTAACGAAGAAGATCAAAAGTTTATGCAAGATATCTTTTTGAAGGTAGCTAATACGCAAGGGAACATACTAATAGGAGGGGATTTCAACCTGAATTTGGATTCAAATATGGATAAAACAGGGAAAAAAATTAACAGAAAGAACAAAGTAACCAAATTTATAATTAAATCAATGCAAGAAATGAAACTTTTGGATATATGGAGGAAACAAAACCCAAAAGAAAAGGAATACTCATACTACTCGGCTAGACATAAAACATACTCAAGAATAGACCTATTTTTGTTATCAGCTAGTATGCAGGATAGAGTAAGAAAAACAGAATATAAAGCTAGAATACTATCAGACCATTCACCCTTAATATTGACAGTAAAGCTAGAGGACATCCCTCCAAGAATGTATAGATGGAGATTAAACCCCATGCTACTTAAAAGACAGGATTTTAGAGAATTTATTGAAAAACAATTAAAAATGTATTTTGAAGTAAATACGGAATCAGTGGAAGATAAGTTTATACTATGGGATGCAATGAAAGCATTCATTAGAGGGCAAATAATAAGTTATGTAACCAAGATGAAGAAGGACTATAATCAGGAAACAGAACAGTTGGAAAGGGAAATAGTAAATATAGAAAAAAAATTAGCAATGAAGGAAGATACAACTAAAAGAAGAGAATTGGCGGATAAAAAAATAAAATATGAAACATTACAAACATATAAGGTAGAGAAGAATATAATGAAGACAAAACAGAAATATTATGAACTAGGTGAAAAAACGCACAAAATCCTAGCATGGCAGCTTAAGACAGAACAAGCTAAGAAAATGGTATTGGCATCAAGGAAAAAAGACAAACAAATTACATATAATCCAAAAGAAATTAAGGAAAACTTTGGAGAATTCTATGAACAATTATACCGAACTGAAAACGAAGGGAAAGAAGAGAAAATAGATGAATTTTTGACTAAAATTGAACTACCAAAACTACAAATAGAGGAACAAAATAAATTAACAGAACCATTTGGAACAGTAGAAATACAAGAGATAATAAAAAAATTACCAAATAATAAGACACCAGGGGAGGATGGATTTCCAATAGAATTCTACAAAACATTTAAAGACTTATTAATTCCGCCCCTCCTGGATGTAATCAACCAGATTGATGAAACACAAAGCTTACCAGATTCATGTAAAACAGCAATAATTACAGTAATACTAAAACAAGGGAAAGATCCACTCTCACCAGCGTCATATAGACCAATATCTTTGCTAAACACAGATTATAAGATAATAGCTAAACTACTAGCAAACAGATTAGCAGAACAGGTACCGAAAATGGTAAATTTAGACCAAACTGGATTTATCAAAAAAAGACGCACAACAGACAATATTTGTATATTTATTAACTTAATTCATGCAGTACAAGGAAATAAAGAACCTGCAGTAGCAGTTGCTTTAGACGCAGAGAAGGCCTTCGACAGAGTAGAATGGAATTATTTGTTCAAAGTATTGCAAAAATTCAGTTTACCGGAGAAGTATATTAATTGGATTAAAGCATTATATAAGGGACCGTTAGCGAAAGTGACAGTAAATGGACATGTATCAAAGCAATTTAACTTAAGCAGGTCAACGCGGCAGGGATCCCCACTATCACCTCTATTGTTTGCGCTAGCTATAGAACCACTAGCAGAATTGATAAGAATAGATAATAATATAAAAGGAATAAAAATAAAAGACAAGGAATATAAAATCAGTCTATTTGCGGATGATGTTATAGTGTACTTAACAGAACCAGAACTATCAATAAAAGAATTATATAAGAAATTGAAGGAATATGGAGAAGTGTCGGGTTACAAGATAAACGTAAATAAAAGTGAAGCAATGCCTATGAATAATGCGGATTTCTCAAAATTTAAGATGGCAAATGCAGGCAATAAGATACCTAGGTGTACAAATAAACAAAAATCTAGGCCAATTATATAAACTCAATTATAATCCACTAATGAAAAAATTACAGGACGATTTAGAGCATTGGAAAGATCTACCACTAACACTAATAGGAAGGATAAACTGTATTAAAATGAACATTTTTCCAAGGATATTGTACTTATTTCAGGCATTGCCAATACAACTGACAGAAAAATTCTTCAAAGAGTTAAAGAAAATAATAAGGAATTTTTTATGGAGGGGGGGAAACCGAGGATAGCACTAGATAAATTAACAGAATGGTATAAACATGGAGGCTTACAATTGCCAAACTTTAAAAATTATTATAGAGCCGCACAATTAAGATACCTATCAGATTTTTATCAAACAAGGGAAAAACCAGACTGGACGAGATTAGAATTAGATAAAATAGGGGAAAAGATACCTGAACACATATTATATAAATGGGATGAAAAATTGGTACAACATAGAACTTCTCCAGTATTACATCATCTCCTCAATATTTGGAAGAAGATTCGTGTAGAAAGAAATAAAACAAATTACCAATTACCAAAACTAATATTGACGCAAAATAAGCTACTCCCTTTTACAATAGATAACCTTTCCTTTAGAGAATGGGATTAAAAGAATAGAAAATTGTTTTTCAGGAAGTAGATTCTTATCCTTTGAACAAATAAGAGATAAGTACAATATAACTGGAGATACAGCGCTGGCATATTACCAACTGAGATCCTACTTGAAGGATAAATTAGGAAGCAATTTGAGTTTGCCAGAGGGAAGTAACCTTGAATATGTGATTACAGATACAATGTTAATCAAAAGATTTATAACAAATATGTATATTAAACTGCAAGAAAAGGAGAATGAGGAAACAAATAGTAAAACTAAACAAAAATGGGAACAAGATTTAAATATAAAGATAAAAAAGGAAACATCAGAGAATTTATGTTCTGGAACGATGAGAAATACAATAAATACGAGGCTACGTATGATACAATATAATTGGTTACACAGACTATACATTCCACCTCAAAAGTTAAATAAATGGGACCCAACAGTATCTGATAGATGTTTTCGATGTAAAAAAGAAAGGGGAACAACAATTCATGCAATCTGGACATGTGAGAGAGTAGAAAAATTTTGGGAAGATCTCAATCAGATATTAAATAAAATAACAGAAAACAATATACCAAAGAATCCAGAGATCTTTCTCCTAAGTAACATAAAAAACAAAGAATTTGGAATTGATTTGGAGGATGCACAAAAAAGATTTGTTAAGATAGCCCTAGCCGTAGCAAAAAAATGTATTATGTCAACCTGGAAATTGGAAGATAATTTGAAAATACAACAATGGTATATAGAAATGAATAAATGTATTCCATTAGAATAAATAACATATAGTTTAAGAAATAATATTGAAATATTCGAACAAATATGGGAGCCTTTCATTAAATACAATAGCGAAAACCTACCGGGGACAAACATTACCTAAGTTGATGGAAGGAGAAGGAAAGAAAAGAATGGACTCAATAGAATTTCTGGTATATTTTTGTTGAATGACAACATTGTCTGACTGGTTTAATGCAACCTAGATTGTATACCTAAAATGGATGAGAGGGGGGGGTGGGGGGGTGGCTTGGGAGGAGGGAGGGGGGGGAGAAAAAGTCACTGTAAATGTGTGAAAAAGAAAAAGTGTATATCATGGCTAATGTGATTTATGGTGTGAAAAATAAAAAATTTTTAAAAAAAAAGCTGAAAGAGAAAGAGAACGATGACATAAGCTGTAAACCCAAACAAAAGTGGGAACAAGATCTAAAAATAAAGATGAAAAATGGGAAAAACTAAAAAAAAAATGATAGATTACCGGTACTTCAAACATTTGCTCCCAATTTAGGAATTCATGGATCAAGATTATGGTGGGAGGTTGATTTAAATAGATAAATAGATGAAAATGACTGGAATCAATTATGTAAAGTAAATATGACAAAAATTATTAATGTTAGGTATTGACTGGTTCAATCTAATTTTTTACATCAATTATATTTAACTCCTCAAAAATTTTTAGAAGTTGAATCCAACATTGTCAGATTAATGTTTTAGATGTGATCAGAAAGTTGGTTCCTTTTTTAAAATTCTATTTGGGAGTGTTCTAAAATAAAGCCTTTCTAGTTAGAGGTTAAATAATTTTTGGAGAAAATATTAAATGTTAAACTCCCACAGGATCTGATGCTATTTTTGCTGGGTAATATTAAAGTGGTTAGTCCTAAAATATGATTAACTATGTATCAAATTGAATTTTAATGATTGGCTTTATCTGTTTCTAGGAAGTGTATAGCCATTACTTGGAAACCAGATATGGATTTTGGGATGGAGAGATGGCATGCTGAATTGCGTTCTTACATTCCACTTGAGAAAATAACATAATTTATGTAATAAATATCATTTTTTATTGAAAATATGGAGCCCATATTTCCAGTATGTTGGTTTCAAGTTGCGAGGGTCTCTTGAAGGCCTATCCTGATGGTAACCCTTAACTCCATTATAGTTTGTATTTAAAATAAAAATTCTCTTTGGCATTCTCCCTTTTTTCTTCTTTTCTTTCTATATTTAGCATAGGATTGCTGGCAGAGGGATGGGGAGGGTGGGAAGGATGAGGGTTTTATATATATATATATATATATATATATATATATATTTATTTATTTATATATATATAGCATACACACCTTTATTGATCATGTATGTATGGATATGGTTTTAAAATTCTTAAATAAAATGTTAAATAAAATAACCAACCCCTCAAAACACTTCATCATGGAGACATCAGTGCCACCAGCCAATAGTCATTGAGGCAGGTCACCTTGAAATTGATCAATGTCTTTTTGAAGCATCTGGGGACATCTGCCGTGAGGTTGGAGATATCTGAATCAACTCCACCCAGTTGGTTCACATAGGTTTTATGGACACGACGAAGTACACTGCCTGGGCCACGTGCTTTTCATGGAATTACTTGGCCTTTAATTTATTCAATGTTTCAATGTATGGGTTACAAAACTACAAAAATACAGTCCCACTGAAAGAAAGTCAACCTCATCTCTGTTTTAAATGAGGCTTCCCTTGTATTAAAGCTCTGCTTGCTTCTTTCATAATAACACACAAATGCAAGAAAGTAAGAGTAGACCACTCAGCCCCTCCAACTAAAAGCCACTATTCAAAGTGATAATGGCTGATCTATGACCTCTCAAATCTTCTTCTGAATAGTTCCCCATAGCCCTCAGTTTCAAGATCTTTCAAATATTATCCATATCTGTCTTAAATATTTCTAATGATCTGATCTCTACCACCCTGAGGCACAGAGAATTTTGGAGATTCTCTGCCATCTCGGAGAAGAGATTTGGAAGTAGTTTTAAATGACCAGCCCCTTATTTTATAACTATGCTCCTTATTTGTGGCTCTTAACCAATACCTTACTTCCAACTGCATTACAATCTGGGAGAATTGCAGTCTTCTTTTGTATGGATTTTTTTGTTTGCTATATTTTTGCCAGCCTATTCTTGCAATCTATTTTTCTCCCTGTTTATAATTATTCACACAACCAGATTATCTGGTAATTTCCTCAATGCTGTCTTTTGGATGCTGTCCGCACACTGGTTGCTGGTTCTCCATATTACTGTGGTGATTATGATTTAGAAGTATAATCATTGGTTGTGAACAACTTTGGATATCCTGAAGGATAAGTTTCCATCTAAATGAAAGCTTATTTATTAGTGTTGGATAGGTAGACATTGGCACTCGTATTATCAAAGCAAAGAATAAGTTGTGGTCCCCTGCATGTCTTTATTTTAAAAAAGCCAATAAATTGAACTGCTGAATCTGAGGGCATTAAACTGCTGACAACGAAGAAAATAGCAAACTAGAGAATGCATTGTTAGTGGACTGGATAGACAGTGGTGACATACAATTCCTCCCTGAAGAGGAACTTCAAAAGGCTTAGAAATAGAAGTATTATGTGTTGATGATGGTTACATTTGCAGCGCTCTGTAACTTGAAAGATGCAAGACAAACTTTGAATTTGTTTGGTCCTACAAGAAGTCATACAAAAATGAATAAAAAATTATCGTTTTGGAAACATAATGTCCATGGCCTGCCAAGTGCTGGAACACAGCACACCTGGTTAATATTGCAGGATTCCCAGCCTGCTGCTTGGAAAGAGGTTATGGGAGGCATGAAGAAAAAAATGAAAACGGATCACAGGGAAAACTCTGGGGAAATGGGAAAGACCAAATCATATCACATATTAGCAGATGGTTGGGAAGGGGGAATGGAAAGTTTAAATAATGGGGGAGAGGGGCATAGTAAATAGCAGGGAACTAAACAACAACAATTATGGGAGGAATACAGAGAAAAGGATTGTGGGAAAGGGGGATTAAAAGTATCACAGGAGGAAGGCTGGTCAAGAGGATCTTGGAGCTGAAAAGTGGAATGGAGAGCATCACGGGGAAAAGGGAATAAAAGGGAGGAAGAGGTTAGGGTATTATTGTAATGGTTGGAAGGGTGAGGGGTTTCCAGAAGGGTCAGAGAGAGAGAGAGAGAGACAGACAGACAGACAGACAGACAGACAGACAGACAGACAGACAGACAGACAGATAGACAGGTTCAAAATGAAGGGGGGAGGATTATTGTGGGTGTAAGGAGGTATGGAAGAATATGGGAGAAAGGGAAAAAAAGTTAAAGGAGAACCGATAGGGTCAAGGGAATGGAGAGGGATCAAGAGCAGAAAGGGAAGAGGGCAAAGAAAATTGTGAGTGAAACAGAATCGAGAGATTTAGAGAAAGCCAAATGGATAAATAGAACAGAGAGGATCACTGGAGAAGTGAAATAGAAAGAATTGCATTAAGTACAAATTGAAGTTCAATTTTATTGTCACATGGATCAAAAATATTCTGGTAGATGTTGTTTAATGAGCAGACTGGTATATAACTCATTCTTTGTACAGGTAAGACACAGTACAAATGTAACAAAGTGGAGAGTTCCAGAGAGAGATCAGATGGTATGGACCAATGGCAACATAATTTTACTCTTTCGGGGTTTATTCAGGGGTCTTATAATGACAAGAAAGAAACTGCTCTTGAATTTGGTGGTGTGTGATCTTATACTTGTCAATCTTCTTCCTCACAGGATGGTGAAGAGAATGTGGCCATAATAGGATTCATTCAAGCCAGATCAAGAGAAGTGAATGGAAATGAAAATAGAGAGAATCACAGAGAAAAAGAGATAGGATGACAACTATTGAAATAAGAAAGTGTGAAGAATACATGAAGGGGTAGCACAAAATGAAAGGTTTTGACCTAAAAGATGAAAAATTCTTTTCCTCCCCCACTCTTCCTCTTGAAGATTGATTTTTGCTAAATATGGGGGGCAGTGGAGAGATTCATAGATAAAAGTGAATTGAGAAGAACACAGGAGAAGGTGCTAGATAAGATTGCAGGAACGGTAGGAGGGAGGCCTTAGAGAGCAGTGGATTAGAAAGGATTGTAGGGGAAGGAGGTTGGAGTTGATTGAGGTGAAGAGGAGAGGAAGAACACAAAGAAAAGGGGAAATTTCCATAATGTGTGGAGAGGTTGCAGTAGCAAGGGGATAGAGATGATCACACAGTAAGGTAAGGTCACAGAAAAGGAGGAGATAGAGTATCATGAAGAGAGCAGAGGGGAGTTTTGATATTTCCTGTTATTATTTCATATTTTCATCACCTGATTTTCAGAAGGAAAAAAACACAATCAGAACTTTTCTCCTATAGTCCTGCAACATATTCTCTCCAACATATCCATCAACAGTTATGAGAAACTCTAATTGAAATCACCTATTTTAATTTCTTAAATGAAAAATGCAATTTGTAGGAAGGTAACCTAAGGCATTTAATCTTTATGCATTTCATCCAGCTGCTTCCTTTCTCTTCATTTGTGTGAAAAAAAATGCTCTCTGAATTCAGAGAAGCCAAGCTGTTGAATTACAACTTGCTGGGAAAAAGTCACCAGATAAAATGTGATTTTATTTAAAACTGCCCAATTCAGCATTCCACACTGTTTATTTAACTTTTTTCTACACTTGATATAAGCATCACCTCCACTCTAAATAAACGCTCTGCTACTGCTGATGTGGCAATGAAAAATGGCAGAGCAAGACACGCCTGGAGAAATCTGATACTATTGAAATGTATTATCAAAATGAACACCAACACACTTGATAATCAGTTTCATTTTGATGAGGAAATCAAAATGTAAATATGAAGAGCCAGACTTTAATTTTTAATCTCTGGGCATAGAATGGTGCTTAAATGTATTGCAGGTAGGAAAGTTAATAGGAAAGCATTGTATAGCAAAGATGTACTGTATATATAAAATTGCAAGAGGCATAAATTAGATAAAAACCTCATCTTTTTTTCTCCCAGGATAGGTGAGTCCAAAACTAAAGGGCACAAATCTAAGGTGAGAAAGGTAAGGTTTGAAAGGAATGTGAGGGGACAGTTTTCCACTCAGAGGGTCCTTGTTATGTGGAACAAGCTTCCAGGGCAAATAGTAGAGATGGGTAAAATTATAGCATTTTAAGAAATATACATCAGATAATTCAGGACATCATAGATAAGAGTTTTAGTGAGGAAGTATTGCTGAGAGACCAGACAGGAAGTAGGGGGTGATCTCCCAGATAGAGGGCATAGCCAGACTGGACAGGAACCCCCCTACCTTCTCTACCCCCCAATGGCCTCCCCTTGGTAACAGTACCCATGATTGTGTGGCTAGGTACAATTCCAATGCTACCTACAAATTTGTCGATGACGGAGATAGATCAGCTCATTGAGTGGTGTCACACCAACAATCTTGTGCTCAACATTAGCAAAACCAAGGAGATGATTGTAGACTTCAGGAGGAAGTCAGGGGAACATGACCCAGTCCTTATCAAGGACTTAGTAGTGGAGAGGGTCAAGAACTTTAGATTCCTAGGTGTCAACATCTCCAAAGCCTCCAAAGTCCTGGAGCCTCCTCATTGATGCAATCATGAAGAAGGCTCACCAGTGGCTATACTTTGTGAAGTATTTCAGGAGATTCGGTATGTCACAGAAGATTCGCTTAAACTTCTACAGGTGTACTGTGAAAAGCATTCTGGTTGGTTGCATCAGTGTCTGTTATGGAGGCACCAAATCTCAGGACAAGAACAAACTCCAGAGAGTTGTGAACTTGGCCTGTGACATCACAGGCACCAGACTTCACCATCAAGAACACCAACATGACGCAGTGTCTTAAAAAAGCAGCCTCTATCCTCAAAGACCTCTACCACCCAGGTCACACTCTCTTCACTCTGCTACCATTGGGAAAAAGGAACAGGAGCCTACAGTCAAGCATTCAGCAGCACAAGGACAGCTTCATCCCTACCGCCATCAGATTCCTGAATAATCAATGAATCAAAGACACTGCCTTACTTTTTATGCACTATTATTTTTTATATATATATTTATATGTTGTAAGATGGTTTAAACTAAGATGCTGTCACAAAACACCGAATTTTATGACTTGTTCATGACAAATTCTGATTTTGATTCGAATACTGTTTTGGATTCTACTGGAGGGGGAAATTACTTACCAGGAGGAAGTCACAGCAGCCATGTCTCTATCACAAAATCTGGTTCTGAGGCTCAGAAGGGAAAGTAGAAAAAAAAGGAGAATGGTAGTGACAGGTACTCAATAGTCAGAGGAAATGAAAGAAGATTCTGTGACCAAGATTAAGATGCCCATAAGGTATTTTGCTTCTGGATTCCAGGGTCAGAGAACATCTCAGAATAAATCTATACCATTCTGAAGGAGATGGCGAGCAGCCAAAAAATGTAGTTATACTTGGCACTAATGATGTACAAAGGGAGTGGGAAGAGATGAGTTTGGATGTAAGAGTTCCAAGGTGGTAATCTCCTAATGCCACATGCCAGTGAGAAGAGGAATGGGAGATAGAGCACATGAATATTTGCTGAGCAGTTGCTGCAGGAAGTTGGCCAACTACTGTCATGTCATCTGCAGATTTATAAATAATTGGGATCTTTATTGGGGCAGAGGTGACCTATACAGAGGTCAGTGGAGAAGATGCACTCAGCTGGGCCTGACCCCCTCTCTGCAACTGGATTCTGCATTTACTAACAAAAATAAAACCACGGGGTCCAACCAGTTGACAGTGAAACGTCGAACATAATCTTTTTTTTTCCAAACTTTATTTAAAATTTTCAAGAAAAAACTTTTACAAAGTCCATAACATAAAAATGAAAAACTACAACTAACCCACCACACCGCCCCTCCACACACCCTCAGCAAACCCCGCAAGGGAAGCATACAAAAAACATCATAAAAGAAACACATACAACAGTTTAAGATATTACTAAATCCATACATTTCAAATATGGCGACCACATCTTAATAAAGAAGTTATAATTATCATGCAGATTATATGTTATTTTCTCCATATAAATACAAGACCTCAACTCATTATGCCAACGAGTTACATTTCTCCATGAAATTGCCACACACTTACAATGAAAAGCTGTCTGAAACTTGTCCAACCCCAAATCACTAAATAGGACAGTTCAACCCAACAAAACAATTTTTGGATCTAATAAAAATTTAATCTTAAAAAACTTTTGAAAAACATTCCCTATTTTTTTTGCTAAAATGGTTGAACCTTATTGCAAAGCCAAACTGAGTATAAAAATGTTCCTACACATCTTCTTTCGCTTGGCTTCGCGGACGAAGATTTATGGAGGGGGTAAAAAGTCCACGTCAGCTGCAGGCTCGTTTGTGGCTGACAAGTCCGATGCGGGACAGGCAGACACGATTGCAGCGGTTGCAAGGGAAAATTGGTTGGTTGGGGTTGGGTGTTGGGTTTTTCCTCCTTTGCCTTTTGTCAGTGAGGTGGGCTCTGCGGTCTTCTTCAAAGGAGGTTGCTGCCCGCCAAACTGTGAGGCGCCAAGATGCACGGTTTGAGGCGTTATCAGCCCACTGGCGGTGGTCAATGTGGCAGGCACCAAGAGATTTCTTTAGGCAGTCCTTGTACCTTTTCTTTGATGCACCTCTGTCACGGTGGCCAGTGGAGAGCTCGCCATATAATACGATCTTGGGAAGGCGATGGTCCTCCATTCTGGAGACGTGACCCATCCAGCGCAGCTGGATCTTCAGCAGCGTGGACTCGATGCTGTCGACTTCTGCCATCTCGAGTACTTCGACGTTAGGGGTGTAAGCGCTCCGGTGGATGTTGAGGATGGAGCGGAGACAACGCTGGTGGAAGCGTTCTAGGAGCCGTAGGTGGTGCCGGTAGAGGACCCATGATTCGGAGCCGAACAGGAGTGTGGGTATGACAACGGCTCTGTATACGCTTATCTTTGTGAGGTTTTTCAGTTGGTTGTTTTTCCAGACTCTTTTGTGTAGTCTTCCAAAGGCGCTATTTGCCTTGGCGAGTCTGTTGTCTATCTCATTGTCGATCCTTGCATCTGATGAAATGGTGCAGCTGAGATAGGTAAACTGGTTGACCGTTTTGAGTTTTGTGTGCCCGATGGAGATGTGGGGGGGCTGGTAGTCATGGTGGGGAGCTGGCTGATGGAGGACCTCAGTTTTCTTCAGGCTGACTTCCAGGCCAAACATTTTGGCAGTTTCCGCAAAGCAGGACGTCAAGCGCTGAAGAGCTGGCTCTGAATGGGCAACTAAAGCGGCATCATCTGCAAAGAGTAGTTCACGGACATAATGTGTAGTTCCTACACATAATCCACATCTAAAACACACTTCTGAATTACTAAATCCATATTTTTTCAATTTCTCAGGGGTCAGATACAACTGATGCAAAAAATTACAATTAACCATACTATATCTTACATTAAGCAATTTAGTCACTCCATCAAAACACATAATCCCCAATCGGCCTGATTAATATCGCAAATTAAGTTATTTTCCCATTTAATCCTAGATTTATCTAAATTTATTTTATCCATAGTGTCTTGCAACAATGCATACATCTCAGAAATAAAACCCTTATTAAATCAAAACCTCAAATTTTGTTAACTTAGGAATTTTCATTTCTCTTCCAAAATTATCTTTCACTAATGCTCTAATTTGATAGTACACAAATAAAGAATTCACTGATTTACAAATTTCTCTCTAAGTTGATTAAATGATAAAAATTGACTTTCTTCAAAACAATCCTGCAACAACTTTATTCCTTTAATCTGCCATTCTCTTAAAAATCTATTATTCAGCGAAAAAGGTATGAATTTTGATAGATTGGAGCCTGAACCGATATTTTACCTTTCATACCTATCAATAAATTCCTTTTAGTCCAAATTTCTAACAAATGTTTTAAAATCAGTATGTTATATCTCTGTAATAAAACAGAATTCCACTTAAATATGAAATGATGTGAGTAAGGTTCTGAAATACTAGCCAATTCTACCCTAGCACAAATAGGAGGATACAATGAATAAATCTTAATTGAGCTGCTTCATAATAATTTTAAAAATGAGGCAATTGTAAACCTCCCAAGTCAATTGATGTATCGCTATTCTCACTAACTTCCCCTTACATAAAAATTCTCATACTACTTTATTTAAATCCTGAAAAAAAGATTTCAAAAGTAGACAAGGAATCGACTGGAAAAGATACTGAATTCGCGGAAAAACATTCATCTTAATACAATTTACTTGACCTACTAATGACAAAGGTAAATCCTTCCATTTAATCAAATCAGCCTTAATCTTTCTCAATAATGGTACATAATTTGTTATACAATGATTGAATATTTACATCAGTCATTATACCCAAATACTTAACCTTATCAGTCCAATGAAATTTAATAATTTGTCTACACTGATCATAATTTGCATCAGAAATTGGTAATATTTTACTTTTGTCCCAATTCACCTTATATCCTGACAACACACCATCTTGTTCTAAACATTCTTGCAAATAAATTAAAGATTGTTCCGGATTAGTTAAATATATCAAGACATCATCAGCAAATAAATTAATCTTATATTCATCGTATTTATATTATACACCTCTAATATTCTCATTCTGTTTTATAGCTTGAGCTAATAGTTCAATGCCAAACACAAATAGAGCTGGTGACAAAGGATAACCTTGATGAATTGAATGCGATAATTTAAATAACAAAGAGGTTTGACCATTCGTCGCCACCCTAACAATTGATTATTATATAGTGCCTTTACCCAACCAATAAAAAAGGATCCAAATTTAAATTTCTCCAAGACTTTTTAAAAAATTCCATTCGACCCAATCAAAAGCTTTTTCAGCATCAAGAACAACTACTATTGGTAGGTTGGGTTGCTGACATGATCAACGAAATCACTCTAAGAATATTATCAGAGGCATACCTATTTTTAATAAAACCAGCCTGATCTACATGTACTAATTGAGGTAAATACTTAGCAATTCTTTTTGCCAATAATTTTGCTATTATTTTATAATCTATTATTATTTTATAATAAAGAAATTGGCCGATATGAAGCTACATTCAAAGGGTCTCTATTTGTTTTGGTATAACCATTATTATTGCACTCAAACACAAATCTGGTCAAGTTTTTTCCTGCACCACTTGCTGAAGAACGTCCATAAATAGAGGAGACAAATCATAATAAAAAGCTTTATAAAATTCTACAGTAAATCCATCATCTCCTGGAGACTTCCCATTAGGCATTTGTTGAATAACATCCTTTATCTCTAAATCAGTAAAAGGAGAGTCCAATTTCCTCACATCATCTTCCCCTAATATTAGCAAATTTAAATCAGACAAAAAAGATTCAATAGAACCATAATCTCGAGCTCCCTCAGAAGTATATAATTTCTGGTAAAATGATAAAAATTGATCATTAATTTCCTGAGGTTTATAAGTAACTGAATTATCTTTTCTCACAGCATTAATAATTCTTGATGCTTGTTCTGTTTTCAATTGCCACGCTAAAACTTTATGAGTTCTATCACCTAACTCGTAATAACGTTGCTTAGATCTCTATTATCTTAAACAAAAAAGATTCAAATGTTCATACTGTATGTTTGTAATGTATTATATTGTAACTTCAATTTAGTTAAAGCTGTTTTATTATCATCCGTACAATTCCTCTGGAATTCTTTTTCCAAATCAGCTCTGTTTTTCCAATATCTTACTCTCCATCAAAAAATTCTTCTTTTCTTTTGTTGCGTAACTAATAATTTGACCATGTAAAAAGGCCTTTAAAGCATCCCATAAAGTAAAATTACTCTGAACTAAATTCTTATTCAAATCTAAGAAAGAAGCAATTTGATCCTTAATAAATTTACAAATTCTGGCTTTTTCAGTAACATTGCATTAAACCTCCAATGAAAAGTTAAATGAGTGACTTCTGGCCCAACCCAAGAAGTAAGTAACAATGAATGGTCAGAAACTATTCTACTCTTATATTCAGCTTCAGTAAAACGTGATTGCAAATGTGCTGATGCCATAAAACAAATCAATCCTTGAAAATGAATCATGACGCGAAGAATAAAATGAAAAATCTTTCTCAGTTGGATTTAGCCTTGTCCAAACCTCTATCAATTTTAAGTCTTTTATCAGAGAAACTAATTGGACCGCTGTTTTTGATTTTTTCAAAGTTTTCGGAGATTTATCCAATACTGGGTCTAATACACAATTGAAATCTCCCCCAATCAAGATATTTTCCTCAGCTTGACTCAGAGTTAAAAAAGATTCAGACATAAATTGGTCATCGCCAACATTAGGTCCATACACATTTAACAAAGACCATGACTCGGCAAACAATTTACAATTAATCATTAAGATTCAACCAGCTGTTTCCACCGAGGATTTAAGTTCAAATGGTATTTTCATATGAATCAAAATCGCCACTCCTCATGCTTTCAAATTAAAAGATGAAATTACATGATTGAACATTAAAAGTTGCAAAATTCAAACTAGACATTATTTTAACAATTAAAGAAAACCGTCTATTCACTCAATCAATAAAAAACCCCTCAATAAAACAAAATAAAACTCCCCTTGCCAAGAAACTCCTGAATTAATCAAGTATTAAACCCTTCCCAATAAACAAAATAGAGATTACACAAATAAAAAAAAGTTTTTTGGATATAACTAAAAACTACAAAAAAAGTAGTAACTACCCAATTAACTGAGTGTGGAAAGAAATAAAATCCACCCCCCCCCCCCCACAGGTGGCAGATGACTTCCAAAAGCTTCAGCGGCATCCATTCCCCCCCACAACCAGACTTTAAAAATTATGAATCTAAATCAGTTCATAACCCCAGTGAATTCAATCCCAAGGCTTGTTCTAGGTCATCAATGTCAATCAAACTCTTTGATATTTCTGCCTTCCCATTCCCATTTCCATTCTTCTTATTGCAGGTCTTCCTCTTAGGTGAAGAATGCCTTTCAGTAGCCCTGTCTAGCAAAGAATTAGCAAAAATCAAAGCATCATCATCACTCTCAAAGAACAGTGATTGGAAATTGCCATAAAAAATCTTCAAAACTGCAGGATATCGAAAAGAAAATTTATATTCCTTCCTCCAAAGCACCTCTTTAGCAGAATTAAATTACGCCTTTTAATAATTTCTTGACTTAAATCTGGGTAAAAGAAAACCTTATTACCCTGCCCCATCGTAGGAGACTGATATCTACATGCATTTTGCAAAATAGTCTCCCTGTCTTGATACCATAAGCAATGAATAAAAGCTGCTCATGGAGGTTGACCTGGATGTGGTTTGCTTCTCAAAACTCTATGTGCCCTATCTAATTCCAAACCCTCCAGAAAAAATTCAGGTCCCAACACTTCAGGGATCCACTTTTAAACATTTTTTATTTGATCTGAACCCTCATTTCCTTCTGGAATTCCCACTACTTTGACATTATTCCGGCCACTTTGATTTTCCAAAGAGTCTATCTTCTTCAATAAATCCTTCTTCTGAATTTCCCATCCAAGAAAAGAATTTTCCACTTTTTCTATTTTTTCTTTATTACGTTCCACTTGTTCTCTACAGTCTTGAAAGGTGCCTTCCATTTTCTTAAAATTATCTTGAACTGTAATCATCATATTCAAACATCCATTGACATCAGCTTTAACAACAGAAATATCTTTCTTAACAGAAGAAACATCCTCACAAATATTATTCATTTTTTCAGTCATATTCATAAATCCATGGTCAATCTGAGTAGACAATTGTGTTGACATGTTGCCCATTTGATGAACTATAGATTCAAGAATTGTAAAGACAGCATCAAAAGTAGATTCACTTGTCTCTCCTTGAGGCCTACCTTCTCTCAATTCCACAGTCGTCGATGTTTCTTCTTTCATATCTTCAATTTGCAAAGAAGCTTTCCCTTGCTGTTCTTTCAGTTCCACCAACGATTTACTCACCTTACTCCTGGTCTGCATGCCGACAAACCCGGAGCCAACATGTTCGGCCCATTGCCGGCCAGCGTCACCGAGAAGATCGCGGATCCACAACGCACTGCACATGCCTGGCAGAGCCAGGGCCCGCGCATGGGCGTCTTCTGATATGCTGCCTTGGGCTTCCGCGCCACCAGGTCCCATAGCCCAACATTGCACACTCCAGCAGTTCCACAGCGTGTTCAACATTGATCGTGCTGATCGAGATAAGAAGAAAAAATCGGTAGCTCAGTGCCATCATGCAAGGGCGCCAGTATAATACTCAAACAGGCTGGAGTATGACGGTGCTTGGATGACTGACCAATCGATTCCATGGATTCCACTTGGTAAGTAGGCCTCAGTTCTTCAGTACTCTTGAAAGGACGTTTCTTCTGAATCTGAGCTTTCGTCTTCTTTATATTAGTAGCCATTGTAGTCTTGTAATATTCAGACAACCTCAAAGTAGATTTTCAGAACTTTAAAAAAATCTTTAATTTGGTTATTTATTATTCCAACTGGGGGAAGGTGGAATTACACTTCTTCTTCCTTCGCCATCAGGCCACAACCCCACAATGAATATCATCATGCTGGTGCACCTCAGGGCTGTGTGCTCAGCCCACTCCTATTCATGCTACTGATTGCAATGCCTGATCTAGATCCAACAGAGGCATCAGGTTTGCAAATAACATGACAGTAGTTGGCCTCATCAGCAACAATTATAGAAAGAAGAGGTAGAAAATCATGAGAAATGGTGAGAGAATAACAACCTGAGTCTCAATGTGGATAAGACAAAGGAGATGATTGTGGACTTCAGGAGGATCAGGGACAACATATTAATAGCTCAGTAGCGGAGACAAGTAGAGACCACCAAGTTCCTGAGAGTCCACTTAAGATGTGACCTATCCTGGAAACATAACATCTCCTCATTTGTCAGGAAGGCGCAACAGTAACTTAGAAGGCTGAGGAGGGCAACACTACTGGACACCATTCTATCAACTTTCTACAGGAGTTCTATTGAGAGTGTCCAAGCCGGTTGCATCACAGTGTGGTACAATTGCGGTAGAGAATTGGATCAGAGGTCAATCCACAGGACCATAAAAACAGCAGAGACATAGATCAGAAAGAAAAAGGAGGCAAATATCAGATAAAGGCAGACAGGTTGAAGGGAATTCCTTGAGGGGTATAAGATATGTAAGGAAGAAAGAGGGAAATAAGGAGAGACAAAGGAGGTTTTGAGATGGCTTTGACAGATTGTGTAAGGGAGAATCTAAAAAGACATTATGTATATTGAGAACAAAAATGTCTTGAGGGAAAGTATGGATTCCCTTAAGAAGCAGGAAGGGTGTCAAGTGAAGAGCCAGAAGAGATGGAGAAAACCTTATTTTCAAATATTTTGTGAATCTGTTTACTGTAGAGCAGAGAGGTGACTAAAGACAGCCTTGGGCTTGTCATCAGTAGTGAAGAGATGTTACCAGTCTTCAATCATATCGGTGATAGGAGTCAGAGTGACTATAGAGGGCAGTTTTGCAGACTGAAGGACTGTGATTAATGGAATGCCTCAGTATTCAGTTTTAGTATTTTTTTGTAATATACATGAATGATTTAGAGAAGGATGTTTGTGGCAAAGTGAACAAGTAGGCTAATGTTACAAAGTTATGTGTTACGATGGACAGTGAAGGTTACCTGGGTTTGCAACGGGATCTAAATCAGATGGGGAACTAGGCTAAGGAATAGTATTTCAACTCAGAGAAGTGAGAGGTGCTGCATGTGAGTAAATCAAACCAGGGCAGGCCTTATTCTGTTAATGGCACTGCCTTAAAGAGTATTATAGAGCAGAGGATCCCAGGGGTGCAGGTAAATACAGTAGTTCTTTGAGGATGGCATAACAGGTAAACAGAGTAGTGAAATAGCCAAGGCATTGAATATAATTGTTGGAATGTCCTGTTGATGCTGCATGACCTGCTGAGTTCAGGAGTTGAGAGGTCATGTTGAAAATCTGCAAATCTCTCATGAGACCACACTTGGAATATTGTGTGCAGCTTTGGTCATCCAGCCATAGGAATAATACTAAAAAGTTGGAAAGGGTACAGAAGAGGTTCACAAAATTATTGTCAGGATTAGGGAAGTTGAGGTACCACAAGAGACTGGAAAAACTTGGCCTGTTTCCCTTATAGCATAGGAGGATAAGAGGAGATCTTATTGAGGTCTATAAAATCATGAGGGGCATAGACAAGGTGAATAGCGACGTCTGCTTCTTAAAGTTTGAGAATAAAGATTGGATTTAGAAGGACATGAGATAAACTTTTTTCACTCAAAGAGTTCTGAGTGAACACATGGAATGAGCTGCCAGTCAAAGTGATAGAGGAAGGTACTGTACGTTAGTTTGCTTCAAGAAGCACTTGGATAACTACATGGATTGGAGTTGTAAGGGCCTAATATGGTCAAGTGGGGCTAAAGTAAGAGGGCACTTTGTTTGACATGGGAAAACTAGACCTGGGGGCCTGTTTCCATGCTGTAAGACCCTATGACTATGATTCTATGACACAGGGAGAAAGGTTTTAGCGGGTCATGGCCCAAACTGAGCAAAATACCTCTAGCTTAAGTCAACATTTTGTTTGACATGAATGAGTTTGGCCAAAGGAGCTGTAATCATGCTGTAAACCTATTCTATTCTTGCAAGATTAGTCTTTTCTTTAAATGTAGCTAATTTCATCCATTGCACCAAATGCATCAGCTACTTTCTTAATGAGACAGTTCACTAGCATGAGCCAACTTACTTCCCCTCTGAATATGGGAAATAGATTTTGTTTCAACTTAAATTAGATGATGGAAAACAAACACTGAAAGAATTGGAATAGAGGTGAGAATGGATGAGAGTTTTAGAGGAGCTGAGGCAAAGCAAAGTTGAGCAACACAATGAAGGCAAAAGTAGCGAGTCTTGATGGATAAAAAATATGTGATTAATGCAAATGAGCAAAACAGACTGAATAAAGAATATTGAACACTACAGTACAGTAAGGCCCTTCATCCCTCAAACCCTACCAAAAAAAACTAAACCCTTCCTACCTCATAACTCTCTATTTTTCTTTCATCATGTACCTGTCTAAGAATCTCTTAAATGCCTCTAATGTTTCAGCCTTCACCACCATCCCTGTCAATGAATTCCATACACCCACAACTCGCTGTGTTAAAAACTTACCCCTGATGTCTCCCCTAAACTTTCCTCCCTTCACTTTGTACATATGTCCTCTGGTATTCTCTGTTCTTGCCCTGGGAAATAGGTGCAGGCTGTCCACTCTGTCTATCCCTCTATAATCTTATAGACCTCAATAGAGGTCTAACCCTAACCCTAATGTCTCCTCTTGTCCTTCTTCACTCCAGAGAAAAATCCAAGCTCTGTTAACCTTGTCTCATACTTATTTTCCAATCCAGGCAACACCTTAGTAAATCTCCTCTGCACCCTCTCCATAGTTTCCACTTCCTCTCAATAATGAGGTGACTAGAACTTAACACAATATTCCAAGTGTGGTCTCACGAGAGATTTACAGAGTTTCAACATGACCTCTCAACTCCTGAACTCAGCAGGTCATGCAGCATCTTTGGAGGCAAAGGGATATCTGACAATTTAAATTGTGACCCTGCATCAGGATTAAGAGGGTAGAGGGGAGAGAGCCTGCATAAAGAGATGAAAGAGAGGCAAGAGCTGGCAAATAATCAAGCATGAGTTCCTCCGGCATTTTTGTGCTTTTATAAATGATCGATAGATCTAGATGGAGAGAAGTTGATGGGCAGATAGAGCCAGGGAAGGGTGGAGAAAGGGATAAAATCTAGGAAGTTATAAGCAGAGACCACAAAGAGGAGAGATGAGTAAACCAAAGAGACACAGTCCCTGCAGAAAGCAGAAGGGGCAAATGGGTAAGATGTGATGTAGAGAGTTCACATAGCAATTGATGGAAATGGCAAAGAATGTTCTGCTAGAAGCAGAGGCTGGTATGATTTGGAACAAAGATTGCTCCATGTAGCCAATAAAAAAGTAGACATATCTTGGGCCATGACTACACTTTTGATGGTAGAAGGTGAGAGGAATCAAAAGAAGAGTTTTTTGGAGTAAGGGTAAGTCCTGCCAGGCAGAGAAGAGTGTTAGTTGAGGGGTACTATTTGGATCTATGTTCCTGAATGAAACAGATGCCCCTAATGGGGATTGATGTTTATGGTCTGAAAAAGTGTTGATGAGGCAAGGGTAAGGGATTTTGAAGTAGGTAGGGAGGGAGTGGAGAAGGCAGGACAATGCTTATATGTTAAGTGTTTGTCGTTGAGGGAATGGGGCGGGGAGGGAGAGAGGGGAAAGGGTGTTAGGTTTGGACAATAGAAAATTCACAAAGATTAGTTGTAAATGACACAGATTTGTTGATGACAAAGTTGTGAACCGTTGAGTTCAAATCTGAAAACTATAAGTAAACTATAAGTAAAATATTCAAAAAAAGAGAAGGCAGGACCCGCATTAGGAGATAATTTCAGTAAGACAAGAGCAGGTAGAAACAATAGGCCTACTTGGACAGTCTTGTTTATGGATCTTTGGTAAGAAATATGCTCTGAATTCAACAAAATAGTATGGGGTTGGATCAGTAATAGGTTGGAGGCTGGAGAAATGTGGTTGGGGGCAGGGACTCAGGGGGGAGGAAGAATTTAAAGTTTTGAGGGGGGTGATGTCTGAGCTGGAGTGGGATATGGGACCATTAGAGGAGGATAGAGAGACGTGTGGTGGGAACAGTGGCAGAAAAAGAGGGGGAAGCTCCCCACCCCCGCATAACATCATATCCTGGAGCAGCTTACATGTGAGTTTACAATCCTTCAAGGAAGCCAAAACCACAAAAAGAAAGCACTAATTGAAAGAATGAAGAATTGTGGTCTTTGGCCTATTTGGGAAAGCTGGACCAGAGCTGTGGGGGAGAAAGCAGAAGGAAAGAAGTTCAAGTGAGCTTCTTTTATTCCTTTATTCCCCTCTCCTTGCTTACAGATCCACCAATTTGATTTTAGCTTATCTCACACAAGTCCTACATAATTACCCGATGAAGTGATATGTCAGATAACATATATATGTATTGTCAACATTTTGTCGCATAGTGCATCAAAATCTTCATAAAAATGAGATAATTTAACTTTGGACATGTGTATCGTATGCACCACCTTAAATTGTAACAAACAATGTCATGCACAAAATGACAAAACTCCAAAATTCAAAGTTAAATTATCTCATTTTTATGCAGATGTTGATCCACTATGTGATAAGTGTAAAATCTTTGAATCTTCATTGATTCGTATATTTTGGGAGTGCCTTAATTTAGATAGCCTATATCATTAAGAACCAATTAAAATGGAGCGGTCATGTTGTTTGGATAGAAGATAAACATTTGCCAAAAGAAATCTTCGACTCCCTCCTTAAAGAAGGCAAACGTAAAAGAAGTGGACAACAGAAAAGATTCAAAGACGTCTTAAAATCCAACATGAAGAAATGTAAAATCAACAACAATAATTGGGAAACCAATGCCAAAGACAGAAAACTCTGGTAAACTATCATCCGAGAAGGAACAGCTACTTTCAAAGCCAACAGATATGAAGAACTAGAAGAAAGGAGAAATAAATGGAAAGAGAGGCAGCAACAACCAAAGCCTGACTTGCCATCTGGAACTGCTTGTCCTGAATGCGGAAGATCTTTCAAAGCCACAATTAGACTTATAAGCCACTTAAGAGCTCATAAATAGTTCAATGGAACAAAATCCAACATCCTCGACGTTGAGGAATAGACACAATGACGACGAATTTAGAAAAATTTTGGAAGATATTTTTCAAACTTTATCAAGGATTCTTAAGTTTAAATTAGAATCATGCCCTTTTGTTACTTTGTTTGTTTTTTCTTGAGAAGAGGATATACTCTTGACTTCAACCCAAGAGAAAATTTTAACTTTTACCTTGTTGATAGCTAGACAAGCAATTCTAATAAAATAAAAAGATAACTCTCCACCCACTCATGCCCAGTGGTTACATTAAGCTTGGAGAAAATTAGATACAACATTAAAGATAAAATTTTAAATCTGACATGATGTGGGGCCCAGTCATAGAAGTCTGGACACTCTGTCTTGTATATGAAGGCTGCTATTCGATCCATATCTTTACAATTTTACATGTTAACCTTAGTTAGAGGGAGGGGTTAGATTAGTCAGAAGATTTTTAAAATCTATTAATTAGTTAAACATGAGTTTAAATATGGTTTATCATAATTAAGATATAATTTACCCTTTGTTTATATAAAGGAATTATTAATTTAGTCTTATCTACTTTCTATCCAGAATTATACTGGATATATTATGAGAAAGTGATAAACTGTTAAATACCATATTTATAGAATTTGATGTCTTAAAGAAACAAGTCAAATAAACAATTATAGATAGGTTTTTGATTTACGTTATTTTTTTTTGTTTGTTATTATTAGATGACTTTGTATGTAGGATTTATATATTAAACTCAACAAAAATATTTAAAACTAAAAGAAAGAAACATTTTCTCTTGCACCACAGGTCAATATGAATTCCTGAACCTTTGTCACTCCCAGATGTTATTCTGAGGTAGTGAAAGAATAGCAACGTCTTCCTCTCTTGCCATTCCTTGTAAAACATATACAATGATGTTTAATTGCAGACAATATAATCACAATTAAAATCCTCTAAGCTGAGATGGAGGAAAATCCTGCCTTGATACCTGTTCAGGATATCAAATAATTACTGAATTTAGCTAAGGTCTGGATATGCTCATCTGTCATGTCTCTCATAGTTCGCAGGCTTGCTGAAGCTCACTACTCAGGTTAACATGTGAACAATGAGCATTTGGCTGAAACCATCCAGTGGCTTCAAGCCTGCAACCACCAACAGGAAGACTGCTTTCCTCCAGTTTTTTTTAAACTTTAAACACAGATCAATTAATCATAATATTGTTGACATATACCTGCTTTTTATAGCTTCTATGGCAAGCATCTGGGTTATTATCTCTCCAATTCATTACATTAAGGAAAAACTTCAGTTAAAAGCCAAATCTCTCGTTGAAAGCAAAGTGCTTGGTAAAATGTAATTCAATCAACATTTCCAGTGTAAAGTTGGTTCTTTCTTCCCTCAAATAATTGCAGGTAATGTCAACAACTGTAAGTTAGTAGAGATGTCAAAAAGCACAATTTTGATGCTTTCCCTCTTCCTTCATTCAAAACATATACCCACACTGAAAGAAGCATAATAATTTGTTGTATCTTTAAGAAACCAATAGAACATCACCGCCCCCCACCCCCAGTCAATCCAGGCTTTTCCATTGAATTGTAGTAGCCATATCAGTGGCCAGAAGACCAACAGATACATAACTAATGCAGCCACTGCGACTCCCATGTCTCTTGACACAATTAAACCATTAGCTGATTCATATGATCCAAATACATGTTAAAAACATTATTTTTTGCATTGAACTAACAAAAATAAATAGAGCTGGCATTCATGATGCTTGAAATACCTAATCCTGATAAGTTTTTTTTATTCCCTTTACACAAATAACCTACAAATCCAGACACACATAGCTTTAGTCCAGAAGTTCTCAACCATTCAAATACCATTTTAGGTATTCCCTATGCCATCAGTGCTCTGTGATTAATAAGTGATTGCTTAAGGTGGTATGTGAGTGGGAAGGGAAGGTTGAGAATCACTACTCTAGACCCAACCGTTACTGAAATCTTTTGCTTGAGAAAAATTATTATTGGTCCATTTCCTTTGTAGTTATGAAACCATTCACATAACGAGTCAATTAGATAGGATTAAAACAGTGGTTTTCAACCTTTTTCTTTCCATTCACATAACACCTTAAGCAATCCCTTACTAATCACAGAGCACCTATGGCATAGGGAATACTTAAAGTGGTATGTGAGTGGAAAGAAAAAGGTTGAGAACCATTGGTTTTACTGACAAAATGTGGATTGAACCACAAAATCCTCTAAGCTAAATCAAACATATAATAACAGCTGCACAAACTAGGCTTACTATGAACCACTCTGTTAATCAACTAAAAATAAGCGCTAGCAAGTCACAGGTGAGTCTCATCCTACTGGGCAATCTCAACACAAATTAAAAACTAGGCATAAAATACTCAACCTGCTCTGTGTGAACAAGATGCCTCTCAAATACTTTTTTAATTTTTTTCCCCTCTCACCTAAAATCTATGCCTTCAAGTTTTAGATTCCTCTATCCTCTATCCTACAAAAAAGCTAATGACTATTTTACCTTACTATTTTATATGCTTATCATGAGTATATTATTTTGAGCTCCTGTTTTAGTAAAATGGGATTATCACTGTAAGAGATAATTTAGACAGAAGGAACTGAATGGACATAGTTAACATTTAACATTTCACACAAGCAGCATCACAACACGTCAAAGCCCATCAACAATTCAATACATTGGAAGAACTAAGGAAGGGCTTGTCACAGTCTGTTTCAGATTTGATACATTTGCAAAGATGTGATTTTGCGAGGGAGAACCATTCTGATTGCTGAAGAGAAAACAGCTTTTCGAAGCAGCTCTTGTGGCCAGCTATTTTGTTGAATTCAGAGCATAGCTTGCTCTATGAATGTCTGGGCCTTTTCGGTGGATTGACTTGTGCCATGAGGATCTTTTGGGAAGCAAAGTGCTTCATTTTGATTGTTTCTAACAGTGAAGGTCACTTGGAGAGACTGCTTCATTTTGAGTGAGACTGTTAACAGTGAAGGTCATTTGTTTAGTCTGGTGCTATGGTCTTGGAAGCTTCATGGAAGCTGCCCAGTTCGAGTCTTACAGCTCAAAGGCAACACAAGGAGAATTAGTGAATCGGTAGCAGCCACAACTTCAATCTTCCCATCAGTTCATCATTAATTCTGGGCAGCAAATTTCAAAGGCCTACCCTTAAACACTGAATTTAAAAGACTGGACTTTGAAGTAAGTTTGTAGATTGGGGCCTGGATTCTAATGGTTTGGCTATATCTCAAACACGCACACACACGCACACACAAACACACCTGTGCATAGTTAAAGATAGATTTAGTGTTAAGGATAGTTTGAGTTAAGACTATAGTTTAAGGTAAGAAATAAAATGAGTGTTTTAAAATTAAACATTGTCTGGTTCATTGTCTATTGTTGCTCGTTATATGCAGTTCATAACAATATAAATTCCATAAGGTCCCCCTTAGCCTCCTACACTCCTACAGCCTATCAAGCCTTTCCTTATCATTCAAGCCTACCAGTCTCAGAAATATTTTCATGAATCTTTACTATTCTACAACATTTCCCAAGGGCCCTATTATTCATTGTATAAATCCTGGCCTGGTTTAATCTACCAAAGTGCAACAACTTGTACTTTTCTGAGTTAAGTTCCATATGCCATTCTTGGCCCACTTTCCCAGTTCCCCATTTTAATAATATATTTTGTGTAGCTGGGTGACCAAAACTTTACACAAATATTCAAAGTGTTGTCTCTCAAAAGTTGTAACATGATGTCTTTGCTTGTATACTCAAGGCCCTAATCAATAGAAGCAAGAGTGCCAAACATCTTCAATCTGCATCACCACCTTCACGAACTATGTAAGTGTAGAACCAAATGTTCTACAGCTCTCCCCAGGGCCCAACCATTCACTATGTAAGTCCTGCCCTAGTTTAGTCAATCTAAATCCTGTTATAATTGTTGATAACCTTCTCTGTCCATGGTGTCATCCAAAAACATGTTAACCATGCTAATTATATTGTATCCATCATTAATATCGATGACAAAAGATGGGTCCAGAACCCTTCCCTGCAGCATACCACTGGTCACCATTCTTCAATCTTAGCAATAATCTCCACCACAACTCTCCAACTCCTACCATCAATCCAGCTCACCCTGGATCCTATGTGATCTGACCTTCCAGACTAGTCAACCATGCAGGACCTTGCTAAAGTTCATAAAGATAATATCTACCATCCTACCCTCATCACTCTCCTTGGTCACCTCTTCGAAAAACTCAATCGTTTGTGAAACGCCATCAAAGCCCTAATCAGTCCTCGCATGTAGATTCTGCCTCTCAGAATCCCCTCCAGTAACTTACCCAAGACCAGCATTAAGATTACAGGTAAATAGTTCCCTAATGTATCCTTACAGTCTATTTTTAAAGAAAGGAACTACATTAGCCACCCACCAGTTTTCAGGCACCTCGCCTGTGATTAATGATGGTGCAAATATTTATGCCACGGCTCCTGCAATTTCTTCCCTAGTTTTTCATAACATCCTAGGATACACATGATCGAGCCACAAGGATTTATTTATCTTTATGCCTCCAGTCCCTCCTCTTCTCTAATGTGGTCTCTCTTCAAGATAAAGCCATTTTACTTCTCTGACCTCCCTCGCCTCTATGTCAATCTCTTTTTTTAAAAAGAAAACTTCTCCCAGTAACAGTAATAAAGTGAGTTTCTGTGAAAACTTATCTGGTTCATTTTTTTCAGGAAAGGAAATTTCTTCTCCTTATCCACTTAAGACTTCAGACCCACCAATGTGATCAACTTGTAACTGTCTCTTCAATTCAAAGGCAATTAGAAATGGACAATAGATTTTGGCATCATCTGCAATGTATTGTTCCTGTATTAATAACTTTTTAAATTTTCCTCCAAAATATGTTGGGAAGCATCCCCCATGAGCACTGCACATGGTGGAACCAAATTAAGAAGAGTGAAGGATTATCAATCTTTTAAGACTCTTTTTGCCAATCACATTAACTTCTCATTAATACACTAGGTTCAAAAACAAATGGATGCTATAAAAAAGGAAAGGAGGGTAATATGTATTTCTCCCCTCCTCCTAATCGCCCATCTTTCCACACAGGGATGGGATATTAGGTCAGGGGTAAAATCACAGTTTCCTGTCTTATTACTAATACAGAAGCTCTCAGAAGAACAGTGTAAACTTCCATTCTGCTTAGTGGAACATACATTGCATATTAATAGTCACACCTGACAGCAAAGGGTGTTTGAAACCAAGTTTATGGATTGTAACATTTGCACTCATCACTATGAATGAGTGATGAGCCTTCTGAATATGGCAGTGGTATCAGAAGAGTGGAACATGTGGCATTCACTCAGCATGGTTGCTCCCCTGTCATCTCCTCAATGAGTCCTGATAAAATAAGCCACCTGAACTATTTAAGGCACAGGATTCTCAGTTAAAGAGCCAATTGTATTGAAAGTGATCCTTGGGGCTTTGTTTGTCTCCTAGGAGTTAAACTAACATCCCCAAAATGAGGAAATAGTACCAAGAGAGCTGACAATGGAAAATGAAGGAAACATGACAGGTATCTGGAATTCTGGCATAAACTTACATTATTCAGTTTTAGCGAATACTGGATGGCTACACATTGATTGAATTAAATCTTTTACCACTAACAGATGCTTCTGGCTGGTTTTTTGTTCTTTGATGGCCACCAGATCACGGTTTATGATCACTGCCAGCCAATGCAGCAGACCGCTGAGCTATTTCATTTTGATTGCTGACATCCATTAAATAGACTATGAAATTGATGGCTTTGGCAAACAAGGCTCTAATGATGACCTAACTGACAAATACAGGAAATATTGCCTGTAGCACCTTGGAAAGAGCCTCAGGCAAAGACATGTGAATTATAAGATATTTCTTTACAGGTGGAAGAAAATTGACAGACTACTTTCTCCCATTCTAAATTATATTTTTCAAATGTGCCCCTTCTTATCCTGGCAAATATTTTAAATGCAGCAAACCCTTACTGTAATATCACTGACATAATATATCTATGAATGGTCATAAATACAAACAAGGTAATGTTGGGTGGCATGGACTTTCTACATTTTACCTGGCTGTGCATAATTCCCAGGGCCACAAAATGACAGAGACAGTACACCTCAACATGTAGCAAAAAGAACACTGGCTACCCCAGTGGCTTTTTCTCCATCCCTTAGGAGTGACAACTTCCTTATTACTACATCTTTGATCAGCAACGTGAGCAATGCAATTCCACTGAAGAAAATACTTCACATTTCCAGTAATGCCTCAAGATGTATCAACATTTTGAGAGATTTGGGAAGAGAAGCCATAAGCTTTATTCGCATTTTATTCTCAATACAATGTACTTGGTGACTCATTAACTGTAAAGACTTCAAAAAATAATTTACAGTATCTTTATGTAACCACAGGTCTTTCAATAACAAATTCAAAGGCAGTAAACAACAAAAGTCTACAATATTAGGAAAATTAATGGAATAACATTAAGAATGGACATTAAACCATAATGTTTTTCATATTACAAGCATAACAGGCAAACTCATCCTCTGGACCCACGTGGCAGCAAAAGATTACTCATTGTCAGCCAAGCGACCACCAGTGATTAATAAATGAATTTACCTCTGCAAATGGTTGAATCAGTAAATCTATAAAACAATGGAACTCGCCAATTAAAATTCATTTCAGACAAACATACACATTTATAATTATTCATGAAGCAGCAACCAAAAGTGAACTAAATAATTTCATAGCAAGTATTGGCAAAACATTACCAAGATGATCACCACATGAGCGAATCATTCAATAATTTTAAGGAGAATTAAGCACAAATGAACTTGTAGTGGCTCACCGAAGGCTTAATCGAACCGGTTCGGGAGATTCCGAGTGACATCATTTGGAACACTGGGGGTTTTCAAAAGCTACAGGTTTGAGTAACGACGCTTACTGAACTTTGACTCAACTACGTCTGATTATTTCCTTGTTCTTCATTTCGCATTGTGACACGGTTGCTACAAACTAATATAACTGTAAAATGGCAGCCTCTAGCCAGTCAAAATAAACATATGTTACTTGAACAAATTATACTGAAAATTTAAGTAAGATTTGTTGTTGTATCCTGCGAAAGAAAGCATACGGTATCTTGAGTAATAAAGTTTTATTAATGGAACAAATCTCATTCAGCTTTGAGTTAGTGATAACTAAGACTGTAATAAGCCATCTTAATACTTTCAAAATATAGAAGCCTTTTGTTGGTTTAAAATTGTATTTTATTTAGAGATGGAAGCAGAAGTAGGGAAGGGGAAAGTCTGATGTAAACTGATCTGGCAGTAGGATTTTGAAGACAATGCACTTGGAATGGCAAAATGAAAGCCATATATCTGGCCAGAAGTTTTCAAACACTCATAAAATGAGATAACGCTACAGTCACTATGCAGAAAGTATGGCAGGCAGGGAGTAAAAAAACTGCCAAGATCCAAAGGAAAGAAGCAAGCTAGATATACAAAATGGCTTAGTAAGATAAAGTAGAGAAATCCTGAACTGAAATTTTAGTGATGTGGGGGTGGGGGTTGGGGGGGGGGGGTTCCACATGGTTCAGTATTGAGTCCCTCACCTTAAGTAGTATACATGAGCTATTAGACTTTAAGGGAAGAGTCATGATTAAGAAATTTTCCAATTATAACAAAATTGGCAGATGATTGATCGCGAAAAGCAATGTTCTCAGCTGCAAGAAATATCAAAGGCGTGATAAGACGATCACATAAATCGCAACTGGAATTCAATCCAGACAAGTGAGATATACATTTGGGGAAAACAAACAATGTAAAGAATATACAAATGATGCAGGTTTCAAAAAAATATAGAGATCTGTAAAGGTAGCAGGCCAAGGAGATGAGGTGGTTAAGAAGACATAGAAATAATCTGCCTTTACTGAATGAGACAAAGAATACAAAAGATAGAATAGGAAATAAAACTACTTTGGAAGAAAACATTACAATCCTTTCAGAAAAGGCTAGCACCAAAAAGGATTTTACATGTTTAAGCACAATGCTTAAAATATGAATGTGATTGTCATTCAGTATGGTATCATTGTTGACTACAGATAAATTAAACAATGATTTGGTGGGCATAGAATATTTCTAGTTGTATTTATATTTATTTTGTGGCAAAAGGCTTACCAATATAGTTGTGATAATATACTCTCCTGAGAATCCAATTTAAAATGAAAAAGAGAAATCCCTGTTGCAACAAGACAGGGGTCCATTATAGTTAATTATAGACATTAGATGTAATGTAAGTAAGAGTCAGTGAAAGCTTAAAAACTTGGGTTATCATGTCTTGATACCTTACTGTGACAGACGTTGCTACTAGTTATGAGAAATTGCCTTCAATAAAAAGTTATAGAGTTAAAGAGCAGAGAAGAGGAACATCTCATAGAGGTTTATAAAATCATGATGGGCATAGATAAGATAGATTTATGTATTTTTAAAAATTTAGACATACAGCACGATAACAGGTCCTTTGGCCCATGAGTTTGAGCTGCCCAATTACACTCAATTGACTTACAACCACTGGTACGCTTTGAACAGTGGAAGGAAACCAGAGCACCTGGAGGAAACACATGCAGACACAGGAAGAGGGTATAAATTCATTGCATACAGTACGGGATTCGAACCCCAGTCCCAGTCGCTGGTGCTGTAAACTAACTGTGCCGTCCTAGTCAAAGCCTTTTTCCCAGGGTGGAGTATCTAAAACTAGAGAGCACAGATTTAAGGTGAGAGGGAAAAGATTTAAAAAGGACCTGATAGCTACTTGATGTTTCAGAGGGCAAACAATGTATATGAAAGAGGTATAAATAGGAAAAATTGTTATGTTGAAAAGGCACTTAGACAGGTACATAGACAGGAAAGGTTTAGATGGATGCGAGTTGAATACAGATGAATGTGACTAACTTGGTCACATATACATTTTGGACCAAAGCTTCTGTTTCTTTGCTGTAGACCTCTATGACAATGACTCGATGACTAGATCATGTTGTAACCTAAGACAATCTTCCTGACTGCACCACCAATTTTAGTGTTGTCCACAAAGTTACGAATCATACCACCTATGTTCTCATCCATTTTCTTAATATACATGACAACTGATAGCTCCAAGTCTGTTATTTGCTCATGCAAGCAATGGAAAAGAGCCCAGAGACATTACCTTGGCATTAAGCTTTGGGTTTTGAAGTTTACAGGAGCAGGAGGCAGTGGTTTAGTGGAAAGAGAGAACAAGGATCTCTAGTTCAAGCAGTGACAATGGTAATTAATATGTTGGCTGTATCAGTGACCTGGAGAGATGTGAGTAAACACAGCCACCTTCCATTTATATGGAATTAATGGAAATGTTTGTAAGATAAGATTGTCAAGGACTTAGGTGAGGACAACGGATAGACAAATGTGATGATGTACAGAAAGAGGAAGATGGGGCTGGGTCTGGAGACATAAAATGTTGTTGAATCTGCTAATGCCATAAATTCTGTATGAAATCTCACACAAGGACATAGTAAAAAACTTAAAGGGACACCAGCGATTTCAGAGAGCTACAAATTTAACATCTTCATTTGGCTGGTGAATGTGCCATTACACTAAAGTTGTAACTTCCCGATATTTTTGTAAGACTTTGTATGATCACTTATTTAGTGGAGTAATGAATGAGAGAATTTAAGCAAAACTACTTATGGTGGCATTGACAGAGTCAACTAGAATCTGAGAAAGGAGACTGACCAACAGCATTGTCATAATACTAAGCCAGTGAAGCCCAGCTACAGGATGATCAGAGGAACATGCATAAAAGATCAGTGCTACGTTGAATTCATAGTTTGCATATAAATAATATTTCAAATATGTGTTGTGAATGAAATATTAATTTGAAATCCATATAATTTTCCAAAACGTAGATCTATGTCACACTGACATAAATAGTAAAATTAAGCTAGAAATTTTAATTTTAATTTTAAATTAGACATACAGCACAATAACAGGCCATGTCGGCCCACGAGTCCATGCCACGCAATTACACCCAATTAACCTACAACCTCTGGTACATTTCAAAGATGGGAGGAAACCTGAGCCCCTGGAGGGAACCCAAGCATATACAGGGAGAACATACAAACTCCTTACATACAGTGCAGGATTTTGAACTCCAGCCCCAATCACTGGCGCTGGAATGGTGCTGTGCTAACCGCTACGTAAACCATGCCATCCTGTGTAGCATGAATTATGCTATCTTTGCTCTGTATTATAACATAATTTCAACTTAGTTAATGCTGCTTTTTTAAAATCTTCTGTAACATTCTTCTGAAATTCTTTTTCCTACTCAGTTAACTGTTTCTCCAAAGTCAAACTTTCTGTCAAATACTGTTTTTTTTTAACTTTTGCTGAATAACTAATGATTTGGGCCTGTAAATATGCTTTTAAAGCATGCCATCAAATAAAATTATTCCATACTGAATTAGTATTTATACTCAAAAAAGAAGCTATTTGTTCCTTAATAAAAGTAATAAACTCAGGTTTTTTCAATAACATTACATTAAATCTCCATCGATAAGTTGATTTTAGTGTTGTCCACAAAGTTACGAATCATACCACCTATGTTCTCATCCATTTTCTTAATATACATGACAACTGATAGCTCCAAGTCTGTTAACATGGAATAACATGGAATGATCAGACACAATCCTACTCTTATATTCAGCCTGAACAATTCAAGCTTGAAGATGTGCCAATATAAAAAAAAACAAATCTATTGTAGAAAATGAATCATGCCTAGATGAATAAAAAGAAAAATCTTTTTCTGTTGGATTTATTCTCTTCCAAATTTCAACCAAATTCAAATCTTTCATCAAAGACCCCATTTGTACAGCCACCTTAGATTTGTTTATACTTTTCTGAGATTTATCCAATAATGGATCTAAAACACAATTAAAATCCCCTCCAATTAAAATGTTTTCATTAGCCTGATTTAATGTCAAAAAGGTTTCAGATATAAATCACTCATCATCCACATTAGACGCATAAACATTCGACAATGCTCATGATTCTGCAAAAATCTTACAATTCACTATTAAAACCCTACCCTCAGTTTCAGTAAATGATTCCAACTCAAATAGTATTTTCTTATGAAACAAAATCATCACTCCTCACACCTTAGAATTAAAAGAAGAAGCAACCACATACCCGACCCAATCTCTCTTCAATTTTACATGTTCTTTTTCAGTTAAATGTGTTTCTTGCAGAAAAGCAATATCAACCTTCATCTTTTTAATATAAGCCAACACACATTTAATCTGATTATTCTGATTATTAATCTGATTATTTAACACACTTAATCTGATTATTCAATCCCTGTTCATTAAAAGTTGCAAAATTCAAATTAGACATTTCTTTACTAATTCAAAGATCTAAGCAGTGTTATTATTAATTGGATGATAGAGCTCATAAGGTGTTGGGAACTATTAATGCTATTAAAAAGAATTCAATAGTTACTTATAAACCTCAGGAAATTAAAGATGATGGTTCTGTTGAATCTTTTTTTATCTGATATACATATTCTGGTTTTAGGAGAAGATTAAGTGAAAGAATTGGAGTCTCCATTTACAGATTTTGAGATTAAGGAAGCTATACAGGAGATGCCAAATGGGAATTCTCCAGGTGATGATGGATTTACAGTAGAGTTCTATAAAGTGTTTTATGAGGACTTGTCCCCTATATTTATGTATGTGCTTCAGCAAATAACAGATGAACAATCATTACCAGAATCCTGTTTGAGTGCGATAATTACAGTAATTCCAAAGAAAAATAGAGATCCATTGAATATGGCTTCATATCGGCCAATTTCTTTATTAAATGTGGATTATAAAATAATAGCTAAAATATTGGCAAATAGACTTGCTAAATATTTACCTCAATTAGTACATACTGATCAAGCAGGTTTTATTAAGAATAGGTATGCTTCTGATAACATTCTTAGATTGATAACATTGATCAGTGCGTCGAGACAGCAACCCAACCAACCAATGGTTGTTGTGCTTGACGCGGAAAAAGCTTTTGATCGGGTTGAGTGGAATTTTTTATTTAAGGTGTTGGAGAAATTTAATTTTGGAACTTTTTTTACTGGTTGGGTTAAGGTATTATATAAAAATCCAGTTGCTAGGGTGGTGACAAATGGCCAAACTTCTTTGCCATTTAATTTAGCATGATCAACACATCAAGGTTGTCCATTGTCACCAGCCTTGTTTGCATTGGTTATTAACCACTAACTCAAGCAATTTGACAAAATAATAATATTAAAGGGATAAAAATTGCAGATGATGAATATAAGATTAATTTATTTGCTGATGATGTATTGATTTATTTGACACATCCAGAACAATCTTTGAAGCATTTACAAAAATGCTTGAAACAATTTGTTGTGTTATCTGGGTATAAAGTAAATTGGAATAAAAGTGAAATAATACCAGTTTTGGATGGGAATTATGATGAATGTAAACAGATTACGAAATTACGATGGTCTGATAAAATTAAAAATTTAGGAATAATTGTGGATGTGAATTATCAATCTTTATATAAACTAAATTATGTACCGCTATTGAAAAAGATTAGGATGGATTTGATTAAGTGGAAAGATCTTCCATTAACATTGATAGGTCAGGTAAATTGTATTAAGATGAATATTTTCCACATATTCAATATTTATTTCAGTTAATTCCATCTTCACTCCCAAAAGTGTTTTTTCAAGATGTGAATATGGCAGTGAGGAAATTTTTATGGAAGGGAAAGCATTACAGAAATTGACGTAGAAATATGCTCTGGAGGACTTCAATTACCTCATTTTCAAAATTATTATGAGGCTGCACAATTAAAGCTTGTTAATAGAATGATGAATATTACGCAACCCCCTAGTTGGGCTAAAGTGGAATTAGCTTGTATTTCTGAATTTCAGTTTCATCAGTTTATATTTAAGAGGAATCCCTGTTTATTACAGGGTTAAAATATGCCAGTATTAAAACATTTATTAGGGGTTTAAATAAAAGGAATTTTGTTATAGGTATGAGGGATAAGTTATCAATTCAAACTCTGTTATATCAAAATAAGATTATACCTTTTTCAATGAATAATAGGTATTTAAAGGTATGGCATTCTGAGGGTATACAAGTGATTCAGGATTGCTTTGAAGAAAGACAGTTTCCTTTTTTTAATTGACAGAGAAAAATTTGGGATACCATTTAATTCTTTGTTTGTGTACTATCAAGTTCGAGCTTTGATAAGGGATAATTACGGAAAGGAAATGAAACTACCTGAATTAACAAGTTTGATTTTTTGATTTCTCATAAATTAAAAAAGGGTTTTATTTCTGATATGTATGTGTTGTTACAAGATGGTAGGGATAAACCGAATTTAGAGAAATCTAGAAATAAATGGAAAAGTGATATATTTTATGATATACCTCAGGAGGATTTGGAGGTTATGTGTCATGAAGGGGTCACTAAATTGCTTAGAGTAAGATATAGTTTGGTTAATTATAATTTTTTACATCAGATGTATTTGACTCCTGAGAAATTGAAGAAATATGGATTTAGTCATTCGGATTTATGTTTTAGATGTGGATTACATACTGGAACATTTTTACATGCAGTCTGGTTTTGTGATAAAGTTCAGCCATTTTGGGGGAAAAAAATCAGAATATTTTTTGAAAAATTATTTAAGATTAAATTATCTTCAGACTCAGAATTTTTTGTTGGGTTATACTGTTTCATTGACTGGTTTGGGGTTGGATAAGTTTCAGATAGCTTTTGTTCATTTAGCAATGGCAGGGGCACGGGAAAAAAAATGTAAGGCAGAGACTTTATTTCATTGAATATTCAGGAATCTAATGGCAGCAGGGAAAAAACTGTCCTTGTGCCATTGAGCACTCATCTTTAGGCTCCTGTACCATTTTCCAAATGGAAGCGGAGAGAAAAGGGCATGGTCTGGGCAGTGGGGTCTCTTGAGGATAGAGGGTACTTTTTTTAAGGCACCGCTTCATGTAGATGTCCTCGATGGAGTGAAATCTGCTGCCTGTGATTTTGCAGGCTGAATTAACAAGCCTCTGGAGTTTATTCTTGCCCTGAGAGTTGGCACCTCCATACCAAACAGTGATGCAAACAGCCAGAATGCTCTTCATGGTACATCTATTAAAGTTTTTGAGAGTCTTCGGTGACGTATCGAATCTCCTCAAACACCTCACAAAGTATAGCTGCTGTTGAGCCTTTTTCATGATTACAATGTCATGGAGGCTCCAGGACAAATCCCAGGAATTTGAAGTTCTTGACCCTCTCCACTACTGAGCCCTCAATGAGGACTGGGTCATGTTCTCCTGAAGTCCACAATCAGCTCCTTGGTTTTGCTAATGTTGAACGCAAGATTTTGGTGAGATACCACTCAATGAGTTGATCTATCTCCCTCCTGTACACTTCCTTATTGCCGTTTGTGATTCTGCTGACAAGTGTGGTGTCATCAGCGAACGTAAAGATAGCATTGGAATTGTTCCTGGTCACATAGTCATGGGTGTATAATGAGTAAAGCAATGGGCTAAGCACGCATCCTTGGGGTGCACCTGTGTTGATAATCAGTGAGGAGGAGATGTTGTTTCCAATTCATACTGACTGTGGTCTTCCAATGAAGAAGTGAAAGATCCAGTTACCGAGGGGCCTGCAGAGGTGCAGAGTTTGTAGCTTTTTGACCAGCTCTGAAGGAATAATGGTGTTGAAGGCTGAGCTGTAGTCGATGAAGAGCAGCTGTACATGAGTTGCTGTTTTCAAGGTGATCCAGAGCTGTGTGCAGAGCCAGCGATAATGCATCTGCTGTGGAGTGATTGTGACTATAGGCGAATTGCAGTGGGTCCAGACAGGGTCAGACCAGAATGAATGTTAGAGGGGGGCATTAGAGTGTTGGGAGGGGCGCTTCTGATGCTTGGTACATGCTAATGACATGGTCGGAGGTAGGTGGAGAGTTGCTAGCGTGCCTCAAGCTTGATGCTAGTAATGCTTGATGCATGCTAGTGACACGGGAGAGGATGGGGGCAAGTCTTATGGTGAGCAATGGCCGTGACCGTATGGGGGCACAGAACTTCGCTGGGGGGGGGTCAATGTCCATGAATTCTACCCCTTGGCAGTGTCCCTGGGTCCAGACTTTTACTTAGGTACATATTAATTCTTGTCATGACCAGCCTCTCAAAGCATTTCATCAGAGTTGAAGTTCATGCTACTGGTCAGTAGTTGTTGAGGCAGCTCACACTCCTCTTCTTGAATGATGCCTTTTTGAAGCAGGTGGGAACCTCTGACTGCACCAATGAGAGATTGAAAATGTTTATGAACACTCCAGCTAGTTGCTTGGCACAGATTTTCAGTACCCTGCCAGGTTTGCTGTCAGGGCCTGACACCTTACGCAGGTTCACCCTCTTGAATGATGTTTTGACATCTCCCTCAGAGACAGGTATCACAGGGTCCTCAGCTTTAACAGGGATTCTAGTAGGCCTTGTCACAGTTCGACCCGAGCAGCAGCATGACAGAGGACTCTCTGATTTACAGGCTGTTCCAGGGCTGCCCACAGAATCAGACATCCAGAACTGCTGGACACCTTGGTCTGCTTGAAACCTATTGGTCCTTCAGCATGCAGAGATGTTGGTGAGGGAATGATGTCAACTGGAGCATTTCAGGTTGCAGGAGCACATGCTGAGGGATGCTCTGAGTCTTGACACGTCCAACGTGAGGGAGCTATGGGGAAGCTCACAGTCTAGAATCTTCCCAATACCAAACATTGAGGGGATGAAATGGAGGGGAAGTCACTCAAACAACAGGGCGGGGGGGGGGGGTGGTGGGGTAGTATGAACAAGGTGCCACAGTGGTGTAAAATGAATGCAACAATGTACAGTGATGGAAATGCATGAGTAAAAACTAAGGGTAAGAATAGACTCTGAATAGCTCTTCTTTTGTAAATAACTTATTGTGTTAATTTTATCTCTTCCAGTCACTGGAACCTACGACAATCCTCCGTCAGCGGGGTAAAGGAATTAAAGCTTGATAAAATCATTGGTGCCCTGTACCCTATCCAAGTACAATCCATTATCTCCATCTTAGTTTTTTTTTCTCTTTCTTCCTTTCTTATGTTTCTATATTATTATCATTCTTTTTGGGGGGAGGGGGGTGAGGGAGGGACTATTAAGTGCACTATTAAGTATCTCTTCTTGTTGTCAGAAATAATTTGTTTAAATATGGTAAATGTATAAATAGGTATACATACTGCATGTGTGAAAATTTTAAAATAAAGCATTAAAAAAAATTATTGTGAATAATGTCTATTTATGGGAAAAAAATCTTTACCTCCTATGGGCGCTGTGAGACCCGCTGAGCTCCTCCAGCATTTCTGTGTTTTTACTACAATCACAGCATCAGGAAACTTTTGTGTTTCACTACAATCATTCGTATGTGTGATGGATAGATGCATGTTGAAGATTGTAGATACTTGCATATCTTCTGTAATTATAGCATCTTCAGTTGAGAGAGAAGTTCAAATTGATTGACCCAATACTTACTAAAAAGAGCAGCCTGGTTTATCTTTTGAACTGGAAAGGTCCGTATCAAGCTTGTGACATACATCTGTTAAAAGATGCTTTTAAATCATTGAATGATGTAGCTTAAGAGTGTGTGTGTGTGTGTGTGTGTGTGTGTGTGTGTGTGTGTGTGTGTGTGTGTGTGTGTGTGTGTGTGTGTGTGTGTGTGTGTGTGTGTGTGTGTGTTTGTTTTTAATGGTATGAAAACTGCTGTAAAGAGTCAAAAATCTTATGTACTTTCAATCGTGCAAACTACAAAACTAAACCAGACTTTCATTGGAGAGAGTTGGAGGGAGGAAGCCTACTTTGACATCAGTTGAAGAGACCCTGACTATATCTGGAATGTCACTGGGAAAACATCATATCCTCATAAATTCCAGGAAAGGCTTATTGTCACAAACTTCCCTGCTATCTCCTTTAACTCCAAATCCTATGTCCAAATAGCCCCAGATCATCTGATCCTACCCTCTCCCTGATTCTATGACATTTCTTTCCAGCAAACATTCCGACTGACAATTTCAATTGTGATCGATTCTTCTCTAATCCAGCTCTTTTTAGGGCTACCACTCTTGCACCCACATGTGCCCAAACATCAAGACTACCAGCCTTCCCATCTTCCTCTTTCTGCTCCATATAAGTCCTTATGAGCACAAAGCTGGAAGAAATTCATTAACCTTTACAGGCGGAGAAAAATTTTGTCTATAATGAATCATATGAATAAATAAAGTGATCATTTTTACCACAGTTTTCAAAAGATGTTAATTAATTTGGTAGTCAAAGATGTGCAAAAGCAGTTTGGTGTGTATAAAGCAACAAGATCAAATTTAGGTTGAATTATATAATTAACATGACAAAATATCCTGAGGTTCTTTCCATGGATGATTAAGAAAACTCAACAAATGCACAATGAAGGCACTCAGGAGACTGTAGATGCTGGAATCTATAGCTAAACACAATGTACTGGAGGAACTAAGTGGGTAGAACAGCATCAGTGGGAGAAAAGAATGATTAATGTTCCAGGTTGGACTCCTTTGTCAAGACTGAATGAACAAAGAAAGTGGAAGATTCCAAAGAGATATGAACAGGAAGAGAGAGAAATAGCAGACTATTGGATAAAGTTTCACATGTAGAGATAAGCTAGCTTAAAATACTGTCATGAAAGCCAGGCATTTCCTTGGAGTTGTTTCTGTTCAACCACCAAAATTATGCTGAACTAACAATATGAAACATATTTAGTAGTTATATGGATTTCCTGCAAAGGCTTATGGCAAAATGTTCAAACCACATTCAGTTTAAGACAGCATGATTAGTGCAGCAATCATGGCAATGCTGTTACAGTGCCAGAGACTCAGCTTTAAATCCAGGGCTGTCTGTAAGGAGTTTGTACATTCTTCCCATGACCTGTATGAGTTTCATCTCGGTGCTCTGGTTTCTTCCCTCCCTCCAAAAACATACAGGGGTTTGTAGATTAATTGGTGTATTTGAACAGCATGAACTCATGGGCTGGAAGAGCCTGTTACCATTCTGTAACACTTAAAAAAAATAAAATTTATGCTGATATTATAGTTGCTTTAGATCCAGAATTATAAGATTGAACATTTGTCGAGTTGGAAATGATTGCAGGGACAGGACTGTTATGTTTGTAGCGGATTTATAATTAAATACTAACATTTTGATGCATTGAGAATTAGGAAATCATTAAATGGTGATAAGTGAAAAAAGTGTAATGCAAAAAATATAATAAAATAAAGTAGGGTTAAAGTTACGAGAAGGATTTGGGAAAATGCAAAGAGAAATGTCTAATATAATTGAGGTCCTTTTTGATAGCTGTAATTATAAACACATGGAGATAATTTCTCTTCTTGGTTACAACAGTGTTTGGTAACTGCAAGCCAGACTTTCCACTAAATCAAACGACTTGTAACTAACATTTTAAGTTCATGTGGCTAACATTGTATAAACAGGTTGTTTACGGTGATGAAAGTTAGAAATGTCATGATGAAGTCTTCAAATGCATGTATGCAGCAAATTCAAACAAAGTGAATTTGCTCACCTATCCAGTCATAGCATAGCATCTACACAAATATCTTAATTGAATTATCCCACTTTGCTCAAGTTCTTATTTATGTGTGATCTTTTGATGCTATCAGAAGACACAAGATGTATATACCATGTATATACTTCTTTCTTCTTTGGCTTTGCTTCGCGGACGAAGATTTATGGAGGGGGTAAAAAGTCCACGTCAGCTGCAGGCTCGTTTGTGGCTGACAAGTCCGATGCGGGACAGGCAGACACGGTTGCAGCGGTTGCAGGGGAAAATTGGTTGGTTGGGGTTGGGTGTTGGGTTTTTCCTCCTTTATATATACTATATAAGACCATAAGACCATAAGGAATAGGAGAAGAAATAGGTTATGGAGCCCATTGAGTCCACCCCACCATTTAACCATCAGCTGATCCATTCTCCCACTCAGCCCCACTGCTTCGCCTTCTGTCCATAACCTTTAATGCCCTGGCTAATCAAGAACCTATCAATCTTTGTCTTAAATACACCCAATGACCTGGCCTCCACACCACCTGTGCCAACAAATTCCACAGATTTACCATCCTCTGGCTGAAGAAATTTCTCCACATCTCTGTTCTAAGCAGGTGCCCTTCAGCTCTGAAGTTGTGCCCTCTTGTCCTAGATCTCACCATGGGAAACAACCTTTGTGCATCTTCTTGGTCCATGCCTTTCAAAATTCAAAATGTTTCAATGAAATCTCCCCCTCATTCTCCTAAATTCTAATGAGTACAGGCCAAAAGCTGTCAAACGCTCCTCACATGATAATCCTTTCATTTCTGGAATCATCCTTGTGAACCTCTCTGAACCCTCTCCAATATTAGCGAATCCTTTCTGAAATAGGGAGCACAAAACTGCTCACAATTCTCCAACTGAGGTCTCATCAGTCCCTTATAAAGCCTCAACATCCCTGCTCTTATATTCTATTCCTCTTCACCACTGACTCAATCTACTAATTTACCTTTAGGCTACCCTGCACAAGAACTCCCAGGACCTTCTGCTTCTCCCTATTAAAAAAATAATCTGCCCATTTTTTTTTTCTACTCAAGTCCATGGCCGTACACTTTCCAACACTGCGTTTCGCTTGCGCTTAACTCAACATCTCCATGATAATACAGTTAAAATGCCTTGGATTGTCAAACTAAAATAATTACAAAAAAATTCTGATAATACTGAAAAGATGAGGCAACATCTTCCACAACTTTAATTTTAAAAATCCATATTTACATCTATCCCATATTTCTCAAGCCTATACTCCCAGATTCAAGTACCATTAAAAAATGGGAACAGCTTTTCTATGTTTATCTTATCTATATTTCTCAAAATTTCTCCTCAGTCAATGACTCCAAGGAGAATGATGTCAGACTTCACAACCTAAACATGAAATCTTTTTGTCCCTGGAATCATTCTGATCAATTTTCCTGCATCCTCATATTCTTCCTAAATATGTGGACTTTCCATAGCTTTGAAAATGTTTGGTATAACTTTCTCCAATTTTATCATTAATTTATGAAACCTAATTCCCAATATGCTTTGGTAACTGCTCGCTTATATGTTCTTCTACTTTCAAAGGATACCTCGTTCCTGCTTATTATTCAGAACTGTGTCATTGCCCACAATGTTGCTCCCAATATTTTCTGCATAAAGGCACAACCTCACTTTTTCTTGTGTTACATTCTTCCTATCTGCCAATTGTTAAGTTAAATCAAGTCAAGTTTATTATCATCTGATTGCTCAAGTACCACCCAATGAAACAGCATTTTCCAGTCCTCGGTACAAAACATGCAGATACACAATCAGACATAACACACCTACAGAGAAACTATACAAACGCAGGACCAATATTCATATATACAAATAAATATTTTGTTTCATAAATATGAGCAGTTCCTTTGGTTGCTCAGCATTACCACTGCCCGTGGGAAGAAGTTGTTCCTCAGCCTGGTGGTGGAGGCTATGATACTCCTGTATTTCTTTCCCAGCAGGAGCAGCTGAAAGATCCAGTGTGCAGGGTTCAAGGGGTCCTCAATGATTTTGCGCGCCCTTTTCATACAATGATCCCAGTAGATCATGTAGATGGAGGGGAGGGAGACTCCAGTGATCGTCTCTTGTGATCCTGTAGATTGATCTCCGATCCATTTTTCAGCAACAACCACACCACTCTATGATGCTGCCACCCAGGATGCTCTCGGTAGAGCTGCTCTAGAAGGTTGACATAATGGTGGCCACATCAGTCTTCTCAGGAAATGCATTCACTGATGTGCCTTCCTGGCAAGTGAGAGAATGTTGCGTGTCCATGATAGGTCACTCCAAGGAACTTGTGTTGTTACGTTGTGTAATTAAGTAGTGGAGGTTGGTCATTCCTAGTCCTCCTGAACTCCACGATCATCACCTTGATCTTGTCCCTGTTGAGACTTAAGTTGTTGCTCTCACACCATTTCACGTGATTTTCCACCTCTTCTCACTAGTGCGACTCATCTACCATTGTTGTTGCTGAACAGGTCAACTATTGTTGTGTCATCTGCAAACTTGATAACACTGTGGCAGCTGGATCTGGTGATGCATTAGTGGGTCAATAGCATGAACAGAAGCAGACTGAGCACACCGCTTTGAGGTTTGTCAGTGCCAAGGTCAGCGCCAAGGGGGGAATCTGCAAGCATTGCCTACCCAAATGAGTGCTATACCTCCCCCAAATGAGGTGCGGTGCCCCCCATATGGTCGCAGTCATACCTGGCCATCAGACCTGCCCCACTCCCTCCCATGCCAGTAGCATCTAGACACGCTAGCAATGCTCCACCTGCCCCGGGCCATGTCACTAGTGTGCAAAAGCATCAGTAGGGATGCTTGATGCAATAAAAAGAGCATCCTTGTGCCCCACATTGGAGAGGTGGATGGTGTTAAAGGTAGGTAGGTCTCTGCCAGCACCCACCCCACCCCCTATTGACAAGTCCCTGCTAGCATCCCCCAACCCCCTCCCCTCATCATTGACAGATCCCTGCTCATGCCCACCCCTCTACTGAATGAGCCCCCCTCAAAATTGCCAATGCTCCCTTCTAAAATATGTTCTGGCAGTGTGACAGTGCTCAATCTTCTGCTATCAACCTGGACAGATTGTGGTCTTTCCATCAGGAAGTCCAGAATCCATTTACAGAAAGGCACGTTGAGACCCAGCAGGAATAGCTTCTCCACCAGTCTCTGGGAAATTATCGTATTAAATGTCAATGTGAACAGCAGCCTGACATATGAGGCATCATTCTCCAGGTAAGTCAGGATAGAGTAAAGGGACAAGGCTATAGCACAATCTGTGGAATGGTTTCTTCTATAGGAGAATTGAAATGGGTCCAGCATCTCTGGGAGATGAGCTTTGATGCATTCCATCACCAGGTGCTCGAAGCTTTTCATAGGGCATTGGTGATTGAGGCCTGTTATTCTTCCTCGATGAAGGTGGCTGTCTTGAATCTGTGGGATGATAGCTTGTTGCAGTGAGGGGTTGATGATGCCCATGAAGACCTCCATCGATTGGTCTGCATAGACCTTCAGTACACAAGGTATGTTGTCTGGTTCCACTGCCTTGTGTGGGTTCACCCTAGATCAGGTTCTCTTCACCTCACCCACAGCTATTCAGGGAGCCCATTCATTATGGGGACATGGAGCTTTCCTTGGTGTCATCCTGTTCTTCTCATCAAACCATGCACAGAAGATGTTCAGTCTGTCCAGAAGGGAGGCCATCATTGTCTTTAACTCGCAAGGTTGACGTGATCTGTTATTGTCTTGATCCCTTCCTACAAACACTTTGTGTAGCTAGTGTCACATAGCTATCTGTGAATCTTTTGTGCTTACTCATGCTTTGCCTTCCAGATTGTACAGGAGAGTTCAGCCCTGGCTGATCTTAGTCCCATCTTGTCCCCTGTCCTGAAGATATCTTCAAGAGCTCTGAGAAGGTCCCGGACCTTGGCATCCTACCATGGTTTCTGGTTAGCCCTGGTTGTGAAGCATTTGATCTTGCTGACATCCTCAATGCACTTTCTGATGTAGTCAGTCGCTGAGCTCATGCACTCGTCGATGTTTACATGTCATTGTAGGTGCATGGTCTTAGTGGTCTTAGCACTGGCCCTTGGAACACCATTGCCTACCTTCCACAATTCCTGATTCACTCTCCGCTCCTAAAGCCTTTATTTAGCTCAGCTGCTATTGACTCTCCTGTTTCATGAGCCGCAACTTTCTTTATTTTTCTTTTATATGATGCTTTGTACAATGGTTTCTTAAAATTCGCACAAATAACATCACTGCACTCACATCACCTAGCTCTTTTGAACCTTTGTCAATCATTTCAAATATTCAGACATAATCCACATTACAAAACCATGCTGGTTCTCCTTAAATTAAATGGCACAAAACTCTCCAAGTATGTGTTGATTTTTCCCTGATTATTTTTTTTTTTGGATCATCCTTTCATGCATGATAAACTAACCATCCCATTCACAGATTTTTTTCAGATATTTATCGTGTTTTCAAGGGGATTTAAAAAGAAATAATTTTTGTATGGAGTGGTAGAATGGACTGATATGTCAGTGGAGAGAAGGTTTAAGGATAATCCTGACATTTTATACATTATTAAAATCAAGAAAGTAAGTGGAGATGTAGAACTACTCAGGAAAAAAGGGAGAGCTGAACCAGTGCTTATAAATATATTGATCATGAGTTACTTGTTTTTGTCCTCCTTTCCTCTATTTATAAAACTCAGAACCTGTGTACTTCTCTAAAACTTTGTACCTTTCCATGAAATATATCATGGCTCTTCCACATTTCATTTTTCCTGCTCCCGTTTAGAATTGTGCCCGAGGGTTTATATTACCATCTCATTCTTCCTGGAGAACTGTACTTCTTCACATTTCTCATATTAAATTTCATCTGTCGCCTAACAATCCCTTCTGCCAACACTTCTATGGCATTCCTCCTTCAGATCTATGTCCATCCTCCTTATTTCACAACATCTCCGAGTACGTGTGATTTGCAAATGTGGAAATTGTGCCTATATATCCAAGTCCAAATCACTAATATAAAAGAAGAAACATTCATGGCGAGTGCCACAATACACTTCTGAAGAATAATCCTTTATTACTATTGGCAAAGGAGATGCTGGAAACTGGAGAAACACAAAATGCTGGGGTACTCAATGGATCAGGCAGCATCTTTAGAACACTATAAAATTCTTAATAAATACTGGCACTCACCAATCTTACTTCACATCCCTAGCTTTCATAAGTGCCTTGTATCCAGGAATACTTAAAATCCATTTTTGCTTATTTACTGAGGTACACAGCATCTTTCAACTGCTCCCATCAGGGAAGAGAAACAGAAATATCAGAGCCAGCACCACCAGAATGAGGAACAGCTTCTTCCCAGGGGCAGTGAGATTGCTGAACGACCAAAGGAACTGCTCACACTAACCATCCGAGACTCTCATTTGAACAAAACAATATTTATTTATTTTTATTGATGAAATACGTTCTTCGTAAGTATTATTTGACTGTATGTGTGTTATGTCTGGTTGTGCGTCTGCATATTTTGCACCAACAACCAGAGAACGCTGTTTTGTCAGGTTGTTCTTGTACAATTAGATGACAATGAACTTGACTTATTCAAATTCAAGTTTATTATCACCTGACTACATATACAACCTGACAAAACAGTGTTTCTCTGGATCACACTGCACAAACATACTGTACACACACAATTCTTTGGCTTGGCTTCGCGGACGAAGATTTATGGAGGGGGTAAAAAGTCCACGTCAGCTGCAGGCTCGTTTGTGGCTGACAAGTCCGATGCGGGACAGGCAGACACGATTGCAGCGGTTGCAAGGGAAAATTGGTTGGTTGGGGTTGGGTGTTGGGTTTTTCCTCCTTTGCCTTTTGTCAGTGAGGTGGGCTCTGCGGTCTTCTTCAAAGGAGGTTGCTGCCCGCCAAACTGTGAGGCGCCAAGATGCACGGTTTGAGGCGTTATCAGCCCACTGGCGGTGGTCAATGTGGCAGGCACCAAGAGATTTCTTTAGGCAGTCCTTGTACCTTTTCTTTGGTGCACCTCTGTCACGGTGGCCAGTGGAGAGCTCGCCATATAACACGATCTTGGGAAGGCGATGGTCCTCCATTCTGGAGACGTGACCCATCCAGCGCAGCTGGATCTTCAGCAGCGTGGACTCGATGCTGTTGACCTCTGCCATCTCGAGTACTTCGACGTTAGGGGTGTAAGCGCTCCAATGGATGTTGAGGATGGAGCGGAGACAACGCTGGTGGAAGCGTTCTAGGAGCCGTAGGTGGTGCCGGTAGAGGACCCATGATTCGGAGCCGAACAGGAGTGTGGGTATGACAACGGCTCTGTATACGCTTATCTTTGTGAGGTTTTTCAGTTGGTTGTTTTTCCAGACTCTTTTGTGTAGTCTTCCAAAGGCGCTATTTGCCTTGGCGAGTCTGTTGTCTATCTCATTGTCGATCCTTGCATCTGATGAAATGGTGCAGCCGAGATAGGTAAACTGGTTGACCGTTTTGAGTTTTGTGTGCCCGATGGAGATGTGGGGGGGCTGGCTGATGGAGGACCTCAGTTTTCTTCAGGCTGACTTCCAGGCCAAACATTTTGGCAGTTTCCGCAAAGCAGGACGTCAAGCGCTGAAGAGCTGGCTCTGAATGGGCAACTAAAGCGGCATCATCTGCAAAGAGTAGTTCACGGACAAGTTTCTCTTGTGTCTTGGTGTGAGCTTGCAGGCGCCTCAGATTGAAGAGACTGCACACACAATACACAGTCATAATAATCACATATATGCATTAATAAACATTTTTTTTTTTGGATGATTTACTTGGTTACAGAATACTATTCATCAATCACACAGCCTGTGGGAAAAACCTATTTCCCAGCCTGGCAGTTCTGATTTTGATGCTCCTGTATCTTGATGGTAGTAAGTCAAAGAAACTGTGCTGGATGGAAAGGGCCTTCCATAATTCTTTGAGCCCTATTCAAGCAATGCTCCTGGTAAATGTTCTCAATGGAGGAAAGGGAGACCCCAGTGATTTTGTTGGCTGTTTTGATGATTCTCTGTATTGACTTCCAGACCAATGTTTTGCAGCTACCACATCACACAATGAGGCAGATAAGACACTCTCAATTGTACTCCTGTAAAATGTTGTCAAGATGGAGGCTAGTGGCCTTGCTCTCCTCTGCCTCCTTCAGATATGTAGATGCTGCTGTGACTTTCTGATTATTACCCCATCATCAAATTCCCACATCGTAATTATACTTGAAGTGTGACAAATTTGCATCATAGCCTTCTTGCATTCACAGAAATGGATTTCAAACACTCTCAGTCTGATTTTGTCTAAAACTTATGTGGAAAGTTTTTGTTCTGGTATTAACTCTCTCTCTTAAACCTTCTTATTGAACTTCGTCACTGGAGCCTGACTACAGCAGAACTACTTGGTCTTTGTCCATTTCCTGTTTTTTTTCCCTAAGCCAAAAAATCAAATCTGTCTCTCACCCTTGCAGCACCCCTCTAAATCCATACATCTCTTTTGCAGCTTCATTTGCAAAATAATAGGGATTTGCCTGCTAAAGTTTTAAAAAAAGGCAAATTCACTTTTTATGCTGACGACCAAAAATGGGATCATGTGGTGTGGAGTGAATTGTGAACCGGCTTCCAAAGCTGATGGAGGTGGGACATCGGGGCCTCAAACAAATGGTCTGGGAAGGGAAAGCAGCCTGTATTGAAAATGGCGGCTGAAGACCAGGTACAATCATTAGTGGAGATCTGTGCAAGCAGTCTTAGGACTCAGACAGATCTGTGGAACATGTAAAAAATGTACTCCTAATGCATCCCTTAAATTTTATTTCCTTCACTTTGCTGAGATGTCCTCTGGTGTTTGCAGATCCCGCTCTGGGGAAAAAAGTGCTGACTGGTTCCCTTATCTATACTTCTCAGAATCTTGTAGATCTCTATTAAGTCACCTCTCATCTTTCTTTGCTCCAAAAATGTATAAATTATTTGACAATATGGGTTCTTTAAAATTCACGCTTTTGGGTCGCTGGCTGACGGCGTCATCACAATGTCATCAGCCTCCCCTTTGGAGCTGCATTCAGAGGCAATCCTTTTACAGAGGAGTCTACCCACCCCCACCCCAGGTGGATGGAAGATGGAGTGAGTTCGACCAATCAATCCTCCTTCACACCTATTATGGAGATAAGTGAAGCAATTTAAAGACAGAGAATATTTGTCTTTACAATCGCTTGTTTTTCTACTATAAAAGGGCCTAATTTAAAGTTGTGTCCAGAACTCTAGTTGTAGTCTAATTTACATTTAATGCATTCAAGAATGACTTCTCTATTCTGGTATTCCATGCCTTAATAAACATACATTCTGTTCATCATTTATATCTATAATTTGGCTGAGGTGACCAAATTATAATTTTCCAAACTGAATGATGATATTAAACAAGATGGGATTGTAAATATGAAGAGATGGTGGAGAGTCTGCAGAGGAGATTTACCAGGATGTTGCCTGGATCAGAAAATAAGTCTTATGATGCAAGGTTAGCTGAGCTACGACTTTTCTTTTTGGAGCAAAGAAAGATGAGAGGTGACTTAATAGAGGTCTACAAGATTCTGAGAAGCATAGATAAGGGATCCAGTCAGCACTTTTTTCCCCAGAGCGGGATCTGCAAACACCAGAGGACATCTCAGCAAAGTGAAGGAAATAAAATTTAAGGGATGCATTAGGAGTACATTTTTTACATAGAGTTCCTGGAATACCTAGCCAGAGGCAGTCGTGGAGGCTGAAACATTAGGAGCATTTCAGAGAATCTTAAGACAGGCACATGGATGATATGACCACCAGCCTACTGCAGGGGACGATCTCTGTACCTGCAGTAAAACCACCTAAGGGTCAATCAGCCAACCAGAATATAGACCTGAGCTGGCCCCTCCTGAGCCAGTCACACAGGAGCCATCAAGGCATGAACTGGTGTTCAGACTTTTACTGGGATAAAGCCTGTGTACAGTCTTTTGAGTTTATGCTTGCTTGCTGCTACCTCAGTGCATCACAATTTATTCCAGTAAAATTTTAAAGAACGACCATGAAGAAGTTCCTGTCAATTGGGAGCCTGGAGATCAACTCTCAACTCTCCTGGAGAGCATGTACAAGCCCCCAACAAACATGGTCTATGCCAGGTACCTGCTCAGCATCAGGTCTCAGCAGCCAGGTGAAATGGCAGATGCCTATCTGGGGGCCCTGAGGGAGTAAGCTCGCCCGTGCCTGGCTGAGACCGGGGTGACCAAAGGGGAAGTGGAGCGATTGATCCAGGGCGCCTGTGTGTGAGGGCTGCACTCGAGGAGTGCCTGGCAGAAACTGCTAGAAGAAAACATCGCCTCACTTGCCAGGAAAATGGAGGTGGTCCACTCCCTGGAGGCTGCAGCTCTTCATGCTGAGGCTTTCGATGCCCGACTCCCCCAACCTCCAGTCTAGCAAAAGCAGATGACTGCCATAGCCGAAGGGCCTCACGTGGGGGAGACTATTGCTGCTGCTGGCAGCCTGCGCTCCTGTAAGTACTGCGGGTCCAGGTGTGGGTCAGATAGGCAATCCCTCAAAGGCTGTCCAGCAAGGAACTCTTACTGCTCCCATTGCAGGAAGAAAGGCCCTACGCGAAGATGTGCCTTTCCAGACCTGTCGGGAACACTGCAGCCCTCCGTGACCAGCTGGGAGCCCCCCCAAACATTGCCACGTGCGAGGACCGGGTGATGCCATCACTCACCCCTCCTCTTCCGCCCGCACCGTTGACGTCACTTCCAGCCCAGCCACCGACTAATACCACTGCAGTGTGCTTTCCCCAGGTGCTGCCATCTTCCCCTGGACGACTTCCACCCACACCAATGACGTCACTTCCACCAGGACCGAAGACGTCACTTCCACCAGTACTGATGATGTCACCTCCTGCTTCACAGCCAGCCGGGTTGCCCGACCGCATTGACACCACGTACGTCTGCTGAGCGGCACCACCTTGGGCCAGCCGGGCCCCGATGGCACATTGACGGGATGACATGGTCAACATGGGCACATACACGATCACCCACCCGATGCATCCCATGCCTGGGAAGCAAGCCACTGGGCACTATTTGCCTCATCCATCGGGGAGCAGCCACTTGGACCCCAAGATGGTCCTAGCGTCCACCACCTTAAAAAAGGACATTCCCCACAGACCCAAGTGCTCAACGATAGACATCGCTGTCAACGGGAACCTCACAAAATGCCTTTTCGATAGCGGTAATAGTGAGAGCTTCGTGCACCTGAATGTGGCCCGGACACTAAAACTCAAAATCTACCCCACGAACTTTGCTATTGCTTTCGCAGCCCAAGACAGTTCCATCACAGCCATCGGGCACTGCTCAGTGGATAGCCAGACCATAAACCGGTACACCCAACTGGATGCCTACCCCTTATCCAGAATAGCTGACATGGTCAACAAGATAGCCCGCTATAAGGTTTTCTCGACAATTGACCTCAAGTCGGCCTACCACCAGCTCCCTATCCATACGCAGGATAAGCCATATACTGCCTTCAAGGCAGACATGCACCTCTACCAATTCCACCGGGTTCCATTTGGGGTCATTAATTGGAATCTCCGTCTTCCAGCAGGAGATGGACCGCATGGTAGACCAGCACAACCTAAGAGCGACCTTCCCGTACTTGGACAACATCACAACTGCGGCCACGACCAGCAGGACACTGATGACAACCTAGAGAGATTTCTCTGAATGGCCAAGGAGATGAACCTCATATATAACAAAGAGAAGTGCGTATTCAGCACCAACCACCTCGCCATCCTAGGGTACATCGTGGAACATGGTGTCATTGGTCCTGATCCAGAATGCATGTGCCCACTAATGGAACTGCCCCTCCTCCACATGCTCAAGGACCTGTCTTGGACTTTTCTCCTATTACTCCCAGTGGGTCCCCTCCCCCCCACTTCTTGGACAAAGTCCGCCCACTGCCCCAAGCAACCACATTTCTTCTCCCCCCCCCCCCTCCACACCCTGAGGCGCACGCAGCTTTCTCTCACATCAGGCAGGACATTGGCGATGCCATGATGCATCCCGTGGAAAAGGACACCCCTTTCCAGGTGGAGTCCGATGCCTGTGATGTTGCTCTCGCAGCCACCCTCAACCAAGGGGGCAACCTGTGGCCTTTTTCTCCAGGACCCTCCACGGTTCCGAGCTCGGACACTTGAAAAAGAGGCCCAGACGATCGTGGAAGCGGTCCGCCATTGGTGATACTACCTGGCAGGCAGGAGGTTCTCCCTCCTCACTGACCAGCGCACAGTGGCCTTCATGTTCAGTATCACTCATAAAGGCAAGATCAAGAATGATAGGATCTTGCTTCGGAGACTTGAGCTGGCCATGTTCAGCTACGACATCCAGTACAGACCAGGGAAGTTCAACGACTCCCCGATGCCCTGTCCTGGACCTGCGCATCGGTATAGTCCAACCAACTGCAGGAGCTGTATGACACCCTTTGTTACCCGGGCATCATGCACCTGTACATTTCATCAAGTCCCGGAACCTCCCCTTCATCATACAAGAAGTCCGGACCATGACTGTGTCATGCAGGATCTGTGTGGAGTGCAAACCGCACCTCTTCTGCCCACCACAGGCCCACGTCGTCAAGGCCTCTCAGCCCTTCAAATAGCTTAGCATCGAGTTCAAGGGCCCCCTACTTTCCACGAACAAGAACGTCTACTTCCTTGCAGTCGTAGATGAATACTCCCATTTTCCCTTCTCCATCCCTTGCTCTGACACCTCTACAGCCACCGTTATCAGGGCTCTGACGCAGATCATCACCATGTTCAGATACCTGGCGTTCATCTACAGTGATCTGGGGTCCAGCTTTATGGGTGAAGAGCTACGCCAGCATCTGGTAGCGCGAGGCATTGTGACTAGTCTTACAACTAGTTACAACCCGAGGGGCAACGGGCAGGTGGAGCCTGAAAACAGGGTGATCTGGAAGGCAGTCCTCCTGGCCCTGAGGTCCAAAGGTTGGTCCGTCGATTACTGGCAAGAGGCCCTCCCCGAGGCACTCCATCCCATTAGGTCGCTCTTATACACGGCTACCAATCAAACCCCTCATGAGCGCCTTTTCTCATTCTCCAGACGACTGGAATCTCACTCCCAGCTTGGTTCACATCTCCAGGACCAGTGTTCCTACACAGACACCTGCGGGCCCATAAGGCTGACCCGCTGGTGGAGCAGGTGCTCCTCCTCCACGCCAACCACAGCTACGCATACATCAGATACCCCAGTACTCGATGAGGGATCTGGCACCAGCAGGGTATCACGACTACCCGACCCAGCCCCCCCCCACCATGGGTATCATTGGCCCACCCAGGATCCGGGGGCCAAACCACTCCCTCCGCCCCTCCAGCGAACCTACTCCAATCAGTCCACACCTATCTGGCCAACCCCGCAGACAAACCTGCAGATAGACACCACACTGCCCACACCGACGCATGCCACGACTACGCTGAACCCAGCCAGCCCTCAGGCAGCAACCACACCCTCGCCGACCTTTGACCAGAAGCCAACCCTGCGAAAGACCCAGAGACTTCAATGGCCACTGCACCATCTAAATTTGTAAATATCACCCAGCACCATCCCACAAGCCCCGTCCCAGGACAATTTTAAGGGGGTGAATGTGGTGATACGACCACCAGCCTACAGCAGGGGGCGATCACTGCACCTGCAAGAAGACCACCTGTCCAGCTGTCAATCAACCGACCCGAATATAGACCTGAGCTAGCCCCTCCTGAACCAGTCACACGGGAGCCACCAAGGCATGAACTGGTGTTCGGACTTTTACTGGGATAAAGCCTGTGTACAGTCTTTTGAGTTTTGTGTTTGCTTGCCACTACCTCAGCGCACCACAGTTATGAAGCAAGAAGGGTTTCTTTTTTTTTGGTAGGAATATATAGGTCAGCATGGCATTGAGGGCTGAAGGGCCTGTACTGCGCTGTAGTCTATATTCTATGTAATTAAACTTTAGGGAGAAATAGATGAGCTGAGTGAGCACCATCATGGCAATATTATATAGAAAATGTGAAGTTATCAACTTCAGTGACAAATCAGAAGATTAACATTGTTTTTAATTAGTGAGAGATGGTATAATAATCTTGCCAACTTGCTGGTGCAGCAGGAACTTAGGAAGGCAAATTGTATGTTGGCACTTATTACCACAATATCCAAATCAGTAAAATTGGCAGGCAAATGAAATATTGGCTTTCTTTTACAAGAGAGTGGGAGTTTATAAATAGGAAGTATTATTGCAATTGTAAATGAGTGCTAATGAGGCAGCACACTTTTGTCACCTTAATTAAGAAAAAATGTGCAAGCATTACGATGCAGTCCAAAGGAGATTTTTTGGCTTAATTCCTTGCAATACAGGGATGTTGGAAGAATAAATTGGCTCTGTATTTCTTGGAATTTAGTAGAACGAAGGGTTATCTGATTGAAAGATACAGGATCCTACGGGAAACTTATGTTAGATGTTGAAATATTTCCACTAGAACAAGAATCACATATGAGAGAACATTGGTATAAGGTAAGAGAGCAGTCAATTAAAACTCTATTGTGCCTTCCTTTATAAAATGATCAAAACATCCCCGAGCGTGATCGTTTCCAAGTCGTCATAGGCTTGAAAAGTTAAATCAATGCTTCAAGTCCAAACGTCAGTGATGTGTCTTTATCTTTGCTATTTGAAGCATGCTGAGTTTCCCCAGCACTTTAAAAACACAAAGAAGCTCAGGCAGTGTCCTTCAGATATAGTAGCAAAGATAAATATGCATTAATGAATGGATCAAGCCCGAAATGTTGGTTATGTATTTAAAGGGCACTGTTCTCCAGCATTGTGTTTTTACTATTCTTAAAGAAGAGGATTTGACGTTGGATTGGATATTTCTGTCAACTAAGTAACCTAGTACCCTCTCCAAATAAAGAGCAAGCTATTTAGTCCTGAAATGAGGAGTGATTCCTTCAGGAGGTGAATCTTTGGAATTCTTTACTCAGGTGGGTGGTCAGGCTCAGTTGTTGAGTTTATTAAAATTGCTGGGTTTCTAGGTATTCACGAAATCAAGGATAGGGAGATAATGCAGACAAAAATTGCATTGAGGGAAGGAGATCAACAACAATTTTAACAAATAACCAAACAGGCTTGAACAGCCAGTTGCTCTTTAGGTTTTTTTTCTCCTAAACTAGATACAAGAATATATTATTCTTGTCAATGTGACATGTTCATGGGATAGGAATTTTTTTTTAAACGCTGGCAAAATTCAACAAACAATCGGGATATCTGTGAAAAAGACTAAAAACGAAAGTCAGCAGACAGGGTGATTGAAGTTAAAAAACAATGCTGGGGAAGTAAAATACAAAAATCTGTAGACACCGTGTTTGAAGTAAAAACTCAATGCTGGAGAAACTCGGCAGTTAAGCAGTGTCCTTTATATACAGTAGCAAAGGTAAAATACATAACTGACATTTCAGTCTAGGGACCTTTTGTTCGGATGCCCACCGACATTTCGAATACCTCGGGCTAGAGACCTTTTGTTCGGATGCCCACTGACATTTCGAATACCTCGGGCGAGAGACTTTTTGTTTGGATGCCCGCCAACATTTCCTATACCTTTGGACAATGCAGTGGTTTCACTCAAACTGCCTGTCTTTTGGACCACTCAACCTGAAGTTTGGTTCAGACAGGCTGAGGCACAGTTCCACATTCACAAGATAGAAGTGGACGTGACGCCACTAAGTACCATCATGTAGTTAGCACCATCGACCAGGACATGACTGGTTAAGTAGTGGATTTCGTTCAGGACCCACCAGCTCTTTGCAAGTACAAAGACCTAAAAGCCTTCCTCTGGATTTACAGTCACTCATGAAGTGAGTGAGCTGCATGGCTCCTCTATATAGATGGCGTCACATCCACAAGTACTGGCAACAAGGACGCACGTTCCCTTGGACAACCATGACTCCGTGACAATGGCTACAGTAGCTGCCCACTGTAACAGTCTACTCTACATCTGGGATGAACTTCCCAGCACAAATTTCTAGTCAACACGTGTGCAGAGGTTAGTGTCCTTCCTCCTTCGGGCTTTGACACCAGTACCAGGAGTGTGGGTCCAGCACTCACTGCAGTGAATAACAGTTTGATTTGTACATATGGCACACGGATTATACCCTTGAAATTCAGTGATAATAAGTTCACATGGAAGTTCCTTTTTTCTGCTGTGTCCAAGCCATTGCTGGGTGCCAACTTCCTCAGAGCCCACTCACTGATGGTGGACTTAAAACAGCGCCAGTTAGTGAACACTACAACATTCCAGACATTCCACCTGGGAAAAGCCAAATTACCCACCCCGCACCTAGACACTGTGGAGGACTCAAACAACAAATTTGCCAAACTTCTTGCAGAGTTTCCAGACATTGTCATTCCCGAGTTCTCCACTGCCACACCCAAACATGGCGTCAAACACCACATTCTCACCCAAGGGCCTCCTCTACATGCCTGAGCCTGATGCCCGACAAGTTGCGGCTTGCAAGAGTTCCACAAAATGAAGGAACTTGGAATCATACACAGGTCTAATAGCTGACAAGGCTGTATGGCATGGACTCAAAAAGCAGGTCACATACTGGGCAAAGACATGCACGGACGGCCAACCTGCAAAAGTCCAAAGGCACATGAGAGTGCTGCTTCAGCCTTTCCAAACACAGCAGCACAAATTCAACCAAGTGCATATCGACATTGTCGGCCCACTTCCGATGTCACGAGGGTCTAGGTACTTATTAATGGTCATCGACATATTCACTGGAGGCAGTTTCTATAATGGATTTATCAACTGATTTATGCACCAGAGCTTTTATTTCTGTCTGGGTTTATTGGTAAAGTGTACCCACACAAGTCACCTCTGACAGAGGCCCACAGTTTACCTCCACACTCTGGGACATTTTGTCGTGACTGCAGGGAATGCAGCTCCACCACCTGTAGTTGAATGGTCTGGTGGAGCGGTTCCATATGCACAGGAAGGCTACATTGATAGCCCGCCTCCAGGGACCTGATTGGGCAGACGAGCTGCCATGGATCCTGGGAATAAGAATGGCACCCAAGGAGGATCTCAACTCCTCATCAGCCGAGTTGGTTTATGGAGCCCCGCTCATTGTATCTGGGGAGTTTGTGCCCACAGCACACAGACAGGAGGTGCTGCTGACTGAAGTCTTAGGCAGACTATGGGAGCGGCTTGGAAAATTGGCCCCAGTTCCCATCTCAAGGTACTTATTAATGGTCATCGACACATTCACTGGAGGCAGTTTCTATGATGGACTTCTCAATGACACCCTTCATCCCAAAGGAACTGTGAAATTGTGTTTGTGCGTAGAGGTGCACGCAGAGCATGTATGAGGGGCTGGTCATGGGGGGGGGGGGGCATCCAGTGACATTTATGATTGACTGCTCATCTCAACTTCGATCAGCCCTTGCCACGACCCCTGACGCAAAGGTGCGGTCGACCGCCCAAGAGCGGTGGACACTGATGGTGCCAGAGGTTGAGCCCCCTAATTGCCAATTCTAGGTGGGGTGGGAGCGGCCATGCAGCGGCTCACCGGGGGCTTAATCGGGAAGTTCCGAGAGACGTCATCAAACCACAATGCGAAGCACTCATTTGGAACGGTGGGTGATGGGGGGGGGGGGGGGGGCGGGTTTCAAGTAAACGAACTTCGACTCGACGACGTCCGATCATTTTTTCGTTCTTCATTGCGCTCTGCGACACGGTCTCCAGCTCTGTGTTTTTAGAATGCTGGGGAAACTCAGCGTGGTTCAGGTAGCAAAAAGACAGACACATCCCCGACATTTGGGCTTGAGGCATCCATTAAACTTTTCAAGGCCATGACGACTTGGAAACGCTCAGGCTCTGGGATGTGTTGGTCATTTCATAAAAGGAAGGCACAGCATCATTCACAACCGCAGCATATCCCGAAGCGTAGTCACTGTGGCAATATAGGGTTTGAGTAATCCGCCTTAGTTTTGCTTAGGCTACCTTATCCCTTTGGGAGTTACTTGCGAATATGCATCATTCCCGCTGACAGTTCACCGCAAGGCTGTGACGTCCATTATTTAAATATTTAAACTGACGTCAATGTACGTCATACCTTTGCAACCAATACCATTGTTTGTTTTGTTGGTGTCCAGCCCGTGACATCCCGTCGCCGCCAATCAGCTGCCCGAGGATCAGAGGGCGGTCATTGCTTCCAAAGACGGGCTTCGACCCACGGGGTGACGTCATTAACTCCCGCCCGCCCTTCGCCAAATGGATTTTCCCGTCCGTTCCGAGGGCCGAGCGAGAAAGACGGACGTCTCAACCGGCCAATCACCACGCCGAGACGTCCAGCGGCGGCCGAGGCGGAATGGGCCAATGAGAGAGCCCGGGAGGCGGTGAATTGGGCGGGATGTGCCGGTCCGAAGAAGTCGGGTGGCAGGCGTTTGCCCCGCACTCGCCTCCTCGGTGGTTCCGCTGCATGGTGCCCTCAGGGCCCGGGGAAAGGACGGCGGACGTGAACGATGAGAGGCGCGTCGAACTGATGCCGGCGGGCCGAGTCCAAGATGGCGGCAGCAGCAGCAGCGCTCGCTGAGGATCAGCGTTACGGGCTGTCGTGCGGGAAAGCGAACCCTGGCCGAGTCACCGTCTTTCATGTTAAATTGACAGAGACAGCCTTTCGGGCATTGGAAGCCTTTCAAAATGCAAAGGTGCGGGTGGGCAAGGTTTATCATTTCTTTAAATGCTATTGGAACTTCTAATTAGTGGGTCTAGTAATGACTGACACCTCAGATGCCGACAGTATAGAGGAGGGTGGGAGTAAAAGTAGTGTTTTAAAGAGAAACTTGTACCATCGTTACGCAACCTATTTCAATTTTGGGAAAAGCTGCCCTGTTACCCACTTTTTTCTCTCCCTCTGAGCTGTTAAAGAAAAACGCTGCCGGTACCGTGGACTGGATTTTATTTCTATATTTGCGGGGGGGGGGATTTGAACCTGTAACTTGCCAACCCTAGTAAAACTTGACCAGCTGGGATTGTTCCCTTGAACACAACTCAACAAACTCAATCGGCCTCCGGTGTCTCCATAGCCCACTGCTTCTGTTAAATCGTTAACAGATGTTAATTGATATTTAATTTCCAATATTACACGCCTTGCACACTTTGGCAGCAAATGGGCCAAGTTTTGATACGATGGTCCGATGCTGAAAATGTTTTTTGGCAATAGAAATAATAAACTTCGCTATTTTAAACTAGTTTCGCGTGGCTGTAGACGATTCTCTGTCAACATTTATTAAGGGAGACACCGAGTACGTGATGTGTGTTGGGAAGCGATTAGGCGAGGCTGATTAACCTCTGCAGTAGCCATTTCAATCGCGACATACTGTATTTCAGTAGTTTTTAACCCGTTACAATGTAATGACTTATAACATTGTCAATTTCAGTGAGTTAAAATATTTTTAAATGATCTTTCGGAATATCTGGTAGATACTTTTAATCTGAGATGTATTTACTGAACCGTATCTTGGGGATGGTGGCCTGGCACCAGCAGTAGCCAACCCAGTAGGGTGATTGAATCTAAACTAATGCACACAGGCTTGATTAACCAAAAAAAAAACTTGATCCCCGTTTTAATCTGGAAATCTTTTTGCATTTGTTGATGTGGTTGGGAGATGTAAAGGTTTTATTTCTTTCTCCTCCCCCCACCCCCGTTCGTTTGCTTGGCTTTAGACACTTTTCCCCCTGCAGGCTGTTATTTTGCAGATTAATTTGCGTAGGGAATATTGACACAGCAAACGTGGCCTCGGTGTACGAATCTTATTGCAAAAGTGTAGAATGTTTTATCTTTTCGTTGCTATTGAAATAATGTCATTATTCATTAAACGACTATTTGCTATGGTGTCTAATTTTATGAATAATTTATAAAGAAGGCGTTTGTCATTGTATTGGCTGCTTAACCTGCCCAGACGCCAGGCTGACCTACAATTGCAGTTCCGTCCATTTAAAAAAAAATGGTCTACCTCAAACCCTCAAGTCGTAGCTTCACTTCATAAGCGAGCTCTGGTTTGGGCGCAAATGTTTTCAAACCGACTCTAAGTTTTAATTTTTAAAAAACGTACAGCATAACATTTGAGGTTTCTTTAAAGCTGAAGGAAAAAGAACCTACGGATCCAGATCACACGGTGAACTGCTGGCAGACTTGGCTGTACAGTATTTTTAATCGGTGGTCTGACTTGTTACATGTATGGTAGCGGAGGTATGTTTTGTTTTCCAGGTTTTGTGTCATTAGGTTGGGAACGAGTTTGCTCTATGTTCCCGATGTGTCAGCAAGTTTGATCAGAGCATGCTGTTTAAATACTGCAGCAGTCCCTAATCAATTTAATTCTGGACATTGACACTAATTTGTTCGCTAATTTGGCACTCCCAACAGGACCTGTTTTCCCAAATCTGTTTAAAACTTGGCTTTTTGATCTAAAGTCCAAACATAGGATTTGTGGAGTTTCCGTAGCTTTCAAAGCCAACTGATATTGGTTAATGTAGAGCAAATTTGAGTATTTATTCTTGAATATTGCGTTTGAGTGGCGAGCTGGTTGAATCCGATTCTTTTTTTATTTGCACATTAGTTTTCTTACAATGTAATAATTAAAAATTTATGTTAAATGTAGACATACAGCACGATAATGAGCCTTTCGGCCCACGATCCCATGCCATCCAGCTTACACCCAATTACCCTACACTCCTGGTACGTTTTGAACGGTCGGAGCCCCCCAGGGAAAACCCACGCAGACACAGCGCGGGATTCGAACCTTCCCCTATCGCTGGCACTGTAACAGCGTCGTGCAAACCGCTACGCCAAACGTACCAACCAATATTAAATATCAATAGTTAATAAATTTTGATTTCTACTTTTTTTAATTACAATGTCCGCCAGCTTTCTAGTGAAACTGTATTTTATACCAGAATTCCAAGGCTGAGTTCATTAATTTTACCTAAAAGTTGAAGGACCTGGTGCTATTTGGGAGAGGTCGTCACTCTGCGGTTCTAGTTGTGGTTGGTAATGAGCAGTTTGCTTTGGATATCGTGAGCACAATGTCTGATGCATTCAGAAGTACCTCTGGCATTATTCTTTGCAAAAGTTAATAGGATAATTTCCTGCTTTCCAAAAGATGCTGATTTTATTTTTCCCTTGCAGGACACAATTTAATTATCTCACCAATGGGCCAGTTTTTACTGAGCAGTGAACATCATGACAAAGTCTTGACTTTTATTTCTTGTCAGCCAAAGTTACAGAATGCACATTTCAGAAAATCCTATTTTTTTCTTTCTTCCTCCCACTCTGACCCAAATACATGATTTTTAATGCAATTGTATCATCTGTCTGTAACAGGGTTCAGATTAAATTTAGTCCAGCAACTAAATTGAGAACTTCCATTCACTGTTCTCTCAAATCTACTTAAGTTATTAACCTTATCCTCATTTCCATCCAAATCTGACTTTTCCAATGTTGTTGTGTCTGATGTTTTACTTGTTGATGCCTAACCATCTCTAAATACATGAGTATTTAGCTAATTTGAGCTAATATTTTCTTTGTGTCCTAAATTTTCTCACCCTTACACTGACTTGCACTTTTTATTTTTGCTTTCAAATTACCCATGTTTGTATTTTGTTCAATCTTTAGATCACTTAAATTCCATACTCTTGCAAGTTCTCCTTTGATTTTTCTCCTTTCATTTCCAGAATTTGGTTGGTGCTGGGCAATTCTAGCATGTATTGTCATTGAAAAGAATGGCTTTACAAGAGCATTTTACAGGGCTGCAGTGCTGTGGGCCATAAACATAACAGAATGGGTAGGAATGACAATTTTTGTTTCCATAAACAGGCTCTGGTGGATATGATAATATGGTTGTTTCACAGCAACACTTGGATTACAAATCTGTTACTTAAATTCCAAAATTCTGTGGTGCATTCAAACTTGTGTTTGGACCATTGAATGTTGCCTTTTTTTTTTTTTGCTGCTTAGCCCCTCAGCCCTTGATTAGTGAAATCTAATTTATTTTTAACATTTTCTTCCTTAAGGTACTCATTACCATCTTTTGACCACACTTTAGGACACCCAATGTACTAATTCCTGTCGTCCTGTGCTAAATTTTGCATTGGGCATTTAACTTTGCTTTTAAACTATAAGATGTAGATTGTACTTGTGTATTGAACAAGTTGATTTCATTTTTGATTCTAAAGAATTTTCATGTGGTATGATATGATGGAGTGCTTTAATCTACTCAACTAGTTACAGACAAGTGTAATTTTATTTTGATATTGTAACTAGTTTTGTTTGAATTTTTTTGAGCATCATTAAATAATGGAATGAAAAGTCTGATAGCCCCTCATTCTCAACCCTCTAATAGGATGAGAACTGCCCATTTTTGACCAGTTAAATGCACCACTCCTTGCAGCCAAAATTTGCGCTTTTTGCATTTTCAGTTGTAAAATGTGAAATGTTTTTAAGTATTAATGCTAATATCCCAATTAGTTTGATATTTAGCATTTCATTGATTAAACAATTTGATGGTTAATGGTAGCATCCAATTTTATCAAATTTTCCAAAATATGTCTGGGAAAAGTTGCTTTACCATTTGTCAGCAAATTAGACCATGCATGGTGTATGTATTTTGAGAAGTACTGAATATAAAAATCGAATTTTGAAAAGATATTGAAGTTTTATTTTGCAGACAATTTTGGCTTAATTGTTATTTCCCTCTTTTACCCCCCCACCCCCACCCCCACCCCGATTGTACCATTGCTTTCAATGTAGCTGAAATTTGAATGTGAAAACATTTTAGTTTTAAAATGTACAATGTTGGTTGTTTAATATAGCCAAGGACCATTGCTTTTTAGTTTCATTGAAGTTTGTGTACACAAAGCTTTGGAGTAGAATGAAGTTGAGATTCAGTGTTGCAAAAATTCAGAATGGGGGAAATTAAAGGAACAGCCTAATAGTCAGCCATTGTTTACATTAGAGCAAATATGATTTCACTAATTTCAATGTTGGATTGTTCTTGCCAATTTGCCTTGAAACTCCAAAAGATTTTTTTTATTTGTTTTTAGCCTTTTTTGTGAATTATTGGAAATTATGCAAAATGAGATATTGGAATGTTCATGTTAATTTCCCTGTTTTCAATTGGGCCTTTTAAAACAATTAGGAATTGATTAGTGTGGTAACTATCTGTGTGCTAATATCCTCTTTACCAAACTAAAAAAGGATGTTGATTGCTGCTATATAAAGACCTGCCTTAAGTATATAAATAAATCCTTTGAAATGCTTTTCTTACAAATCAAATGCATGTGCATAATTGATAGTAGTACAGTATTCATGTGAAGCACTGGACTTCAATTTGATAAGAGAACAGATCATAAGTCCTTGCTTATTAGGAAGAAACTGGCATCTATTTATTCCTTGAATCAATCATTAAAAGTTGGTTAAAATTGAGGGGAATTGTACTGTAGTGCCCTACCAACAAAATAATTTTATGCCCACAGATTTAAGTTTGGCTGCCTTTACCAGTTTGACTTGCCCAATTCCAACTGCAAAGTTTGATTCTTTTTAAAAAAAAAGCATTTTTTTTATAATATGTTGCTTAAGTTGTAGTGCATTTGCAAAGCTTTTCCTTGCACCATGAATCTGACAGTGAAACAAAGGAGTGAGGAGTGGGACTTTGAATTAACTGTAAGTTAATGTATTGTTAAATATAAGTTCACTTGAATATGAACTTTCACATTTCCATCCTTGATATAAAGTGTCTGGTGCAGAGATGACATTTTTACTTTAATCTTTCATTAATTCCCCCCAGAAATAATTTGCAGTTAAAGTTGTGGCAGAGATGAAAACTATTTCGTTTATTATGTTCATACCAGGTGAAGATATCCAGCCTGTTCCTCTCAGCTATGTGTGTTTTTAATACATTGAGAATTTTGGTCTCAAATGCCCTTTAAAGCAGTAAATTCTTTATCCTCTTGGCAATTTCAATCATTTAAATGCCAGAAAACAACCCCAGCCTATACAGTGATAATTCAGGTGCCTGCCTGCTTTTTGCACAGGCCTGAAATGTTGGTTATGCATCTTTAACATTGATTGACCTGCTGAGTTCCTCTGGCATTTTCATTTTTTTTAACCCCAGCCCATCTAATCTTTTTTCACAACTAAACTTCCTGTCTAAATCATCTTTGAAATCTCTTGTAATATTATATTCTGTACGGAGTTGACTGGAACAGTATGCAAGACTGTTTCTGTGGCATAACTGCAGTCTTGTTCAGTTTTAGCATTACCTTCTGGACCCCTTCTACCTTGGACAATAAACACAAGTATTCTAAAAAAAATTGTAACTGGCTTGCTGCCTGGAATCTGTGCAAGTCCCCACTGTTATTAGAAATTGTACTTTTTGCCTAGTTTTAAACACATTATCTTCCTTGTGGAAGTCCATCCAAAGCTTTCCTGATCATCTGAAGTTCAAAGTATCTCCTGAGTCTACAATTTTCTTTCCTTCCAGTCAACCAACTTAGCACGTTTTGTACTTTTGCAAGCAATCATGGTCTGTACATTTAAGTTGTTGAAACAGTCTAAAGGATCTAGCATTGAGCCCTGCAGAACCTCTACAAATATAGATCCAGGCACTAAAACTTGTGTTAGCCATTATCCTTTTCCCCTCCACTCTCCCTTGGATCTCAGGATTAACATGCACTTTGTCAAATGCTTTGCTGAAGATTGTTGATAAGAAATTAGTTTTTTTTCCTTGTTACTTCAATTGCCTATGCTTGAACTGGTTAAACTTGCATGGGAACATTCAAATGTAGATGCATAGACATATCTTCTGTCAAATATTTCAGCCATTCACAGTTTAGAACAGCCCCTCTAGAAGTAGTGCTATAAGCAATATAACAAGGGAAAAGTGTTTCTGGGTGTTCCATCATTGACTTCTGATTACATGAAATTTCATGCCATTAAGTTCCATACAGGCAAGTAACCCTGATAACCACTTAATGCCTTCTCTTGGGTAATGTTTAACATCAGCTGGAAGAAGCAGTGAAAGTGATAAATACAGAAAGGCATTCTAGCTGGGATATAAATGTCCATGAAGTATTGATATGATAGCATCAGCTGAATTTGGATAGAAACAGGTTCTTGGCTGACAGTGAAAACCACATAAAGGGGAAAAAACTTCTCTATGTCAATTGCTGTTGAGTTTGACTGTGACAATGGTGGGAATGACCTCCAGTTAATTGAAGAAAATGAAATCTTGTCTTCATGGGTGTGGATACTTTCTTTCAAGTTGTGTGATGTCACATACAGGCTAAATAGAAGCGCAAGGTATAGATGCGAATGAGAAATCCTTGAACCAGTATGATATGACTGCAACATCTCCATCCCTAATGATGGCAGAACCAGCAGATGAGTACATGAAGCAAGGCTGGTGCAACTGTTAACAATCTCTGCCATTCTGAAGGATTTTAATCATTCTAAATAAATCTTTGGCCAATTCAATTTGTACCACATAACTGCTAGAACAGATTAAACCTATAGAGCCTAATAGTACCCAGCTGTAATACCCAAGGCCAGTGCTTCCAAACTAGCTATATCTTCAGCCAAGCTATTTCAGCATAATTACTGAGGTAATTGCCAGTGTGCGTGGAAGGGGAAGGTGGAATAACCAAGTATTATCTACAGTTCTGGCCATCTCATTGCAGGAAGGATGTAGAAGTTTTAGAGAGGGTGCATAGAGACTCACCAGGATGTTGCCTGGATTGGTGAGCAATGACTTGTGAAGCAAGGTTGACAGTACTTGGGCCTTTCTCTTTGAAGCAATGAAGGATAAGAGGTGACTTGAGAGGTATACAAGATTGTGAAGCATAGATTTCCCTGGGGCAATAATTGAGAATACCAGAAGACATCTTTAAGGTGAGTGGAGGAAAGTTTAAGGAAGATGTCAGAGTCTAGTTTTTTTTTCCCCCCACAGTGGTGGACTTTTGTTTTACACTGGATGCATGCTAAGGATGGTGGTGGAGGCTAGGAATGTTTGAATAGGCACATGGATGTAAGAGTGTTATGGTCTGAGGTGGGGAAGGATTAAATTATTGTGGAACAGGTTTATATAGGTTGATGCAATATTGTTGGCTGAAGGGCCTATGGTGTGCTTGTTCTGTTTGTTCTTAAGCAGGCTGTTTAAGCAGTTATGTTTTCACCTCTCCATTTTTACTTATTTTTCATTGCTCTTGATTATCATTTCTCATGGCTTGGCTTCTCAAATGAAGATTTAGGAAGGGGCTGTCCACATCTGCTGCAGGCTCACTGGTAGAATACAAGGCCATTGCAGGACCAATATGCCCAGTGGCTGCAAGGGAAATTCTGTTTTGGGTTTGGTGCTTCTGTGTCATAGTTCTTCCTCCATCTCCTTTCGTCCTTAAGGGCAGCCCTGGGTGCATTCTCGATGGAAGAGACACTCTGGTGAATGGTGTGTCACCAGGCTACATGATCAAAGGTTAGAGCAGACCACTGGCAATGGTCAATGTGTCAGGCACCAAGGGATTTCTTCAAAGAGTCCTGGTACCTCTTTCTCGGCATCCCTATGTCACGGTGGCCAGTGGAGAATTTGCCATATGGCACAATCTTGGGCAGGCGATGATCCTTCATCCTAGAGACATGCCCGACCCATCGTAGCTGCATCTTCAACAGCATGGTCTCAATGCTGGTAACCTCTGCCTATTAGTAACAAAGCCATTCCAGTGGATGTTAAGGATGGTGTGAAGCCAGTACTGGTGGAAGCGTTCAAGGAGTTGTAGGTGGTGACGGTATGTGACCCATGACTTGGAGCTGTACAGGAGGGTGGTCAGTAAAATGGCTCTGTACACACTGATCTTTATGGCTCTGTACACAAAGATCTTTGTGGCTTTCTTCAGGATGGTTGTTTATTTTGTACAGCCTGTCAAATGCGCTGTTTGCCTTTACCAGTCTGTTGTCAACCTCTATCGATCTTGGCATCTGATGAGATGGTGCACTGTCTTCAGCTCAATCTTGCCAATGGTAATGCGGGGAAGATGGTACTCTTCCTGAGATGTGGGCTGATGAAGAACTTCTGTCTTCTTCAAGCTGACTTCCAGTCCAAAGAGTTTGGCAACCTTCAAAAAGCAGGATGTTATATGCTGCAAGGTTGTCTCTGTATAGGCAACAAGGGCTTCATTGTTGAAGAGTAGCTCTCGAATGAGTTGCTCCAATGTCTCGGTGTGGGACTGTAGTTGCCTCAGATGGAACAAGCTGCCATCGGTGCAGAATCAGATGTAGATAAATGACTTATCATTTAGTTTATAATTAACCCATCAATTACCTGCCTACTAATACTCTGTACCTTGGGCCTAAAACAAAGGCCAAAAAAAATGACATTCAGAAGCTGGTTATGATGATAGTTTAGAATCAAAGGAAAAACTTTTCACTGGTTGGAATTGCACTTCCCAAGAGGGAAAATGATTATGGCTGTTAGAAGCTGTCCTTTCAGCTGGGAGGTTGCTGTAAAAATTCTTCAGCATAATGTTTTGGGTAAACCATAATATTGGTCTCCTGACCATTGGACAACTGCTACTTCTGCCATGAAAATTAGTGAGCGATATTGCCTTCAATATCTTGACTGTGACGATTGACCAGAAACTTAAATACATCAGTGGCTGATATTCTTAATGTTTTCATATCGTGCTGTTTGATAATGTAAGATAAAATATTTGCTGATTGGATGAGCAGTTCCAACAGCACTTGAAAGTGGACAACTTCCAGGAAAAAGGAACCATTTTGCAAATCTGCTGGAGGAACTCAGCAGGTTCCGCAGCGTCCATAGAAGGTAAAGATATATTACTGACGTTTTGGGCGAGCCCTTCCTCGAGCTATGAGTAAAGTCAGACCGGCATCTGTATTGAAAGGCTGGGGGTGAAAAGAGATGAATGGGGGAGAAGGAGTAGTGCAGACTAATGGACAAAAGGTCTTATTGGATACAAGAGGTTGGGAGAGAGGAAAGGTGAGAATTGATTGGGGTGAGGGGGTTGGTGTTTTTTGGCTCTGTGAGACATAGGGAAAGATGGTATGGGGGGGGCGGTTCTCTCAGACTGGAGAAGGCATGTTAATGCCATCTTGTGGAGGATGTCCAGATGGATGATTAGGTGGTGTTCCTCCAATTTGCAGGTGCTCTCAGTCTGGCAGTGCATGAGACCATGGACATGCATATCAGCAAGGGAATGGGGCGGGGAATTGAAATGGATAGCCACTGGGAGATCCATGCTATTGCTGTGGAGTGAGCCAAGGTGCACCCAGTCTCTCCGATGTAGAGGATCTCACCCTTGCTCTGGCATCTTACAAGACCAATGTGCACTCTCAGCCTGACCCTGGCTGCCTATAGAAGTGAGCCTCTGACACAAACTCTCACCTTAACCCCGGTTGCGTACAGGAATAACCCCCCATTGTGAGCTCTGACTCTGGCCCCAATGATCCACATGACTGAGCCTCTGTTGTAAGCTCTCTATCCCTGTAGCCCCTCACCTCCCTCCCTTGAATCCTTCCCCTCCCGCCCCCCACTCTATCTTCCTCCCAACACCTTCCATGCTATTGACACCCCATCTCTCACAATCTTCCCAAACACTGTCTAGTCTTCACCATCCCTTTCAACTTTCCCCTCTTGGTGGCTGATTGCTCTATCCTTGGTAGAGGCCTCACCTTCACCCACACATTGAGATCTGTACACGTCATAATGCCGTCAACTTTTTCCATCAGCTCCATCTCCGTGCCAAGTTCCACAACCAGGATTTTTGACTCCCCCCCCCCCCCCCCCCCCACACACACACACACACACACACACACACACACACACACACACACAACCTTTATATTTCCAACAGCTGCTGAGGCATCAATGGTCTCAAGTTCACTACTCCCCTCACTCATTCCAGTCTCACCCCATCGGAATGCCTGGCCCTCCATTCTCTCTGCACCAATCCCAACCTCGCCATCAAACCTACAGACAAAGATGGCACTGTTGTGGTCAGTAGCATTGACCTCTATCTGACCAAAGCCGGTGACCACTCTGTCACCTCCTCTTACTTAACCCTCCAAAAGAATCCCACCAAAATCATCAAACCACTATATCATGCACCATCTCTGAATTTCTCACTTCCAGTCATCTCCCAAGCATGCCCTCCAACCTCATTGTTTCCAAACCCCACACTGCCAGTTTCGACCTCCTACTCAAAATCCAAAAACCCCTTTGTTCAGCAGGCCCATTGTGGCCACGTGCTCCTGCCCAACCCAACTAGAATTTGCTTACCTTAACTCTGTTTTGTCCCCCCAGTCCAGTTGCTTCATACCTACACCCATGATATTTCACATTCCCTCCATCACTTCAACAACTTCTAGTTCCCTGAACTTGACTGCCTCATCTTTACCATGGATATCTAATCACTATACACCTCTTTTTTTTTTAAATATATTTTATTTTTTTCCCTCCCATACTTAAGGCCTCAAAGTCATTCAATTTTTCTCAACAGACCCAACCAGTTCCCCTCCTCCTCCACTCTCCCCTGGTGGCAGAACTTGACCTCACCCTCAATAATCTCCTTTAACTCATCTCACTTTCTCCAATTCAGAGGGTGGCTGTGGGTATCTGGATGGGCCTCCGCTACGTCTGGCTTTTTGTTGGCTACATGGAGCAATCCATGCTACAAGCTACACAGGCAAAGCCCTTCAACTCTTGCTGCGCTACATCAATAACTACTTTGGTGCTGCTTCATACACCCATGATAAGCTCATCGACTTTATCTACTTTGCTGCCAACTTCCTTCCTAACCTCAAATTCACTGGTCCATCTCTAGCAATGCACTCCTTTTTCTTGCTCTCTCTGTCTCCATCTGAGGAGACAAACTCTTAATAGACATCTACAAACCCACCAACTCCCACAGCTATCTCAGTTACACACCCTGTCCCCTGTAATGATTCAATTCCTCCATTTCCATCACATCTGTTCCCAGCACAAGGTCTTCATGCCAGGTCATCAGAGATATCCTCCTTCAAACAATGTAGTTTCTCCTCTTCCACCATCAGCTCTGCCCTTACATGCCCTGACCACCTCTGCCCCCACATGCAATAAGGACTGGATTCTTCTTGTCATCACTTACCACCCCACCAACTTCCTCATATCATCCTTTGCCATATCTGCCACCTTCTACACAATTCCACCTCCAGATACGTATTCTCCTCTGCCTTCTGGAGTGACCAATCCCTCATCCACACCTCCCTCCCCACCAATTGCTCCATTAGCTCCTACCCCTGTGACCACAGGAGATTCCCCACTTGTACTCAAACCTCCTCATTCACCACTATTAGGGGCTACCAAACAGTCCTTCTAAATAAAGCAGCATTGCATGATTATCTAGTGCATCCAGTGAACCTGTTGTAGTCTCTTCACTGGAAAGACTGGGCGTAGAGTGGAAGAACCCTTCATTGAGTGCCTCCGTTCTGTCCTCCAAAATATCAAGGATCTCCCAGTGGCTACCCATTTCGGTTTCCTGCCCCATTCCCTCACTGACATGTCTGTCCGTGGTATCGTGCTCTGCTGGACTGAGTTCACTCGCAAATTGGAGGAACTGCACCTCGTTTTGTCCTCCATGTCGGCCCCAGTGTGATGTTCAAACTTCTGTCATGTTTAAAGAAAAATATTAGTTTTTAAAGCTTTAGTCAATTTGGGCACCCTCCATCTAGATGGCATTAACATCAACTTCCCTGGTTTTCATTGGACTGCCCACAACCCCCCTTCCATTTTTTCCCCTATGTCTCCTTTCCTCTAGCTCTATCTCTCTTTTTTCCCTCTTTCCTTTCAGAGCCAAAAGCAACCTCCTCCCCCAATCAATTCTCACCTATCCTCTCTCATGTCCTTCCTTTTATTATATCCATTGAACACCTTTTGCCAGTTGGTCTGTACTCCTCTACCTCTCATTCTTCCTTTTACCCCAGCCTTTCAATTCCTTGCTCTGATTACTACAAAACTCTGGAAAAAAATATTTCAATACAGATGGTTGTCTTTTTTTACTCCTACCTTGAAGGGCTCAGGCCAAAATGTCATTAATATATCTTTACCTCCTATTGGACGCTGCGAGACCTCCTGAGTTCCTCCAGCATTTGTGATTTGATTTTTTTTTTTGTTCCTACAATCACAATGTCTGCGGACTTTCACCTTAAATGTTCAATAAATTTCTGATGCTTTTTTTTATTGATGTATGCCCTTTACTAACCTTGCTAGCAGCTTTTAAGTGCATTCTCTGCCTGCCCATCTGCAGCTCGGCTGCAAAATACTTCTTTTGTAAAATTAAGGAATCTACAATATGTATCAAAAGCATCTGTTCAATTTGTTAAAACGAAGAATGAGAGTTCTTGAAAAGACTCAAGACAGAGTTCTGTAGTTAAATGTTTTAAGCAGTTTAGACTTGAAGGAAGATTTTTTAGCTGATAAGCAGGAAGAAGTTGAAGTGACATTAGATGAATTGGCAGCGTTTTAATTTAAAAAAAAATTAAAATAAAATCTGATATTCTCAGCTATGTGCTTTAATAGAATTCTGATCATTATATTTCCCTCAGGATTTGGTGTTTCCCTGAGGATTTGGTGGACTTTCACCTACTCTGATTTGACCTATTTTTAAAAAATTATATGGCAATCGAGGTTTGAAATAAAATCTCACTACATAAATTGTGAAGTTAACTTGCAAAAATATTTGATGTTGAATCTGGAGCATGAATTGATTTAAGCAGTACTTTATCAAGAGCAATCATCTTTTTCAAATCGATGGAGCCTTGGAAAGGGTGTTTTTGATATGAATTGCTCTGGTATAAAAGTTATTGAATTCTAATGCTTATCACTGTAAATGATTGATTCTTCATAATTTGCTATGAAAAGGACACCATTGGAAGTTTTTGCTTGACTTCACTTCATCCAAGAACACATTGTTCTCAGTCATCATAGTTTCAAAATGACATTTAGCCGAGATTTTGAGTTAGGCTTGTTCTTAAACTTGCTACTGTTAATTCCATTACATATCTATTAAATTAATCAAAGTTTCCTTTAAGCATATCAGATAACTGGTGAAAATTATTCCATTCATGCAATAATTGTTGCTTTTATTAAATAAATGCAAAATACCTCTACCAAGTTTTAACAACACTTGTTTTGTCTGGTAGCAGGATTCAAAGGTGGCAATTTTACTTTAAACCAAGTTTTGCAGTATTAAAGTGTTTATTGCACACCTGTTAACCCTTAAAACAAGGTCAAAACCTGCAGAGTTGATAGTTTCAACGCCACATGCTACTTAACCTGACCTGATGACTATTTTCAGTATTTACTATTTTCATCTATTGTGATGTGCTGTATTTTTTTTTAATAGTTGTCTTCAGTTTCTCCACTGAAGTCCACATTTTGATTTACTGTAAACTTTTGATAAAGATGAATCATTAAGCAGCTGAACTGTTTTTTTTTTAATAAAGGACATAAATTAAGTTGAGAAGTAAATTAGCAGTGTCGAATGGAAGGGATATGGGAATCCTGGCTTCAATGTTCATAATTACTGAGGTCTTGTCATAAATGTACCATTTTGCTATTGTACAATTTAAAAGAAATTATTTGTATTGTTAATATTCAGTCCAGTATGATATGAGGTGGGAATAAGGTCTTTTAATTTTTGGGGCATGGAAATAAAAAATGGGAGAAGCAGGTGTGGTAGAGATTGTTGGAGAAAATATTATGGCCTCTGTCTTTCTCATCACATTAATTAAAAAAACAATTTGTAGTATTTTTAGTGACACTGGAGAAGGAACTTCATGCTTTTCTAGTATCCAACAGCCTTCAACAAAATAAATGTAAAGTAGTGCATTTTATCTTTAGAGACTAGTACTTCTAACAACTTGTAGATTTATTTCCCAACCCCAAAGTATGGGAATGACACATTAGCTAACAAAATTTATGGATTGGTCTTTGACCACAAGGCCATTAGGAAAAACTTTCTTGGACAAGGTTGTTGCAGAGGTAAATATGGTGAGTTTTTAAATCTGATGGATGCAAAGTATAGTATTCCAAAATGAGGTCAGAGCAACCCTTTGGAAGCTAATTTAATTTTTCTTGTATCTGATTTTTTTTTAAAAGATATCTGCAGATATCACAAATGCAGTATTAAACACAGTGCACCTTTCCTGTTTGGACGAGGTGAATATATGCAAATATATTTTTGTCAGGCTGCAAATTTGTATTGCTACAGTTGAACTTGAGATAGCCAGGTTTACTTCTGTGGGAAAAAAAGTGTGTGTGTTTCTATAGTCTTCAGTATGATGAGAAAATAGATGCAACTTGTCCCAGATGCTGATTGTGCAAAACATTTTTATATCTTTTATGTGGAATTATTGCAACTTGTATCTGGTATAGGTGTTTTCTATTTATAATTATGAAATAATATAAGCAACTGAAAGCATGAATGTTTAGTTTGTAAATTTAACTGGCAAGATTGACACAATAAATTGGAAATTCTTCTTCTTTCTTTGGCTTGGCTTCGCGGACGAAGATTTATGGAGGGGGTAAAAGTCCACGTCAGCTGCAGGCTCGTTTGTGGCTGACAAGTCCAATGCGGGACAGGCAGACACGGTTGCAGCGGCTGCAGGGGAAAATTGGTTGGTTGGGGTTGGGTGTTGGGTTTTTCCTCCTTTGCCTTTTGTCAGTGAGGTGGGCTCTGCGGTCTTCTTCAAAGGAGGTTGCTGCCCGCCAAACTGTGAGGCGCCAAGATGCACGGTTTGAGGCGATATCAGCAAAAGAGCGCATCGGATGTCCCCCAAAGTTCCTCAACATGATTATCCAACTGCACGAAAACCAACAAGGTCGGGTCAGATACAGCAATGAGCTCTCTGAACCCTTCTCCATTAACAATGGTGTGAAGCAAGGCTGTGTTCTCGCACCAACCCTCTTTTCAATCTTCTTCAGCATGATGCTGAACCAAGCCATGAAAGACCCCAACAATGAAGACGCTGTTTACATCCAGTACCGCACGGATGGCAGTCTCTTCAAATTGGAAATTAATGGCTAATGAAAAGCATTATTTATTTAAAAAGTCTTTTCAACATTTTATTTTGGCATCCAATCTGCATGGAAGAAGATTAGACTAACACTGAATAACTGCAATTTTCAATGAAATCTGAATGAATAAATTTAAAAGTAATTTTTGGTGCTTACAACAATGGATTGAAACTATATAAAATTATGCACATTTTGTTAGATGAAGGGGAAATTAGGAGCTATTTTGAGTCGAAAGTGTTATGATAAAAGATGTGAGAAACCTTGTTACTTCCAAGTTTTAATGGTGACTTCATTTGAGATGTGATACAAGGATGCATATGTAAGTATAAAATACCATGATTAAAATGTTGAGGTCATTCAGGCCTAAAGGACAAAATGCACAAACTTAAACCTACCATTCATTACTTACAAAATACTTGACTCGAGCTAGAAGCACTTGAAACTGATATTAGGTGTAGCGACTTTCCTTTATAGTCACTTGGAGGATTGAAGAATGTTGTTGTTGTCTATGACATGTTTATACAAATTTGTACTAAAGTTAAGATGAGCTTTCCAATGTTTATTAAATTATAACATTATTATGTTCCTAAATGTTGTTACAAGATGTTAGGCAGTCAATAGAAGAATATTGGAACATTTTCTGATTCCTCCATTTAGCAGAAGAAAAACTAAATTGAACATCTTTATCTCTCAAACAAGCTGAATGACCCTGGCTCAAAGATGTTGCTAGGAGACAGCATAAAAATATATTAAACAAAGCCACAAACAGACTGCTTTTGAGCATGAAATACATTTTAACCATTTCAATATGGCTGCAATGTTCAAAAAATAATTACCATTATAACAAAAAAAGTCAAATATAGTACACGGAGTACATATAGTAGTATATATCGGTTTAATTTCTAAAGAAAATAAAAGTCAATTATCAAAGCTTCTGCCTCTTGTCATAGACAGATTTTGGTAATTGGTCTGTTCAGAAAGCCAATTCTAGTCTTGATTCGAACTTGACGTACAACTCTTCTTTTGTCTTGAATGATCAACAATCTTCCCCATCAACCAGGAATTTTGAGGCACTGTATTGTCCATGATGATCACCTAGTGTGAATTGGTGCCTGATATTGGACTATTTTTTTTGTCGCGTCTGGCAATAGTGGAAGATATTCTTTCACCCATCTTTTTCAGAACAAATTTGATATGAATTGCACCTGATATGAGCATGTACATCTTCCCTTTGAAACAGCCCTGGCAGCTACAAAGGCTTAGTCTTAAGCAAAAGGTGATTTGGGGTAAGTGCCCATAGATCATTTGGATCTATAGAAGTCTTAGTAATTGGTGAAGATCCTCCTTGTCCATCCAAGATAGAATTGAGAACTTTTCCCCACTGATCTAATCAATCTTTCCCATACACCTCCATGGTGTGAGCCAGCAAGGGATGGAAGATCCAATTAATTCATTTCTAAAGTAGTTCATCATGAATCTCATCCTGATTCCAGTACATAAGTGATTTCTTAAATTCGTATTGAGCCCCTCCAAAGTTGGTACCATTGTCAGATCATAGTTCTTTTACCTGATCACATACAGCAATAAAACTCCATAAGTGATTTCTTCAATTCGTGTTGAGCCCCTTCAAAGTTAGTACCATTGTCAGATCGTAGTTCTTTTACCTGACCACGCCCAGCAATAAAATGCCGAAGGGCATTCATGAAGGAGTCTGTTTCAAGAGGTGATGGCAATTTGATGTGAATTGCTTTTATGGCTAAATGTGAAAATAGCACCATAGCATTTCACAACACTCCTTCTATGCTTTACTCCAAATGGTCCAAAATAATCAACTCCAATATGTGAAAGGAGGTTCATCAGGAGACACTCTGTCTAGGGGCAAATCTGCCATCTGCTGTTGTCCAGGAGGACCATTTACACACCAACAAATAACACATTTTGACATAGTTTTTCTGATTGACCCAGTGAAACTAAGAATCTAATTTTTGGGCATAGATTGGATAACATATGGTTGCAACCACGATGGCCCACCTCTTCGAATTTTGAAGAATAAAATCAAGATATAAAGAACCTTGGCAATATGGCGGGACGTTTTATCTCTTCTGGCAATGCTGCTCTGCTATATCACCCCCCCATCCCAACTCTTAATATGCTATGCTCCAGAATGGGTTTGAGTTGATGAATGTGGCTTGTCCTTTTAATATTGATTCCCTTTCTCAGACTTGAATTTTCATCTTCAAATTTCTTCCTTAGACTAAAGCAAATGATCGCCTCAGCATTAACCAGTTCTTCAACTGTGAGATCACCATTTTCTTGAGTCACAAGATCTGTCTTTTTTTGTAGTAGATCTCTTTGGACGTTATCTGATTGAAATTGAACAAGAGCACACCCTGCTTGTTTTTTTTTTCTTTCTGCTACGATTCAGAAGCAGTCTTTAAGTGTGAACATCCATGCTGTTGCTTTTTTCGAATGATTCTAGGATGAGAAGTAATGGATTAAGCAGGTAACTGAAAACATTTATCTGAGCAACATTTGGAGTCTTGCTCCTGATTTCAAGGTCTTCTGGTAAGATTTTGAGGACATTCTTCCTGGAAGCTGTAGAAGAACCAGAGCCCTGGAGACCCAAATTTCTTTCTCCTGCAAAAATTTGACTTTCAAACCTCAGAAAGCCAGATCGGCAGAATTGTTAACATATCTCTGCTGTATTGGAAGTGAAACTTTATCAATTTCAGTGATTCAGTTAGCTGCGAAAGTTCGAAACCTTGTGGTTTTATTGTTGATGTATTTGAGCACAAAGGTGTTATCAAGTCCAAAATAGAGTCTGTTGGTTCCATTTGCAACATTTTTCAGCATTGTGTCCATTCTGCTCGACATCGTAATGGCTGTCAGCACCATTCGAGGGATAGTGGGTGATTTCAATGGAGCCCCTCTGGCCTTTCCCATTGCAAATCTACAATGTACCTGATCCTGGTTATCGTGCAGTAATAGGTAACTAACAATTCAATGACTGCCTTCAGTCATGATGCAATTAAGCTGATATAATTTTTCCAAAATTTGTGTGTTTGAAGCATCTGTCAATCTTGAAGTCTTCCAGCATATAAAGAACCTGAATCCAGCATGTCCATTCTTGTACAATGGATTCTGGTATTTCACCATCCCAACCAATCCTTTTCCTATACAAATCTTGCAGGATTTACTTGGCAGTCAAGACTACTGGTGCCAATATTCCGAGAGGATCATGTATCAAACTGACTGTTGATAGTATCCCACTTCTTGTGAGGTCAGTCCTTCAAAATGATTTTGAACTTAACATTACACTGAGCACACCATTGTTCGTCTAGCACCCTCTCCACAGGAAGGTTGTCAAGGTCAAAATCTTGATTTTTTCATTTATTTTGCCCTGTCTGCATCAGGTATGGCAGCCAAGACGTGACAACTGTTAATTATCCATTTGAAACCGATTGCTCAGAACTCATGATAAAGAGCTCTTCTTCTATAGCTACAGAAGCAAGACTATCAGTCCTCCACATAGAAGTTATTCCTGATGCTGCTTATAGCTTGAGAGCAAAACTGTTCCATATTGTCCTCAGCACAGTTCCTCAGATCAAAATTCACACAACTTGGTGATGAAGTCACTCCAAATAGATGCCCTGTTGTTCTGTATTCCACCATGTTCTCGTTGCAGTCTCCATCAGACCACCAAAGCAATTGTAACAAGTCACAGACTTGTTTCATTACTGTCACCTGGTGGAACATTGCTTCAATGTCAGCAGTGGTTATGATATCTAGTTAAGACTCCTATCAACATACTAGTCAAATCTGGATCTTGTAAAAGTTGAGTATTTAGTGAAACTCCCTGAAAGGATGCTCCACAAATCAAACAACTCATCAAGTTTCACAATCGATAGCTTGTTGATGCTTATAGCCAACTGGCCCTGAACCTCATTTCTTCCTCCTAATGGTCCGTTAATCATCCAACCAAGCATAGTTTTGACAGCATAAGGTCAATCTCCCACACTCCTTATCATATCTAGTAGTTCCAGAGCTTCTGATGCATATGAACCAATCTCAGAGTTGATTTTGTGTAAATAAGTATTTTTCAAATGCATCCACAGTTCAATGTTGTTTGATGTGGGATGTTTGATGTGCGCGTGCATAGTTTTCTGAGTTTATATGCCTGGGAGATCACAAAAATCATTACTATCTAGTCCAGCAATCTCTAGCCCCGAAACAACATTGTGTTAAACCTGACCTATAATTCTCAATAGACTTTGACCTTATTGAAGATTAAGCTTATTCATTAGTCCCACAGTGGAAAAATGGTGCATACTACCTGGGTCAAGAAATGCACAAGTATGCATTATTACACTTTTTTTTCCTTGGACTTGTCTTAATAGGTACTATTAAAAGTTTGCAGTTGTTCTCCCCGGTCGCCAGTAGTTCCATTTGTCTGTACTGAGACTTCAGCACTGTTTCTATCTTTTTCTTGCAGTGTGTTCCTTTTCTGTATTCTTTTCCTGGAAGATGAGTAGCATTTCTGGATGCTTTATGCAGCCAGCATATGTCGCAGCAGAGTCGCTTTTTGCTGATGTGTCCTTTACGCAGACAGCTAAAACATACTCTATTTTCCATCAGAAAACCAATTTTTTTTTTCCTGTCTTCTTTCCAACTGTACACACTTCTCCAAAGCATGCTTATCTTTACAGAACAAACATATCTTCACAGCAGGTAAACTTTCCTTTTCTTTAATTTCTTTATTCATAACTGCCAGAGAGGTGAAAAATGTTTTTTTAAAAATTTTGGTTGAGGATATGATTTGGATCTCTCAACTTCTTTGCTTACTGTCTGAGTGCCTTTGATATTTCCATACACTGGGTCTGTGACAACATCCATTTGGTCTTCAATGAACTCTACCAAATCCATAAAAATAACTTTTATCGTATCTTTTCTGGTATTCAACAACTGAACTTCTCTATAGTTCTCTCCTCCATTAGGGTAATTTATTTAAAATGATTATTATATTTGTAGATATTTCAAACTCTTGTAGTTGGCCAATCTCCACCATGACATTGCAACATCCTCTTAGAGGGTGTAAGCTTGTAGAATTTTTGTGTCATCTGGTTTTATTGATGACCATAAAAGCCTTCTGTATATAAACTAGCAATTTTATGCTTGTTGCCAAAATGCTTCTTTAGGTAAAGACTTCGCTTTTTTGAATCTATCATTTAGGGGCATCTGATGGAAACTCCTTACAAGTTCCTGTGATTGCTTGTGAACTGTTCCAAATAATATAGACAAACCTCCAAATTTTGGCTGTTACTTTCTATACTATGTACAATGTTTCTCATGAACGCTGGGAACTGAATTGGGTCACAATCAAAAGCTTGAATCTATCTCTTGAGCAGAGAAGAGTGGGAGTGTAACTGGATTAACGACACAGCCATTTAATCTTTCTCATGCTTGGCCATACATTACTTTGTTCACCCAGATTCCTATTACCTGACGGGAGCATCATGTAGCCTTGTAAGATTGTATTTGGCTCACGTCTCTGTCCACTGGGTCATTATTGAGGTTCAAGGTTTGGCACCATTGTGCCTTAACCTGCTTTGTTCTGGTATATAGACATCTTGTAACTATGGCACTGGCTCTACTTTGGTATTAAATATTTTCTTTTTCTGTTGTCCTTCTTCAAAACATCTCCAAAATGTTGGACTTTTTAGATCATTTACTTCAAACCTCTGAGCTTTCTAGTGCCTTTGCCCTGCCCTGACACATGTAACAGCAATTTTTGTTTCCAGTTGCAGCTCATCCTTTTACCTTTTTAGCAGCCCTTCCTCCCTCCTTTGCTGCTCCTCCTGCAGTTCCTTTTCCATCCTTAGCTGCTCTCTTATCCTCCTTAACTACTACTCCAGGTGCAGTACTTGAATCTCTGGATCCTGCTTGAGAACTTCTCTTGCTTCCAGCATTTTGTCATTCTGTACGTCAGATGTCTTCTTCATATCTGACTTTAGACTCCACTTTGGATTACCCATCCTCCACACCTCCATTTTGTGGCACTCCTTAGGACAATTCCAAGTGGCTGTTCTTAGACTCTATTGATTTTTTTTTTCCCCCCACAGTATTTCTGCAGGGTTTGTTTCCCAGCAGACTAAGCCTTCTCTTCTCTTTCCTTCTCTTGTCTCTTTCAATCTTGTTTGAAGTACAGTTTTGGGTCCACTTGAATCCAAATCCCAATGTTGAAATTCTTTTAAGTTCCTTGACCTTCATCACCTCGACATGTCGCACCTCAAGGGCAGAAGCCTCAGCGGCAGCTGCCATTTTATCTTATGCATTCAGCTGACTGTCACAGTCAGGCCTCAAACTCTCTCAACAATAACTCAAACCAAAACAGTCCTCAAAGGGAAAGTGGCAGTTTCTTCAAACTGTTCTAGCTTGCAATGAACACAAAAAGAATCCTCAAGTTAAGCTTATCACTTCTTCATTGGTCTTGATGCTGTTGACAATCGTGCCTCCTTGAGTTTGAAATACTCTAAACAGAGCCCAATCGATCCAGGACAAATCCAATTTCCAATTCTTCTTTTAACTTGATTGTAGTGACTGATTTCCTTTATAGTCACTTTGAGGTTCAAAGAATGTTCTTGTCTATGACTTGTTCATACAAATTTGTAATAGTCAAGTTGAGCTTTCCAATGATTACTAAACATTGTTAATGTTATGTTGTTAAATGTTGTTACAAGCTGTTAAAACATTGTTAAATGGTCAATAGAAGAATGTAGGAACATTTTCTGATTCATCCATTTTGCAAAACAAAAAACTAAACTGAACATCTTTATCTCTCAAACAAGCCATGTGCGTCTGGGTCAAATATGCTGCTCGGTGACGGCATAAAAATATGCTAAGCAAAGCCATAAACAAACTGTTTGCAAGCATGAAATATATTTTAACCCTACATTAGGGGTTGCATACACTGCTGAATGTTCTAGATGAGGAGATTCATCCACGTTACTCCTTTGCTGCTTGTTCTTTAGGAATTGAGTCTTGCCCCCTGCCATACCATATCTTGTTTTTTTTTTAAACTATTACAAATACTTAGCAAGTCCAGCAGGATCTGAGTGAGGGAAAAAAAAACAAAGATAAGGTTCCAGGTCAATGTCATGTCATCAGAATTTGGATTATATACAAATGAGTGAGGTGTATGATCCAATGATCATAGGGGGATCAGAGATGGAGAGGGTGAACACATTTAAATTTGGAGGACCTTTCCTGGACCTAACACAATAAAGTCATTGTGAAGAAAGCATGTCAGAGCCCCTACTTCCTCAGGAGGTTGCAGAGGTTTGGTATGATATTACAAACCTTGGCAAATTTCTACAGATGTGTTGTGGAGTGTATGATAACCAGCAACATCAAGGCCTGGTATAGGGCACTAATACCTCTGAGCGGAAACCCTGCAAAAGATGGTGGACATGTCCCAGTAGATCACAGGAAAAATACTCCCACCTGTGAGGAAAATCTACATGGAACACTGCCTTCAGAGAGCAGCAGCAAATATCAAGGATCAACATGACACAGGACATGCGCTGTTCTCACTGCTGCCATCAGGAAAGAGGTATAAGTACCACAGGACTTGCACCAATAGTTTGGGAACAGTTGCTGCGTCCCTGCCATTAGACTCCAAAAAACAAACTCACTCATTTAAGAACTCTTATTTTGCACATTATATATTATTAATTATTTATTTTCTGTATTGCACAGTCAACTTGTTTATATTTCTCTCTTTTGCATGCATATATTTTCTTGAGTACAGGTTTTTTTGCATTACCAATAAGTAGAAATTCTGTCTGGCCTTGGAATATAATCTCATAGTTATGTGATGTATGTATTCTGACAATAAATCTGAACTTTGAACTTTAGAATGGCATGCAATACTCCCAAGTGCGGTCTCATCAGTGTTTTGTCAAGTAATGTCCTAACTTTCATATTCTATGCCCCAACCTTTGAAGGCAGGTATGTAATTTGCCACCTTTGCCCTATTTACCTGTATTGCCACTTTCAGGAAACTAAGAATTTGAATCCCAAAGAAAATCTGTTCATTAATATTCCTTTACACTCGGGGGTGTCACGTGATGGAGAAGTGGCTGGTCTAGTAAAACCAGCCCTCTCTGGAGAATAACTCAAAGTTTAAAAAAAAAACAAAGTGCAAAAAAAACTATATGAAACTGGTCATAAACATTGAAAGAAAAGAATGAAAATGGCTATGAAGAAAAAGAGTCACGATGAACATCAAAGAAGAGCCAAAGAAATTGCTTGGAAATAAAAAAGGGCTTACCTGCACGTCAGAACCAGGAGCTCTCTTGGGTAAGGCAGCCCAAGCTGTAAAACTGACAGGTGAGCAATATTGGGGAGAGAAGTCGCAGGACGGGCTCAAGCAATAGCGTTCCACTTTCTTTTTTGGACAGCCAATGTGCATGCGCGATGAGTTGCAGTCCAGACACTGAAGAGAGCAGTCACCAGCAGCAAACTCCTTCAAGCCCAATAAAGAATAAAGCAGGAGAAACTCCCCTGGAAACACTCTACATCAAGTGAAGGTGCGGAGCAAGAGATCGAAGACTTGGAAGACAAGAAAGGTACAGAAGAAAATTAAAGGTAAAAGCCAAAAACAAACAGTAGATATAAAGTACTTTGACAATTAGATGAGAGTGATGATGGAAACATTAATGTCAGAAATCGGTTAATAGAGAATGTGTACTAGAAGCAGATATAAAAATTCAACACATGGAAAATGTAATAAAGGATATGGAAAAAAAACAATGTGAAGAAGTAGAAGAGAGAGTGAAAGGTATGGAAATGACTGTCTTAAAGGAAAAAGCAGAAGCAAGGAGTAAAGAGGTCATGAAGTCACAGGATTTATTGGCTCATAAAATTGACATTCTTGAAAACTTTAGTAGACATAATATTATTAAAATAGTAGGCCTGAAAGAAAGTGTAGAAGATACGGACATAAAAGGATTTTTAAAACAATGGATCCCACAAATTTTGGAGAAGGAAGAACTTCAGGAAGAAATAGAAATCGAAAGAGCCCATAGAGCATTGGCATCGAAACTGCAGTTGCGACAAAGATTACGCTCCATCCTGCTCAAGTTATTAAGATATCCGACAAGGGAAAAAATATTAGAGCTGGCGGCCAGAAGAACAAAAGAAATTAAAGTTCCATTGGATTAAAATGGGAATGAAATCTTTTTCTACCTGGACATAAGTTTTAAACTTTTAAAGAAACGCAAAGAATTTAACCCAATAAATGACACATTATGGAGAAAAGGTTACAAGTTTGTCTTCCAGCACCCAACAGTGTTTAAAAATATTTATCCCGGATGGACAAAATAGACTGGTGACCCAAGAAAGGTTCGAGACTTTGTTGAACAATTGACAAATATTCAACAAGGAAGAGAGTAATTGACAGAAATAAGAGACAGTAAATATGTTTGGAGGTTAACCAGTGTTAGGTCTGCTTTGTTCATGAATGAGTGAGACAAACACCAGACTGAGTCGAAATCAGGGTTCTTTGTTCTTTATTACCGGATTGTAACACTTGCGACTAACAAAGTTAGTCGGAGAATGCATTCTGCCGTTATCAGCAAAATGGTGATTTTTTTTATACCCTTGGATACATGCTTAGAACATCATCATATCATTACTTGTCCAATGACTAAAACTGTTGCTATCCTTTCCCTGCTAGCTTCCTGCCTCTCAATCCATCAATGTCTCTCTTATCTTGTAAGTACAAGGATGCATTTACATCTTGTTACAGCCCTGTACAGGGCAGGGTAACTCCTTACACATTCCCATCTCATGATGTTTTACCTTACACCAGTTGATTAATAGTTGGATTATATGAGATCTTTGTGTTGAGAAAATATGCTATAAATTCACCAGGGGAGGGCTGGGGCAGGGAGGGACCATCTGCTGCAAAATCAGTTGACAATTGCAGTTTGTACCACAGCCCACAAAGTTAAGGGTGTTATGGTTTTCCCGTAGGTCAGCAAAGGCAACTCAATAAGGTGGGGATTTTCTCTGTTTTCTTATTTTTACAATTTCTTAGTCTTTATGGCTCTTAATTTTTTCAGGCTGTTTGTATAGTAAGATATGTTAACTTTTGAGATGTGATGGGAGAAAGAGAGTTGGAGGATCTGAGAAGGTCCATGGGTTAACAGAATGAATACGTTGAAGTTTATGACTATTAATATTAATGGAATACATAAGCAAATTAAGAGAGATTATTGACATCACTAAAAAGGAAAAAATAGATATAGCATTTGTACAGGAAACTCATTTAACAAAAGAAGAGCATCTTAAATTGAAAAGAGACTGGTAGTCATGTGGTAGCGTCATCTTGCAGCTCAAAGGCTAGGAGGGTGGCTATCTTGATAAAAATATGCCAATTAAAATAGAAAAAGTAGTTACAGACCTGGCTGGGAGATAGGTTATGATAGTATGCCAGATTTACTTGGAATCCTGGAACTTATTCAATGTATACGCGCCCAACTTGGATGATCAGGAATTTATGCAGGATTTTTTTTTTTTACAATTAGCAGATGCACAAGGACATATCTTACTGGGTGGAGATTTTAATTTTTGCTTTGATCCATTATTAGATAAAACCAGGAAAAATACAAAAAAAAGCTAAATTTACATTGTTCAATGCAAGGTATGAAAATAATAGATATATGGAGAAAACAATACCCAAAAGATAGAGATTACTCGTAAGACATGAGACTTATTCCAGGATTGATATGTTTTTACTTTCAGCCCAAATACAAGGGAGAGTCCACTATGTTGAATATAAAGCAAGATTGTTATCAGATCACTCACCCTTATGGCTAACAATTGCTCTGGAGGATAATGCAATTAAATGATATAGATGGAGACTTAACCTCATGCTGTTAAAAAGACAAGATTTTAGGCAGTTTATAGAACAACAAATTGAAATATATTTTGATATGAATGCAAATTCTGCAACAGATAAATTTATGTTATGGGATGCAATTAAAGGCTTTATTAGAAGGAAAATAATAAGTTATACAACTAAAATCAAAACAGAACATTACCAAGAAATAGAAAAATTAGAAAAAGATATAGTAAGTCTAGAGAAAGATTTAATGCAAGGAGAAGATGTAGGGGGAAAAAAGACAATTAACAGAAAATATTAAATATGATGTGTTACAAACATGCCAAGTAGGGAAAAACATAATGAAAATGAAACCAAGATATTGTGAATTAGGAGAGAAAACCCACAAAATCTTAGCATGGCAACTGAAGACAGATCATGCAACAAGAACTATTGTAGCAACAAGGAAGGGAAATAATCAGATTTCATATAAACCACAAAAAATTGATGAAAATTTCAGGATATTTTATAAGCAACTATACCAATCTGAGGACTTAGAGAATAATAAGTAAATAGATAATTTTTTGTCGAATATAGAGTTACCCCAGTTAGATTTGGAAGAACAAGGTAAATTACCAAATCCCCCGACGAGTATGTAAGTATATGACACATTAATGATTCTACCAAATAATAAAGCACCAGGTGAAGATGGATTTCCCACAGAATTTTACAAAACATTTAATAACTTATTAATTCCACCCTTTCTAGATATAATAAAATAGGTGGAAGAAACTCCAAATCTACCTGAATCTTGAAAGATGGCAATAATCACAGTAATTCCAAAAACAGGGAAAGACCTGTTGTCACCATCTTCATATGGACTAATTTCCTTATTAAATACTGTTTATAAATTAATCACAAAATTACTAGCAAATAGATTAACAAATTGTTTACAGCAGTTGGTGAAATCTGATCAGACGGGATTTGTTGAGAATAGAAGATCAGCAGATAATGTGTAAATTTATCAATCTGATGCATACAACACAAGCAAATAAATAACCAACAGTGGCAGTAGATTTTGATGCAGAGAAGGCCTTTGAGAGGCTTGAATGAAGATTTCTCCATAAGTTACTACTGAAATTTAAATTACCAGAAAAATTTATTAATTGGATCAAAGCCCTATATAATAAACCCAAGGCAAGAATGGTAACCAATGGTTATATTTCAGATTATTTCAAAATGAGTAGGTCAACAAGTCAAGAATACCCATTATCACTTTTGTTTTTTGTCTTGGCAATAGAACCATTGGCAACAATAAGAACAGAATGATAAAGGGAATAGGATTAAAGAGGAAGAATTTAAAATTAGTTTATTTGCTGATGACACTATAGTATATTTAACATCCTGAAGAATCAATAAAGAGGTTACATAACAAATTGAAAGAATATGGGGCAATTTCAGGGTACAAAGTTAACACTGATAAAAGTGAAGAAATGCCAATGAATATGGCAAACTATAAACAATGTTTTTAAAAAAAATAAAAAAAAAATAACTAAAAATCTCCTTTTAAATGGAAGGTTCAGGCAATACGTTATTTAGGCATCAGAATAAATAATAATTTAAACATTTGTTTAAATTATCATCCATTAATGAAAAAAAATACAAGAGGACAGAGAAATGGAAAGACTTGCCGATAACTCTAATGAGAGTAAACTGCATCAAAATGAATATATTTCCATGGTTTATAATATTTATTTCAAACTCTACCTAGACCAATAATGGGAATTTTTTCAAAAATTGAATAAATTGATACGAAACCAAGAATAACCTTGGAAAAGCTGATAGGGACATATAAACAAGGGGGAATTGCAGTTGCCAAATTTTAAAATAGGGTTGTGCCCAGTTAAGATTCTTGTCAGATTTGTATAAGGAGAAAAGTCAACCTGGCTTAGGATGGAACTATATAAACTAGGGGAAAATGTTTTGGTACATGTACTTTACAAGTAGAATGACAAGATAGTGCCACATAATAGTCTATCAATACTACACAATATATTGCTAAATCAAAACCTTTCACAATATAATATATATTTTAAGGAATGGTCAAGAAAAGGAATTACAAGAATTAAAAAAAAAACTTTTCGGGGCAATAACCTACTGACATTTGAACAGCTAAAAGATAAATATGGAATATCACATGCTTCAATATTTTCATACTATCAATTAAAAACATATTTAAAAGAAAAACTGGGAAACTATCTAAATGTAGTAGCTTTGAATATATAATCACAGAAACTATGATAATTAAAAAGTTTATTACAAATCTGTATTAAGTTACAAGACAAAAGAAAAGATGAAGCAATATATGGACCCAAATGCTGTTGGGAAAATGATTTAAACATACAAATAGTGAAACTTGAAAATAAGGAATTGTGTGTGGCCACCATGACAAATATAAAAAATGCTTGATATCGAATGAATCAACATAATTGGCCTCAAAGATTAAAAGAATGGTACCCGACATTAACTGACAAATTCTTTCACTGTAAACAAGAAATTGGTACAATGGTACATTCAGTTTGGACATGTGCAAAAGTGAAACCCTCTTGGGAGGATTTAAATTCATTGCTAGATCAAATTACCAGAAACAAGATACCAAAAAACCCCAAAAAATTCTGTTAAGCAATATAAAAGACAGAGTTCAAATTAAATTGAAATAGATTCCGAAAACGATTTATCAAGATTGCATTAGTGGCAACTAGAAAATGGAAACACCCCTGAAAATACAATGGTGCTGCACAGAAATGAGCAAATGTATTCCATTAGAGAAAAGCACTTCTAACTTGAGAGACAATTATGCACAATATGGAAAAAAAATTGGGACCCATGTCTAAAATTAATTGGTAACCGCAACCTCAGGCCTCCAGCTCTTAATGAGAAATAGTATATGTAAGGAAAAAATGAATCACACAATCACAATATTTAAATGACATGCTCCCTTTTGTTATTTTGTTTTCTCTTTCAGTTTTGTTGTTTCTTCTCTTTATAGTTATGGGGGGGGGGGGTGGAAGGGAGGGGAGTTGGGAGAAAATGGAAAAGTCGCAATATACGTGCAAAGTTTGTGTAAATATTGTTACAGATTGTATTAAATTAAAAAAAACATTCTTTTGCATTCAATCATTTGCTATACATGTTCTACTCTTGACTTCTCGACATGCTTCATCTTATACTTGGGGTTAACTTGCAATTGCTAGCACTGTCCAAGTTTCCATCTGATCTATATCTTGCTGTAGCCTTAGACAAACTTTCTCCTTTTCTAAACCACCAACTTTTGTGCCATCTTTAAACATCCTAATTTTGCTTCTGGCAGTCTCTTCCTAACCTTTACTACGTATCACAAACAGCAAGAGGCCTATTACCAATTCCTGTAATACACCACTTGCAATCATTTTGGCAGTCCATGTGTGCAGTTAAATTACTCTGTGGATGCAGATTCCTTAAATTTGCACAGGCAGAATTTTTGGTTAGTTAAACACCAGCAGTTCTATACATGTGATTCATAATTCTACTGTGACATATTGTATTATTGTATATAGGTATGTTTTAAAGGAGATGAATTGTGGCAGGTGTTTTTGTTTAGAGAGAGAGAATTCAGTTCAACAGTTCAGCAGCAGCAGCTGGGACTGGAACAGGACAAGCTGGCAAGCTTGTGGAAAAACCCATTTTGAAGATGGGTTGTACGTTCTTAGTTCAGCTTGGTCAAAGCCCTTGTGGTCCATACAAGAAGAGAGGACTGGCTGCATAAGGTTTCATTTGAAAAAAGGGAAACAAAAAGGAACTCTGTGGTGACCTGAAAGAAAGAGGTTATCATCTGGAAAACCTTGATGGGGCAAGTTTCTACAGCAAGACACTGAGGTGGCTGATCAAAAGGGATCGGTTATGGGTGTTCAACGAGCAAAAAATCTGTCTGAAAACTGACAAGAACCTTTCTGACCGGTCGCCATTTACTTTTCAAGCACCAAAGCCTGGTGAACTTCATAAATGTTAAATTCTGTGCATAGTATAAGAATTACCTGCAACCAGTGAACTTAGAGGAATGAGAAGTGAGATTAGACTGTAAATCAAAGAATTTTTCTGAACTTACACACACATTACATACACATGCTTAGGATTAGAATGGGGTTAAGTTGATAGTAATAAGTTAAAGTTTGATCCTGTTTTCATGTTTAAAGATAATTAAAAGTAACTTTTGTTTAAGTGACCATTTGTCTTGGTGAATTTCTATTGCTGCTGGGTTTTGGTGTCCTCTGGATTTATAACACTACATTAAAATTCCACTGTGAAGATAGGATTTTGCACGATATTTTTGTCAGCTGGATAATTCAGTTTCTGTCCCAATATTCTTCAAACTCTTCTACACTCCCTATTCTTTTGCCTACACTTCTCCTTGCATACATAACTGTTCTGTCAAGGTGTAGTTTGGTGTTAAATTTATACTAACTCCCATGAAGTATTCTCTTTTGCTAATATTAATTGTATGGCTAGAAATGCAAATTGTCAATGTAATATATTGACTTGAAATTGAAATTAATTGGGAAAATATATTTTAAGTGAAACTTTAAATAGTTAACTGCTTGCAAAAGCAAAATGTGTAAGTAAATTAAAATTGATTATTGCAGTTATTTTAATTTTTTATTTTAGCTTAATTATTGTGCTTTCTTTTCAGAATTCATCTGTCTCTCAACCAACAATAAAATTCCAAGGACTACAAGGGGTAAGGAGAACTTGCTATTTTGAATAAATGAGCTTAAATATTTTACTAACATCTTATGGTCATTAAATGGCTCAATTCTATCATTAGAAATTATTGTCAAATACTTGAGTCTGGTAAGTGGAGTGCCGATTTGCTCCCAGCCTTCCCAGTAGCAAGACTCTCAGGACATGGATGCAAATTCATGACTTTTGATTTGAGGAGCTGAGTGTAGGTTCCCAATTCTTCTGTTACCACAGTCAGCAAGAGTTGATCCTGTATGTTCCAGTAGGCTCACACTTCCTCATTTTCTAAACATCAAAATTTTGGCGAGTTTTGGTGATTTTTAAAAAAAAAAATCTAAACCTCCAATTTAGATTTAATTTAATCGACTTGAAAAACAAATTTTGCGATTATAATAAACCTAATTCTGAAATATTTTCCAATCTGAATCGACCTATTTGATAACAAGTTATCTCCTCTCCAGGAGCCTTGTACGGCTGCTTTTCTAAGAATGTAAAAGGAAAATAGCAAGTTTGAAAGCAAACCTGACAAGTGTTTGACAGCAGTGATTTCTGTTTTGATTTACAAATTTCTATTTTGATTTAAATGCATACATCTTTGGATTCTCTGCTCTACTGCTAACAGCACTACAGTAACCCTAATCACTGACTCAAACAAAAAAGTTCCCGTTCCCTGCTTTCTATCATCCACACCATATAAAAATACAATTTTTCACAAATCTAGAAAAGTTGGTGCTTTTAAGTGGATTCGTAGTGTGTCAGTTCCTTACTTTAAATAATATTTAAAATTGTTACAAACATTAAAAATGAAATATTGAACAAAACTAGGAAGTAGACAGTACAAAACTACATTTTACCAAGAGCAGGAAACAATCTGGAAGAAAGCAGTAGGTGAAAAAGAATGGTGAATGATTTTTCTTACACTGATGCCACTTGGACCTGCTCAGCTTCTCCAGCAGATTTTCTGCTCCTGATTCCAGTATTTACAGACTTTTGTGCGTCCCCACATTTAATATGGTGTGTTTAAACATTTTACTCCGCTTGTGGATGATAGGAAGCAGGGAACGGGAACTTTTTTGTTTGAGTCAGTGATCAGGGTGACTGTAGTGCTGTCAGCAGTAGAGCAGAGAATCCAAAGATATATGCATTTAAATCTAATTAAGCTAAAGAAATTAGTACAGTGCATTGCTGTAACAGATGGGCTTTTATTCGAGTAGGACTGACAAACTTTTGAACTGTCTACATTTAAGCAAAGTCAACAAAAAATATTGCTGAATCTGACAAGCTTTTAAGGCATTTAAATTAGTGATGCTACCATTGCCTATTGGAATTAGTAATCCTGATGCAAGATCAGTAAATACAAAAAACCTGGAAGCCCTAGGAGCTCTCCATTGTGCCTAACAATGTTGCTGGGGTGGATCCAGGTGAGACTGAAACTCTGGACTGCATGCCTCCTAGCATCCTAACGGCAGGTGTCCAATCCTGACGATCCTGTTAGGCACCTGTACCATCAAATAGAGTCTTGGCGGGGACTTGATTTCCCACTCACTTGATGCTACGTGGGAAATCAAGAAAGCTCCTTGTATTCTGGATGACTAAGTATTGAGGAAGTGTCAAATAAAAACCAAAGGTCTTGCATTTTAAATCTTGTGTAGCATTAAGCACAATTGCCATGAGCAGGTACAGCTCAGAGTTGCCTGGAATAAATGTCTTGGGAGCTATTCATCCTACGGATTAAGAATCTGCAGGCAGAGAGAGTAGATGAACCACACAATGCAGCTGCTCTTCAAGTACATTCTCTTCGGGTATTTGCCACTGAATTCTGGAGAAAGTGAGAATTCTTTGGAGGAAAGCATACGGAGCCAAGCCATAATTGGGAGAGAAAAGTAGTGATAAGAAATTTGGTAGTTTACTTAGAGTGGAGGCATGAGGACTAAGAATTTCTGATCACAGATGTGATTCCAAAATCGTAAATTAACTCCTGAGCACCAGTATTTAAAAATCACTGAACTATTGCAGGACATTGAAATGGGTGGTGTAGTACCATTGGTTCAGGTTGGTGTACATGATTGGTAGAAAGGGCCATAGTACTCTGCAAATAGGATGTAATGGATGAGATTATAAAGCTGGATCTCAAAGTTAGAATCTCCAGATTATTGTCTGTTCCATGTGCCAGTGAGTACAGATGTAGGAAAGTGCACATGAATGAGTGAATGGCTGGAAGATTAAAGGAGAGACAACTATGGATTTTCTAGGTAATTAGATCTGGTTTATTGGAAGGGCATTTGTGTAAAACAAATGGGTTACATGTTTTGGGTCTGGGATCTGCATCCATATGGAGAAGTTTATTGTGCTATTTTGATAGACATGTGAACCTGATAGTAGTTTCAGAAGCAAGCAAGCCAAAATAGAATGTTAAAGGTATGGGTTTTAAATGAGTCTGGAAAGCAAATGAAATAAATGTTGGAAAAGAATGTGATGAAGGAGAAAAGGAGTCTCGGCCTGAAGTATTGACCCTTTTTCTCCCACTGGTCCTTGAACTGCTGAGTTCCTCTAGCAAATTGTTTCTATAGAAGCAAGTAATTTAGTAGTGTTTTTAATGCAAGAAATACTGAAATTTGAATTAAACTCATGTATGTGGCAATTATCTTGGTCATTACTGAAATACAGTTCTCTTCCTGGTCCAAAGCATTTTCAGCAAAAGTGAAATAAGGAGGTAAAAATATCCAGGTTGGTTAGCTGCAGCTATGTCATACAATTATCGAAATGACTTGATGGAAAAATTAACAAATGAAGCCATGTGGGTTAAACTGGAGCGAAAGGGAATTTACATTTTTTAAAATGTACTATGGATCTCCAAGCAGTATGAGGGAGGAACAAATATTGGCAAGTTCTAAACAGCAACCATTTACAATAAACAGGAAATGTTGACCAACAATAATATTAATTTGGGGAAGAATACGTTAAAATGTATCTGAGGGAATGGCTTTAAGGTGATGGGGAAGATTTCAAGGGGACCGGAGAAGTACTTTATTCACATATGGTGATGGGTAAATGGAGTGAGCTGTCAGAGGAAGTGATGAGGTGGGTACAATTGCAAAGATTAAAATCTATTTAAACAGATGCATGAATAAGAAAGGCTGAAAGGGATACGGGCCAAATATAAGATAATAGGACTAGATTATAAAAGCATCTTGGTGTGGACAAATTAGGCCCAAGTTCCTGTTTTAATGCCACATAAATCCTGCAAACTCTCATAGTGAGAGTTCATTTTAGGGAGTTAACCAGGTAAAATTGAAAGTGGCCTTATGCATGTTTTTGGAGGCAGCTATCATATTTCAGCCCCATTGAGCCTGTTCTGACATTTTAATAAGATTGTGGCTGATCTGGCTGTGGATAGCTTCGTTTACCATAAACCTTTAATTCCCCTACTAAGCAAAAATCCATCAAACTCCATGTCTTAAATATATTTAATTAGGCAGCCTCTGAACTTCCTTGAGTAGAAAATTCCACAGATTGACTACTCTGGAAAAAGCAATTTCTCCTTGTCTCAATACTAATTCTACTCTCTCAAATCTTGGGGCAGCATTTCCTAATACAAAGAAATTGCCTCCCAATACAAAGAAATTCATGCCCCTAACTTATCTATCCTTTTTATCATTTAATGTTTCTATAAAATTCCTTCTCATTTTTCTGAATTCCAGAGAGTAGTCATAGGTTAATGCCCTCACTTTCAGAATGGTGGGAAAAAAATGGTAGTGCTACCAGAGCTGTGAATGCACAGAGCAGGGGGCAGAGACACAGAGCTCATGATATTTAAAAAAAATCTTGAACCTCTTCTGCATTGCCTCCAAAGCATTAATTAAAGAGAGCAAAATTGCACACAGTTTACCAGGTATAGCCTCAAAGTACACTGTACAGTTGTGTAGAGCTCTCGTGCTCTTAAATTCAATCCATCTAACATTCCATTTGTTTTTATTATCTGTTGCACTGGCAATCAACCATTTGCAATTTATACACAAGTACTCTCAGTTCCCTCTGCAGAACAACATGCTGCAATCTTTCACAATTAAAATAATCTGATCTATATTTTTTTTCTTCCAAAGTGGATGACCTTGCATTCATATGTTGTATTCCATGTGCCAGATCCTCTCCACCTAGGTAATTACTTCACCTATCTATATCTCTGATGACTTTGCATTCTCTGCCCAATTTGCTTTTTTCACTTCATTCAGCGTCATCATCAAACAGTGTCACAAGATATGGAAACGGGCCCTTTGGGCCACTTTGCCCACACTAACCAAAACTTCCCACCCACACTATCCCACCTGCCTGCATTTGGCCCATATAATATTGTTCTAAATCTATCTTATCCATGTATCTGTCCAAATCTTTAGATATGATACACACTGTTCCAGTTGCAGGCCTAGCACTGACCACTGCGGCACTCTGCTCACCTCTGTTCCAGTTGCAGGCCTAGCACTGACCACTGCATAATTTTACATTTAAAATTAAATTTCATCTCCCCATGCCATCATATGGTCCTCTCACTTTGAAGACTGGTACTCCATATTTACAACTTTTGTATTCTGTAATTACAATTTTAAGATTCTCCCACAATACCTCTTGCTTTGCCTTGAGGTAAGTGTTTTGGTCCGGGTACATGTATTGAAATGATGTGGTCTTGCTGCACTTGAATCACTGAAATAGATTATCAATGTTTACAACATGTAATGAAGGCTTGCTCAATGGTAGTGTAGCAACCCTGCACGTTCCAAATGACATCTTCTCATTGTGATATCTTGGCATCACTTGGAACCTGCCAAGCCGGTTTGATTAAGCCTATGGTGAAACACCACATGCATCCCCCGGCCTCAGAATTGGTGATAGGCTAAACCTCGTGTGCCATCACTGTCCACCACTCTTTGGCGGTCGTCCACACCTTTGCATCAGAAGTCATGGCAAGGGCTGATCTAGGTCGAAATGAGCGGGCTTTAGTTGGTCAGTGGTAAATGTCTTGGATGCCCCCCAATGTCCAGTACACAAGTTTTACAATTGTTTTGTAACACTCTGAAGGGGCCCTCATACAACCTCTGTAATAGTGGCCCATGTGCACTTCTACACACACATACACTCACAGTCCCAGAGTTCCTTTGGAACGAATGGTGTAATTGTTCCATGCCTTGACATGAAAACTGGGCCAATTTTCCAAGCCGCTTCCGCGTTCTGCCTAAGACTTCAGTGGGTAGCATCTCCTGTCCGCATGCTGTGGGCATGAACTCCCCAAGTACAATGAGCAGGGCTCCATAAACCAACTCAGCTGATGAGTGACGATCCTCCTTGTGTACTGTTATTATTCCCAGGAGGATCCATGGCAGCTCATCTGCCCAATCAGGTCCATGGAGGCGGGGCATCAGTACAGTCTTCATGTGCCTATGGAACTGCTCCACCAGGCCATTCAACTGCAGGTGTTAGGCTGACAAGTGGTGGAGCTGCATTCCCAGCAGTCAAGACAAAACATCCCAGAGTGTAGAGATAAACTGTGGGCCTCTGTCAGAGGTGACACGTGTGGGTAGGCCAAACTGAGATACCCAGGCAGAAATAAAAGTTTTACTGCATGAATCGGTTGATGAGTCCATCATAGGAACTGTCTCTGGCCACCTAGTGAATCTGTCGATGACCGTTAACAAGTACTTAAGCCCTTGTGACGCTGGAGGTGGGCTGACATTGTTGACATGCAAGTGGTCGAATCTGCGCTGCGATGGCTGGAAAGGCTGAAGCGGCACCTTCACGTGCCTTTGCAATTTTTTAGATTGGCAATTTGTGCATATCTTTGTCCAGTAGGTGACCTGCCTTTTGAGTCCATGCCATACAAATGTGCTAGCTATCAGGCAGACCGTCGCTCAAATTGATGGGTGGGACAGTCCATAAATGGCATTGAAAATGCAAAGTCTCCATGCAGCAGGGACAATAGGGCGAGGCTGACCTGTGGAAACATAGCATAGGAGAGTGGTACCTTGTGCCCCAAAGGCTACATCCTCGAGTTGAAGGCTCGTGACAGCAATTCCATAAGCGGGAGTTTTTCATCCTGGTGCTGAATTTTGGTGAACACCATGTAGTCTACATCTGGAGAGGGGGCAAGTACTGCTTGAATGGAGGAATGGGACAGGGCATCTGCCACCACCTTACTCTTACTGGAGGTGAAAACTCGGATAAGCAAGATATGTGGTGTTGCTAGCAGGCTGACCAGGGATCTGATGCCTTTGCGAAGGCAAACGTTAGCGGTTTGTGGTCAGTAAAAACAGTGAAGTCCCTGCTTTCCAAAAAAAATAGCAGAAGTGTCTGATAGCTAGGTACAGCGCCAACAGTTCCCTATCGAATATGCTGCATTTCGTTTCTGGAGGGAGGAGATGCCTACTAACACTAGAGGTTTCCTGCTACAGAAGACTAAAATTTTGCAGAAATTTCTAAACTATATTTGCATAGCAGAAAATATCCTTTGCATCTCAGCAAATGATATTAGTGGTTTTTGTCACCTTTTACTGCCAGTGTGAGGACAATAAAATGATTCTAATACAATTTATGGTGATAGTTGAAAAGATATCTTACTCAATAATGATGTTAATTCTGCTAAATTTTATCCCACTTGCTGTATGGCAACCGTATCTTCTCCCTTGATTTAAAAAAAAATAGTGGTGCAGCCGGATCTGCCATAACGGAAGAATGGGGAGCAGAGACATAGTTCACCTTCAGAGTCCTGATCCCCAGTCCAACTTCCGATAGCTCCATAGAGGCTTTGAATGGTCTGTTGATAATGTTTTCTGCAACTGCAAGGTCTGAGCTGAAGATTGCGGCGCCTGTTCTGGCAGCAGCCTTGAGTGGTTGTAGACTCTAGGGAAGCGGAGGACTGGCGCAGGGCATAAGACAACAGAGAGAACAGCCCCTCCCTCCCTATTTAAGGAGGAGCAGAGGAGATGACCCTATGGAACAGTGACTCTTTAATCCAGAGACAAATGTGACTATTGCTCTCATTAATGAAGATGTGGTCCTCTGTGAAGGACTAGATCAGCAAAATAGCATCTGCCATTGACCCATTGTGACTACTGGTGAATTAAAGTGGGTTCATGTTCTTCCTAAGATGGGAGTTGATTCACTCCAAAACCAACCTCTGAAAACACTTCATTGTAGAGTCAGGCCACCAGCCAATTAATGGAATAATAGATATATTTTTATAAATAATGTTGTAGTGAGAAGTTGAAGATGTCTGCAAAAACTCCAGCCATTTGGTTCTCACATGTTTTAAGGATGTAGCTGGACATTTGCCCTTTCTGTAGGTTCTGTTCATGTCTCCTTCAGAAACTGGGAGCCCAGAGTCATTAGGGCTGTGGGGGTCTTCATTATTTTCCCTTTTAAGGCAAGTTCAAAGGCTTTGAGTTTGTCTGGAAGTGATTTATCATAGTTAATGATGCTGCCTTGTTTCATCTTGATGGATACAATATTGTGCAGGTCTGCCATAGCAGTCAAGTGTCTGACACTCTAGCTTGGAACTGAATTGTCTCTTTGCATTGGTAATATGCTTCTGGAGATTCTTCCTATCTTTCTGTATATTTCTGAATCTCCTGTCCTAAATGCACAGTTTTGGCTTTAACCAGGAGTTTACAGATCTCTTGGTTTGTCCATGGCTTCTGATTAGAATACACTTGGATTGTTGTTCTGTCTTGTTTGTCCACACACACATATTTATACAGATCTGCTGCAGAATCCTTGAATGTTGCCCAGTCCACAGACTCCAGACATTCAGAAAGCTTATGGTGGTACTCTTGAAATGTCTTTCCTTGATGGAAAGCAAAATTGTCTCTGGTAGCAACCACTTCAAGTTTGTTGCAATATTATAGAATTTTAACTTGTATTATCTGCTGCTCAAAATTCATACCATTGGGTATATGCCCTCTACCTTTCAAATAGAGTGCAGTGGATGAACAAGATAATGCATTGATGGTCATATTCCTATATGGCTTTAGATAATGTGATTCAAGTGTAATTTGACTAGCCCCTGTTGTACATGGCGATCTGTCTATTGTGTTCCCTTTTGAAATGTGAACAACATTTCAAATATTCTTACATCACATTTGTAGCTTCAAACTTGCATTTTAATTTGTGTAGTTTGTTTTAAGTTCCCAATTCTGCTTCTGGTCAAAGTGAGAGTGCACAATTTGAAGCAGACCGTAACACTAGCTGTGCCACTCACATGGGTTTCCTTTGGGTGTTTTGCTTTCACCTTTCCTTATAAAGATGTGCAGGTTTTTTTTTGAGTGGTGGGTGCCAGGACTGCACTGCTGGGAGTAATGGTGGAGGTGGATAAAATAAATTTGAAAGACACTTGGGTAAATGACTGATGGAAGGAAGGGCAGGGCACGGTCAGTGTAGCAGTTAACGCAATACAGCACCAGCAATTGGGACCAGGGTTCAAAATCAGCCCTGTCTAAGAGTTGTACATTCTCCCTGTGTCTGTATGAGTTTCCTCCCATCGTTCAAAATGTACCGGGGTGTAAATTGGTTTGCGTGGACATATGGGCTGAAATGGCCTGTTGCCGTGCTACATGTTGAAATTTAAAAATTTTTAAATTCAGAATTTATCGTGGAGTAGGTTTATATTGGTCAGCACATCATGTCTGAAGAGCCTATAATGTGCTGTAAGGTTGTATGTTCTATGCATGTTTTATATTCTAATTGTTCTCAAAAACCTGTCAACATTGAGTGATAGAATTTGGGTGAATTGATGAAAAGTGGGGAAAAGAAGAATAGAAAGGGATTAGTGTAAGAGAGTAGTTGATAGTCAATATTGACTTGTATAAGACCCATATCCATCCTAATTGATTTTGATTTCTGCACTTCTGTATTTGTTAAATTCCCTTTTTCTTTGAAAAGTTCTTGTTATGTCTTTGGGGTGAACATCAGTGGAAATTATGTCTGATTAAACAATCTGCTTAAGCCTTCGTGCTTTTAGCAATAGTTTATTGTCTCTCTGCTACATTCTTTCTCATTGTTACATTGTCTTTGTGGCATCCAAAGCTGCAGCTACATATTGGGATAGCCAATAATTCACCTTGAATTTATTGCAGTGATTAAATAATAGTGGATTTCACGTTGGGGAAAAGAGTTTCCCCACAATGATTTTGTGGTCTTCTATGGCAAGAAGATGCCCTTTTCTGAATGTGAAATCAGAATTCAAAGAAGCCCTTGACTCTCAGCAGGGTGTATTGTCTTTGGTTAACTGAGCAGCAAGTCCTATTGAAGAAGTCATTGAAAAGTAAAAATAAAACTATTAAATTTTAATCATGGAGTGCTAAGTAAACTCAGACATTCATGGGATTAAAGTAGAATCTGAAATATCATGTATATTAAGTTTAATTTTAAAGCCTTTATTTTGAAATATTAATTCTTTTGATTTTTAAGTCGTATATAATTTAAGTGGTAAAAATTGCTTAAGGCATATGTGAGACCGCAAGTGTTGATATTCAAGTAAAAAAATGCTGGAGAAGCTAAGCAGCATCTGCGGAGGCAAAGAAATGGTCAAAGTTTCATATTGAAATCTGCATCAAGATATGGTGCTTCATTTTAAATGCCAGGGAGCATGTGTGTAGTTAAGTAGATTTTCATTTTATTTTACTTTGATAGCAGTTCATAAACCTAAAGCAGAATTCAGTGCATCTTCAAGATTTTTGCATGTCTTACCAATTCTTAGTAAAAAATCTTAATTGTAGAATTACAATTATCCGAAACTCTCTTGACTGGACATGTATCAGTTAACTGCATTTTCTGGATATCTGATCTACAGCCCATTTTAAGCAGCATATAATACTGATATCAGCCGTGGCTGATCCTGAAGCCACCCCACTACCATTGCTGAACCTGCCCGGGAGCTTGAGGTCTTCGCTCGGATCCCTGACACCTCCCTACCACCGTCGTGGAACCTGCCCAGGAAACTCCAGCCCTAGCCCTGGCTGCTGACCCGAACTCTAGCCCCGGCCGCCGATCCGACGAAGCCTGCCGACGTGAATGTTAGCCCCAAACTACCAACCCAACGGAGCTCCCGCTGACACAAAAACTGACTCCGGATGCCAACTCACTGGAGCTCCCGATGCCCCAGCTGCCGACTCACCAGAGTTCCCAATGCCATGGCCGCCGACTCACCAGAGCTCCCATCACAACCTCCGACCCGAACCCCAGATGCTGACCCGACCGAGCTCCCGCCGACACAAACTCTGGTCCTGGCCAACGACTCAACAGAGCTTCCAATGCCACAGCCGTCAACTGGAGCTCATGACGCCACGGCTGCCAACTCTAACCCGGACCATGACTACCTACTTACCGGAGCTCCTGAAGCTTTGATCTCTGACTCCAGTGTTGAACCAGTCCACCTACGTGCAGGGGATCCTGATGCTGATTCCCAGGTGCCCAAGGTCCCCACTCTGATCACAGGCCAGTAGCATCAGCATAATGCTTGTACAGTATCAGCAGTTAAAACAACAAAGAACAGGAGAAAGATTTTCAAGCATGAAATAAAGTTTAATTCTTACCTTGAGTACACGAGAGCTCTGTTGGATTCAAAATGGTGCTAACGGCACCTCAGTCCCACTTGAGCATGACAGGTAAAAAAAAAAATTTCAACTTGTGATGTCATGTCATTGCCGAAAGTTTTCGCAGATTACTGGTAATTTCAATAAAGTGGGTTTTGGATAATCAGAAATATACTGCAATAGTATTGTCCTGTAGTATTACTGTAATCATTACTTTGGGTTTTCTCCACAAACTCTTCTCCATCTACTAATTCTTGTCTTCTATACCAACTTGTTCAAAAGTGCTATGAAGTCATGAACACTAATTCTGAGCAACAAACAATAAGTATTGTATATGTTGGTATATAAGACTGTATTTGAACCTTAAAAATTGTACCCCAAAATCAGGGATTGTTTTGTATGCCAAGTATAAAATCCAAACCTTAATACACTGTCGCCACAGTTTCTGTGGCAGAGAATGATGATTGCCTCCAGGTGGACTTCTTCAGCCTTTAAATGCATGTAGTATCACACATTCATTGACATTACCTGCATTCATCTTTTTTCCTAGGATTCAGACCAGGATCACAATGGTTGTGTGGCTTCTTCATCAATGTGCTGATAAAGAATAAACAATAGATTTTAACATTCATGTTTAATTGCTGCATATGTCATATTATTTGTTTTTTGAACAAATAAATAAAGTTTAAAAAGAAAACAATAGATTTTAATCCCTCTGCTCAGTTGTGTATCATATTTTCGCTTGTATAGAGTGCACATGCATATAACGTGCAGAAAATCAAATTGTGTAAAAATGTTCTTGTATTGCGCACACGCATGTAGAATTAGTCGCTTTTGTCCAGCACCTTAATATGTCCTATAAAAGTCACAAAGAAAACAGTGAATCATGTGCAGATAACATTATCAGCCTGTATTGCTATTACTATATGTAGTCTAATCAGCCATAATTCAAAAATTCATATAAAAGACCCTCTGCATATATTACTTTCTGAGATCTTGAGTGGTTTTGACAATGCAAGGAATCAAATGCAAATCTTAGACTGCTAACTTCAACTTGAAAGTAGTTACGAGAGCAGAAGAAACTGGCAACAGAGCGGCAACAAGAGAGTAAAAAGGTTGGCGACTCGTCCATTCGTGAATGAAGGAAAGAGAAAGATGAGCTTGAGAATTCACAAAAATGTGCATGTCATGGCCCCAGTTAGAGTCTACCTTGAAGGAATGGGTTCTTAGTTGAAGAGAACAAAATCAGGTTGGATCTACAGTTGCCATTCAGATGAAAACGAAACTATTGGCAGGTGAAAGAGGCATCCCGGATTTCAAGGCGGCTTTCCCATGGATATCAAAGTTGATGCTCAAATAGCTTCCAATTTTATATTCAACTTGTAAGAAAAGGTTATGGTATAGTGTGCTTACAGATATAACGCACAGTGGTTACCCGGTTTGTTTAAAAAAAAAAGCAATATAACCAAATCGCACTGTGTTACAGACATCTTCACGAGTTTGCTGTGACCAAAATAAAATATCTCTTATGGTCGGAAGCGATGCCAGGTTTTAACGCTCACTCGATACTATTTTTGCGCTAAATGCTATTAGAATAAAACTGACTTAATTTACTTCTGATCGGGAGGCAGCGGTAATACATTCGGTCGCTGCCATGTAATAATCAAACATAAGAACACAGGAAATAGGAGCAGGAGTAGGCCATCTGGCCACTCAAGCCTGCTCCACCATTCAAGGAGATCATAGCTGATCTGATGATGTGTTCATGTCCACCTTCCTGCCTTTACCCCATAATCCCTTAATTCTCTCTAACCTTTAATATATTTACTGAGGTTGCCTCCATTGCTTCAATGGGCAGCAAATCCCACAGAATTACCACCCTCTGGAGAAAAGTATTTCCTCCTCAATTCCATCCAAAATCTACTACCTTGAATTTTTAGTTGTTGTCCCCTAGTTCTAGTCTCTCCTACAAATGGAAACAACCTGCCTACCTCCATCTTATCTGTGATTTTTCATAATTTTGTTTCTATATGTTCCCCTCTCATTCTTCTAAATTCCAACGAGTGCAATCCCAGCTGACTCGATCTCTCCTCATAGGCTAACCCCTTCATCCCTGGAATCATCTGGTGAACTTCCTTTGCCCCGTCTCCAAAGCCAATACAGGAATGCACTGCTTAACTTCCACAATACGTTCTGTAAAAGTGGATGTTGTGTGAATACCATATATCCTTAGCAAAGCTATATGGGATATTATAATGTACCTGTAAACTTTTTATTTGTAAGTAGGGATCAGTATGGGAACTGACATGGGGCTGTGGGGAAGAGAGCAGGACAGTGGAATCAGTGTGGGTATACAATTTCCTATAGCTAGTGATTGCTTTTTCTAAATTGCTGCAGACTTGCTCACAGTAACTGAATAATTATGGGACCACAGATGTATATGCAATCGAATGTTGCCCGAACAGATGTTAAGTGGTGCATACCTTCACATCCTTCCTCAAGTAACAAAACTAGAACTGCACGTAGTACTCCAGATGCAGTCTCAATAGTACCTTGTTCAGTTGCACCATAACCTCCCTGCACTTGAATTCAATCCCTCCAGCAATGAAAGGTAACATGGCCTGCTGCACCTGCAATCCAACCTTTTGCGATTCATGCACAAGCACTCTCAAGTCCTTGCAAAGTGGATAAACTCACATTTGCTGACATTACACTCCATCTGCCACATGCCCACTCACTTAACCTATCTCCATCTCTCTGCAGACTCTCCGTATCCTCTGCACAATTTGCTTTTCCACTAGTGTCATCATCAAACTTGGATACACTACACTCTGGACCCTCTTCCCTGCGGCACCCCTCTCACCACTGATTGCCAACCAGAAAAACATCCCTGTACCCCAACTCTCTGCTTTTTATTGTTTATCCTCTATCCATGCTAATACATCAACCCCAAAACTCTTTGCATCCTTATCTTTTGTCTTTAACGTAGCACCTTATCCAATGCCTTCTACAAATCCAGGTGAAAAACATCCACCTGTTCCCCACTGTCTGCTGCGCTTATTCACTCCAGTAAATTTGTCATACAAGACATGCCTTTGCTGAATCCATGCTGTATCTGCCTGATGGATCCATTGCGCTCTTGATACCTTGTTCTTTCTTTAATGAGCATTTTCCCAAATACACATATTGAGCTAACTGGCCTATATTTCCCTGCCTTTTTTTGAATAGCAGCGTGACATTTTCTGACTTCCAACCCATTATGACTTGCTGAGTGTCCAGAGAATTTTGGTAAATTATCACCAAAGCCTTGATTATGTACCCTGGGATGCATTCCATCAGGACCTATAAAGACTTATTTATCTTTAGACCCTCAAACGTTTTGAGTACCTGTACTACTTTAGTTATATATATTACATCCACCACCCATCATATCCATAATGTCTGTCTTTGGTATGTTTGACTTGTCCTCCATCGTGAATAATGACACAAAATTGTTATTCAGAACTCATAATTACCCATTATCAATTCCCTTTCTAATCTTCCAAGGGACCAATCTTTACTTTAGCCACCCTTTTGTGCTTTATATAATTATAAAAATGTTTACTGTCGCTTTTTGTGCTAATCTTTTCCCATTCCACCTCTTTATTGCTCGCTTCATAGTTCTTTGTTGCTTCTTAAAATTTTGCCAATATTCTAGTTTCCCGTTGCTCTTGACATCTTTATGCGCACAAGGTTTTTGATACCTTCCTTGATTTCCTTAGTTATCCAAGGCTGGCTGTCCCCATCCTTACTCTTTGTTTTTAGCTGGAATATACTTTTGTTGAGCACCTTGAAAGATCTTTTTGAAAGCCATCCATTGTTTCTCAACTGTCCCTCCATTGAGCCTGCATTCTTAGTTAACTCTAGCCAACTCCTCCCTCATTCCCTTGTAGTTTCCCTTGTTTAGGCATACCACTCTGGTTTTAGGCCAAACTATTTTATGATTATAAAGTGATCCCTAACTACAAGATCACTAATTTTACCTGCCTCATTGCACAGGATCAGATTTAAGCTAGTATGTTATGAACCTACAAAGGAATACGCTGTTTAAGATAGCTATCACGTATGCATTCTATGAAATCATCAAGGTTACCTTGACCAACCTGATTCACCCAATCTATGTGCATGTTAAAAGCCCCCCAATGATGTCTGCTGTTCCATTCTTGTGTGTCTCTGTCACACTGTAACAATATTATTGGATAGCTTACAGACAACTCCTACTCATGGTTTTTTCCCCACTTTATTATTTCTGACCTCTACCCAAATGGACTCATTATTTTGCTCATTAGATTTTATATAATCTCACTATTGCCCTGATCTCATCCTTAACTAAGAGCGCTACCTCACCTTCCTTACTTTCCTGCCTGTCCTTCCTTGTTAACTGATGTCCTTGGATATTAAATTCCCAGTCCTCTCCATCCTGCAACCACGTTTCTATAATGGCCACTAAATCCTACCCCTTTGTACTGATTTGTGCCACAATTTCACTGACCTTGTTTCTAATACCACAGGCATTCAGATAAATGTCCAGATTGTGGGGAAAAGAACAATTAATTTTCAATTGGATCTTTTGCCAATTAAATCTAGTGGTTTTGCATTCCAAGTTATACCTGAGGACACACCCATAGGCAAGGGTGAATCACAACTGTCTCAACAGTTGATTGGCAGTAAAATTCAGCATTCTCACCCCCATCTACATCCAGAGAATGGATTGAAGTAATGAGTAAAGGGAACTGATTTCAAAGCTTTCATTCGATCCTGGTAACATTGTGCTAAATGCTAATGTTCAACATCTACACAATTATGAATGGTGATGCAGAATTGGAATGTTTGAGCTGACTCGCGGCAATAAACAGATTTTTCAAATAATGAAGGGAGTGAAACCCAGCATATGAATTTTGTGGAAACAGGTTTTCACATTTGCACTCCTTAACAGCATCATTTGATTTGTCAGTGGGATGGTTGGTAAAGGACAATTGGGGAGTGAGCTCTCAGTGGTAAGTACCAAACTTGTAGAGCTTAATACCTATATTTTAAGTGGAAATTCTGGTGGCATCTTTTACATCAACCATTTTGTTCACCAACATGTACAGTAATATTCCAGGCACTTAGTTGCTAGCCAAATTATGGATAATGATGAATCGGTGTGGATCAGATTTCAGAGTACAGACATGACATTACATACAATTCCCTTTTCCTGCAAGTGAGGCAGAATTACCAAATGCAATGAGTGCAAATAAACTGGACTAAATGTACGCATAAAGAAATGTAAACAAACAATGTTATTAGTGTGTTTGGTCCTGGAAAGGTAGTGACTCCCAAGAACTTAAATTTGCTCACTCACTCCAACTCTGATCCCCCCCCCCCCCTCAATAATCACTGGATTGTGCACCTCTGTTTTTCCCTTCCTGAAGTTAACAATCAGCTCCTTGGTTTTGGTGACTTTGAGTGAGAGGTTGTTGTTGGTGCACCATTTAGCCACATTAATGCTGACTCATTACCCCTTTTTGTATAACCTCAGTACTGTGGTATCGTCAGCTAATCTGAGGATGGGGATGGAGAGTCTGGTGCAGCACTGCCAGAACAATCTTGCTCTCAACGTCAGCGATACTGAGGAGCTGACTGGACAGGTCTTCAACGTGCAGATGACTGTGGAGAGTGAAATTGATGGCTGTCCACACATTGGAGCATCTCTCCTGGGGCCAGCATATCGAGACAACTGTGGGGGGGGAAAAAAAAACACCTCTACTTTCTCAGCAGTTTGAGGAGATTCGACATATTGTCGAACAATCTATTGAAATGCTACAGGAATACTGAGGAAAATAGAATGACTGGTTGTATGGTGGCTTGGCTTGGAAATTTGAGTGCCCAGGAAGTGACATTTATGGCAACTTCTATCACTGGTATTGACCCCATCCTCTGAAGACATCTAGGTAAGCTGCTGCCTCAAGAAAGCCAACATAAGACACAAATCATCCTGGCAATAATAGTCTTGCTGAGAACTTCAGGCAGAATACTGCAGCTGACACCTGAAGGTCAAGAGCGGGGTTTTTTTTTCAGCAGCTTTCAGGCTCTTGAAGCTCCCTGTATTACCTGAAATGTGTCACAACACAAGACTTCCAAAGATTTATCAACAGAACAGAGAGCACATTTTTGCACTACTGGTCAAATATATGAATATTATTTATTTTTCTTGTGTATTTATAATCCATTTTCTCTTTTGTAATGTTTTAATTGTACGGTGTGATTTACACAATTGGGAAGCTGCACCAAGTTAAATTTTCATTGTATCTCTGCTTTATGTTTGTGTAAATGGCAAACTTATTCAAATATGGAATGCACCATTTAATGGTAGGGTGCTGCAGGGTAAAGCACTCTCCCATTTCAAGTCTTTCTGGAATGAGAGTGTATTGTATGAGATTCTTGGGACTTGTGTGTTTTCTCTGGAGCAAAGGCTTCTGGATTTCTTCTGGACAGAAAAAAAATTTTGTAAGTGTGATGCTTGCAAGGAAAGATATGTTTGTAATTTCACTGTCTTCGGGGACTAATTTCATTACTTTTGATTGCAGTTAGTTTTAGTAGAACTGTGCATTATTTAAAATCTCAATAGTCAAACCTGGAAAACTGCAGTTGTCGTTGACTAACTATATAATCATTTGTAAAGAGAGGAGTAAATAGAAAAAGTCACTAGGCCAATTATTGTGGAAAATGGATGTGTTCGTTAACCTTTTTGGTAGACTGGGAAGATTAAAACCAAAATATTATTTGGGAATTTGTTGTTTTGGTCAAAACTAATTCATTATTTGCTGAAATGATTAACAATGTGGGTGAAAATGCTGTACCTGAACTTTGTGAGAACATAGTGTATGTAAACAGGAGTAGTTAAAAAGTCTGCTTAAGTTTGACAAAGTACTACAAGATGGTAAAAAGAAGCCAACACAACCAACCACCAGCTGCTTTAAAAAAGGATATTGTGACAAGGTGTGTATTTAAGACATCAAATAAGCATCTTTCTCAGAAGTCTCTCCACAAAGTATGATATCGCAGATTTATCACTAACATTGAGATAGTTAAAAATTATAATTGTATTAAATATTGTTGAAATTGTTTTATTTTCCAATAAGAATTGGATGCAGGTCTGTTTTGCTGTTGGGTAACAGATGAAATCAGCAAAAAAAAAAGCAGTACGTATCTTAACACAGCTGACTGTGCCCATTACAGAAGCCCTCCATATGCTTGTGAAGTGGTTGTGTGTGGTAGGTAGCATTTGGGGTGGAGAATTGGATCTGGATGAGAGGTCCCAAGGTAAATGGCAGATTGATTATTAGAGCCAAGAGATTACTTGTGCAGTTGCTTGGCAGTTTTGGAGCAATTGGAATATTTCCTGCAAATGGAGCAGACAAAGATTTTAATGTACACTGATAGGTAGAGGCTTGGTTCACAGGAATTTTTGTGACCTTTGTACAACTCTGCAGTGAAGATGGAAACCAATAAGGTTCAGTGCTGAGAATGTTTCACTTGCATTTGATGTAAATGGAAATGCTGCAGAAAAACCAGATGGAGTTTTAAAGAAGAACCTTGTTTCTGAGATTTTGTTTCATGACCAAATGTCCTGAATTGCTGATTAACTAGGATGTGTTTAGATGACTGCATTACTGTGGAGGGTTCACATGTTTCAAAGATCCAATGAAAAATGGTGCAGAAGGCATAGAACTTGCTGTTAACCCTTTCATACTTGCAAGTGATCCCAGGAATCAAACGCCAATTGGCCTTTGAAGTGCCAAATGTGAAAGCAAAATCAACTCAACTCCAGCATCAGATGATGTCATCTCATGCTGGGGATTGACTGCCTCTACCCCTAATACAATTCCTGACATCTGCAGATGCAATCAGGCAAGTGTGAAATGGGTAATTGCACCAGTAGAAGGTAGAACCCCAGGGTTGGCACCTTGCAGATGTGAAAGCCTTCAGTGTCCCAGTTAGGACTGGTCAAATGTGAAAAGCCAAACCCCTATCCCAGGTCACTGAATGGCCAATTTAGTGGGATGCAAGTGCGAAAGGAGATTAAGACTCATCATAACAGAACTGTAAGCATTGAAGACATTGTAGAGAGAAAGTCAGAGGCATGGAAAAAAGGAAGCTTAAAAAAAAAGGAAGGGCAGTGTCCACAAGGAATAGTGTGGAATTCAGGATGCAAGAGAATGCGATTACCACAAAATTGGAGTGTTTTAAGAGAATCAAAGTTGAAGTTGTAACTGTAGCCGGCTCTGTCATTTTCCTGAGGATCCCCTTCGGCATCACCAACATGGTCTCGGTCATCCAGCGGGATGGTAGATCAGTATGAGCTGCAGGCCACATTCCCATATCTAGAAAATGACACCATCTACGGCCATGACCAGCAGGGCAATGATGCCAACCTCCAAAAATTCTTCTTGACCACCAGATTCCTTTAACCTTGTGTACAATAAGGATAAATGCATATTTCTCACAACCCGCCTTGCCATCCTTGGCTGTGTTCATTGAGAACTGAGTCGTTGGTCCCACCCTGACTGCATGGACCCACTTTTGGAAATCCCTCGTCCCCACAGCTTTAAAACCCTAAAAAGGTGCCTGTGTTTTTTCTCTTACTATGCCCAGTGGGTCCCCAACTATGCTGACGAGGCCTGCCCCATTTTAAAATCCACCTCCTTTCCCCTAACACCAGAAGCCCGTGCAGATCTTCAGCTGCATCAAGGTAGACATTTCCAAAGCTACAATGCATGCCATGGATGAATCCACCCTGTTCCAGGTGGAGAGCAATGCATCGGACTTTTCCCTGGCTATCACACTTAACCAGGTGGGCAGACCCATCACTTTCTTTTTCAACACCCTCTAGGGCCCTGAAATTCGGCATTCCTCTGTTAAGAAGGTGGTCCAAGCCATTGTCTAGGTGGTAAGGCAAACAATTTACCTTGCTGACTAACCAACATGCAGTTCTGTTCATGATCAATAACCAGCAGCAAAGTAAAATCAAAAATAACAAGATATCGAGATGGAGAATTGAACTTTCCACTTACAATTATGCTATCTTGTATTGGCCTGGGAAACTCAATGAGCCCTAGATGCTCAATCCCACAGAACCTGTGCCAGTGCACATAATGATCACTGACAAGCCCTCCACAATGATCTCTGCCACCCTGGAGTCACTAGGTTCTTTCCCTTTGTCAAGGCTTACAATCTACCTTACTCTATTGAGGTGGTCAGGTCAATGACCAAAAACTGCCAGGTCTGTGCGGAGTACAAACCACTCTTCTATCAGCTGGATAGAGTGCAGTTGATAAAGGCTACCTGCCCCTTTGAATGACTGAGAATTGATTTCAAAGGACCCCTCCCCTCAGACCGCAATGTGTACTTCCTCAATGGAATTGATGAGTACTTGTGTTTTTCGTTTGCCATCTGCCCAGGCATGACAGCTGCCACAGGCATAAATGCCCTATGCAGTCTCTTCACCCTGTTTGGCTTCCCCTGCTATATTCATCGTGACAGTGGGCCCTCCTTTATGAGCCACAAGCTGCACCAGTACCTGCTGGCCAGAGGCATTGCCATGAGCAGGTCTGCCAGCTACAATGCCCCGAGGGAATGGGCAGGTGGTAAAGGAGAACACCACGATCTGGAAGGCCTTCCTCGTCCTGTGGTCTGGAGGTCTTCCCATCTCCCACTGGCAAGAGGTTCTTCATGAGGCGCTCCACTCAGTAAGGTCACTCCTGTGTACTGCCACCAATACCACACCACATGAACAAATGTTTTAATTTCCTGGGAAGTCTGCAACAAGGATCACACTACTGGCATGGCTGATGTCCCCAGGGCCGATCGTGCTCCAGAAACAATTACATCTCTCACCTTTCATCTCATCTCCATGATGCATCAGGGCTATGGCATGTTATCCCAGCCCCAACATCTGGCATCCCAGACTCGATGCTGCACACACCCACCAAGTCAATGCCGACGACTGCATACAGGCACCTCAGACTGTCCAGGACCCCATCGCTGCACCGCAGTCACAACTGGTGCTATAACGATCATAGCGGCAAATCAGGCCACCCAAAAGACTTGTGATTGTATCTAATGCACTTCACCCCACTGGACTCTTTATTTAAAAAAAAAAACAAGGGGTGAATGTGGTAAACCACACTGTCTGTTGGGGCACACACATTGGCTGACTGTACCTATGGCTCAACCTACAGACTCCTGAATAAAGGTCACTGTTCCATAGTCCCCTCCCCAGTTCAGGACAGTCAACCAGCATGGATGCGTCTCCATTCTTGAGTGAATAAAAACCTGTCAGTTTTCAGAACACTTCCAGTCTTTTGGAGTTATTGATGATGCATCAGTAACTTTCCAGTTAAAGCTGAGTTCTGGAGTGTTTGAAAATTTACTGGTCCCTTCAAACTCGTTCATTTATTTTACCCCTACACAAAGTTAAAATAAGTGAATGGGTATTAATTGAAGTATCATTGAGTAGCCCAGAAAATTTCCTCATCCAGCAAAGTAACCAAATTATCAGAGTTTTACTGTATAACATACTTATGATCCAGCATGTTTATTGAGACCACACTGATAACAACTGGAACTAATGGTTGGGATGGGTACAGAGGTTAAATACAGCTTAGATTTTATTAAGGGGAAGTAATAAGGGTTGTGTAAGTTTAACAATGAGTATATCAAATGGTGTGACTTTTAATGCACTGTAGTTTATGCTGCTGTTGATTTGCAGCTGTCTTTAAATTAAGGTATTCTTTATGGATCTATAATTTCATTCTCAAATTTACCATTGAGAACATCTACAGGGAACACTGCTGTTGGAGAGCAGCAGCAATCATCAAGGATCCACACCACCCAGCACACGCTCTGTTCTCGCTACTGCCATCAGGAAAGAGGTAGAGGTGCCACAAGATTTGCACCACCAGGTTCAGGAACATCTGCTACCCCTCCACCATCAGACTCCTCAACAACAAACTCAATCGGCTGGTCGGGTGGAACCAGCCCTCTCCAGAGAAAAGGTAAAAAAGAAGCGTGGAAAAAAACAGAGCTCAATGAAGAGAAAGATAAAGTTACAGAGAAGAGACAGAAGATGGCACTCAAAAGAGAAAAAGTAAGAATAACAATGAAAAGGGAAGAAGTAAAATCACTGGAGAAGAGAGAAGGCTTTACCTGCACATCGGAGCAGCGAACCACCGTGGAGAGAAGCGGATGATCTCCGGTGTTGGGGAGTTTTCAGAGGAGCGGTGTCCTCCAGACCGGTGGACTTCAAAAATGGCTCTCAGAGCCAAGAAGAGGTGCGCAGTGTGCAAGTAAAAGAAAAGGTTAACGCCAGCGGGAGGGGTCTCAACTGGGGAGCGTCCAGCTGAGAGACACCCAGTATCGGGGTGTTCGGCTGGGGGAAGCAAGCAAGAAAAAAGAAAAGTGGTGAGAAAGAGAATGAAGGGCTGGAAGAGGGTGAGTGGCAACGGGATGATCGGCAGGGGGACAACCAGCGGCAGGGGGCCCGGCGGCGGGACGACCTGCAGCGGGACGACCTGCAGCGGGGGGCCCGGCGGCGGGACGACCTGCAGCGGGGGGCCCGGCGGCGGGACGACCTGCGGCGGGGGGCCCGGCGGCGGGACGACCTGTGGCGGGGGCCTGGCGGCGGAACGACCTGCGGCGGGGGGCCCGGCGGCGGATACAGAAGCAGCTCACCAGAAAAGGATGAAGATACACAGGTACCAAGAAGAGAAGAAGATGACACAGACATGGATACAGACACAGAAGAAGAGGAGTAAGAAGCCCAAGAATTTCAAAGGAAAGAAGGTAAAATAGAAGGACTAAGTTTAGATAAAGCCTTTTTCAAAGAACAAATGAGGTCATTAAAAGAATGGCTATCATTAGAATTTAGTTCAATCAAAAGAAAAATGAAAATAGCTGAAGACAGAATGCAAAGCTTAGAGTTGGTCGTGATTGAAATAGGGAAAAGAGTAGAAAATGTGGAGGAACAAGAAGCTGCTGTAGAAATAGAGATAAATGATTTAAGAGGAAGTTGGAAGAGAGCGAAAAAAAATTAAAGAGACACGAGATTTATTATCACAAAAAATTGAAGTATTGGAAAACTACAGTAGGCAAAACAACATTAAAATAGTGGGCCTGAAAGAAGGCAAAGAAGGGTCAGATATGAAGGAATTTATAAAAGGATGGATCCCGAAGGTGCTGAGATCGACAGATTCACATGAAGAAATAGAAATCGAAAGGGCACATAGAGTGCTAGTACCGAGACCACCACCACATCAAAAACCGAGATCCATATTAGTAAAATTTCTAAGATATACGACAAGAGAAAACATAGTGGAGCAGGCAAGAAAGAAAGTTAGAGAAGACAATAAGCCGTTGGAATATAAGGGACAAAAAAAAAATATTTTTTTTTACCTGGATGTAAGCTTTGAACTTTTAAAGAAGAGGAAGTAATTCAACACGGCGAAAACAATCTTATGGAAGAAAGGGTATAATTTTATATTAAGACATCCAACAGTACTCAAAGTATTTATTCTTGGGGAGCGAATAGACTGTTCTTGGACCCAAAGAAAGCCCAAGAATTTGCTGAACATTTGCAGGACAGGAGGAGAGAGGAGGAGGAGTGACAAGAAGGATGACGGCAAGAAAATATACAAAAATATGTAAAATATAAAGTATTTATATAATGTATATATATAAAGATTTAAAGATTGATAAGAGAAGGGGAAAAAAAGAAAGTTTTGTTATAAGTATAGGAAAATAGTGTTCTCTGGGAGGGGCTGGGAGAACAATGGTCACGTGAAATCGGTTGACGCTTGTGAGTAAATTCACAAACCGAATGGAAAGGGGAGGTGTGGTTGCTGTCAAGGGACAAGGGGCAATTCAAGGAGGGGAGGTTCATTTGGGGTTAAAGGGTTATTGCTTGTGGGGATTGTTGGGGTATTTCATGTCTTAAATGCGTTGTCATATATTGAGATTAAAAAGGAAAACTTAAAAAACAGTAATGGGAAAAAAGGGATGGAGGTGGTGAAGAGGCAGAAAAGAAGTGAAAATAAAGATATAAGATGGCCACGTTAGACTATATGACTATAAACATTAATGGAATATATAACCAAGTTTATGTGTATCCCATTGGAAAAAAAAAATCACATATAATTTAAAAGACAAAGTTAAAATGTTTGAAAAAACCTGGGAACCATATATGGAACATAACAGAAAGAGCAGGCCTAGGACCACCACCACCACCTAAAATGCTAAGATAAACACGATCAGATTTAATGTGAATAAATAGATGATACGTCCTTTTTGTTTGTATTCCTTTTGTATAAAGAAATTGTTTTATTGTATTTTATATGTTCAGTATTTACTGTTTTTGGAGGGGGGAAGGGAGGGATGGGGGAAAAAAAGAGAAAATGTCACTGTGAATATTTAAAGGGATGCATCTATAAATATATTGGTTGATATGGTTTGTAGTGCGATAAATAAAGAATTACCAAAAAAAAACCAACAAACTTAATCAGGGTCTCATATAAGGACTCTTACTTTTGCACTTTATTGAATTTTTAAAAATTCTCTATTGCACAGTCAACTTTGCATTCATCATCTGTTTACAGTTTATTTGTCTACATGTAAATGTTGTGTAATTTTTTTTTGCACTACCAATAGTGGTAATTCTGCTTTGCCTGCAGATAAAAGAATCTCAGGGTTGTATGTTATGTCATGTATGTACTCTGGCAATTAATCTGAAATCTAATTGGGTTGGCCCAAAGACTTTGGGATGGGAGTTTCCTTTCAAAGGCTTGCAGACGAAAATTACTTTGGAGATAGACCAGTAGTGGTCAGAATGGTCTTTTGATGGAGTTGATAACCAGTGCCAGACCCAAGTTGTTTCCAAAGATCAAAGTTCTGAAAAGAATAGGTCAAACATTATAAATGTTTTGTCAGTAGATGTGATTCAATGAAAAGTTGAAGCATCATTTAATGAACAATGAAGTCAACATAATTTGAGATGAAATTAAGTCTTGATAAACAAGAGAAAAAATAACACTTTGTATTTGACTAATCATATCCTTTAATATAATTAATGGAGATAAATATTTCCTTGTGAATGGGTCCTGGTGTTTATTTAACAACTTCATGTTGAAATTTCTATGATTCTAGGTATAAATATGGGCTGCTGATGCCCTAACCTATAAACGGTTGATATTTATGTCTGAATTTCATTGCTAGTAAGCAATGACAGACAGTACAACTCTGATCATCCAAAATCAGATTCTCCAAAATCTTCATTTATCCAAAATCTTTTTGAAACTGAACTGAGCTCATAGGGTGAAAATAAATTCAACTGACATGAAATTAGAATGACAATTGTCTTGTTTCAGGCAACTCCTCCCTCCTCTCTTTCCATTTCTTCTTAACCTTCCCCTATTGACTCTTCTCTCCTACTCTGTCTCTCAAACTGTATGCCGCTGTCTCCCAGCTACTAGCAGTCAGAAGAAACCCTTGTCCCGGCGTCATCAAGGAGAGTGGCCTTCCAGGCAGGAGTGGGACCTCTGGCTCAGTGGCGCTCCCTCCCTCCTCGGCACACTGGACACCAACTCTGAATCCTCCCCTCAGCCTATTTCCCCAGGATTCAGAGTCAGGACTCTGGTGTCAGGAGCTCCAGTGAGCGGAGAGACAGGAGCCCATTGACTCACCAGTGAGTGTTCCACCAGCCCAGGAAGCCTCCTTGGGGATGAGCAGCAGTGGTAGGTTTGTGTCGGTGATGGGTAGTGGAGGTTGGGTGTTCTCGGTGATCGGAGGCAGCCAGCATTTTGTGGTGAGAATTAAACATTATTTTAAAGTGTAAAAACCCTTCCCTTGTTGTTTGCTTGTTTAAACATTGATACAAGTGATTTTGCTGTTGCTGCTGGGCTGTTTTTTTTTTAAAAATGACAAAATCTCCCAAAATAAACATTCAACATGGGCCTGATCCCGACCATTGCCCGGAGTTGTACTGTCGTTGAATATTAATTTTGGCCAACAGTGCTAGCTAATTCTTCAGTTTTTTATCGTAGATAGTTTTAACATTTTTATGTTCTATTGCTCATCAGATATTATGTAGGAGTTATACATTAATTTATCTGAGGAAGGACTGTTTGTCATCAAAAATACTAATACAATTTTGTTTTTATCTCTATAGTTGATAAAGATTCCAAGAACGGATAACCGTAATGAAGGACGAAATTTTGATTTTTATGTATCCAATGTTGGAAAGGATAATCCTCAGGGAAGCTTTGATTGTGTTCAGCAGCAGTATATTTCCAGGTATTCTAAACTAGCTTTCCCATACAATATTTTAGATAATAAAATTCACTTTGTTTTAACGTATTCATTTCATTCTATATATTATATCCAAGTCCTTTAGTTGCATTTATATATGAGATCCTTTGAACATTTGGTTTCATACTTGTTGTTTTAGAGTAGGGAAATGGGCCCCTTGGCCCAACTTGACCAGAGCAATCCACTTGTTTAGCTAAGCTCATCACATTTGTCTGTGTTTGGCTCATACCTCTAACTCTTCCCTGTCCAAATGTATTTTTGAATATTGCATTTGGACCCACCATTGGCAGCTCATTCCACATGCTGACCACCCATTATGTTAGAAAGGTGCTCCTTGTATCCCTTTTAAATCTTTTACCTCTCGCCTCAAACCTATGCCTTCTATTTTTGTACTCTCCTACCCAGGTAAGAAGACCATAACCATTGACCTTATCCATACCCGCGATATTTTCATTAATATCTGTAATGTCATATCCTCTAACATGCCGAGGAGAAAAATCCCAGCCTCTCCTTGCAATTCTATCCAGACAGGATAACAATCTCCTATCTTTTATGAAGTCTCTCCAGCTTAATAAGATACAGTAAAATTCCTGGTTGTCTGGCACCTACGGGAATTGGTAGATGCTGGATGAGGGAGTTTACTAGTTGCTTGAGAATTCCTATTGTGGGAATGGAGAACTAACAGCAAGGCACGCCAATTACAAACCTCAGCACTTTTTTACTCATTTATTTTCCACTTTTTTTTGATGGCTGCTTGAGGTTGCAAGTTGCTTGAATTCTGGATACTGTATTTACTTTTGGTGAAAACTGCAAATTTCCATATTCTGTGGACAAAAATATCATGGGCAGGAGTTAATCTGTAGACTCAATTTATTAATCTTATCAAATTCTATGAAATTAACAAGTACATTAGCAACTTTTCCTTTCACTTAAAGGGCTTATCTAACTTAATGAAGCATGGAAGTCTGTAGATGCTATGATTGTAGTAAAATCACAGATGCTGGAGAAACTCAGCCAGTCTCGCAGCATGCGTCAGAGGTAAAGCTATATTACCAATGTTTCTGGCCTGAGCCCTTCTTCAAGGTATGAGTAAAAAAGAGAACCGGGCATCTGTATTCAAAGGCTGTGGGGTGGGGGGGCAGGGGGAGAACAGGTAAGAATGGGAGGGGGAGACCAGCAGACAAGAGGTGTTAATTGGATATAAGAGGAAAGGAGAGAGAAAATGTGAGAACTGATTTTGGAGACAGAGGGAAAAGTGGAGAGAGAGACAGACACAGGACAGGTTCAGCAATGACAAAAAGGCAGTGGGGAGGGGAATTGAAATGGGTAGCCACTGGGAAATCCATGCTGTTGTGGTGGACAAAGCCAAGGTGCTCAACGAAGTGATCCCCCAGTCTTTGTCCACTCTTTCTGATGTAGACGAGATCACAACTGGAGCATCAGATGCAGTATTCACAAGTAAAGTATTGTTTTATCCACTTTGCTGCCAACTTCCACCCTAGCCTCAAAATTATTTGGTCCATCTTTTTCAACACTCCATTTCCTCAATCTCTCAGACTCCATCTCAGGAGATAAAGCAGTCCAATTCCCTTGCTGGCCTGTCTATTTATGGTCTCGTGTACTGCCAGACAAAGACCAAACATAAATTAGAGGAACAACAATGTTTGAGTACCCTCCAACTGGATGGCATTAACAACAACTTCTCTGGCATTCATTCTCTCTTTCTCTTCCCCACCCCACCAATCACTTCTTCCCCCATTCTCCTGTATCCAATTATTCCCTGTTGTCTGCACTCCATGAAAGACTCAGGCCTGAAATATTGATAATTTATCTTTACCTTCTGTGGACTATGAGACTGGCTGAGTTCCTCCAGCATCTAACTTAGTGCTCAACTTATTTTGAAATTTGAATTTAATAAAGGAAAATTAGCAAGCACTGGCATGCCAAAAAATGGCACAGATTATTGCCTTCCAGTTTTGCCACTTTAATGGAGGGATGATGCAGTGTGTTGGCCAACAATTTTCGTCTCTAGGGTCTGAATTGATTGGCTGCTTTTTCTGACAAAGTTTCCTTCATAATTGTCATAAAGTAAATTGAGATTGCATGTATTAGGACATTTTATACAAATTAGAAGTAAGGCAATGTATCTTTAAGATTACAGATATAATTGCATTGGAGAAATCTAGCTGGTTTCACCAGTAGATTACTCGGAGGACCCAGTGGGATATCTTTTTGATGGAAGCGTGCTGACCCCATTGAAAGATGGGCATCAATTTTTGAGATAAAAGATGTACCTAATTTTCTCATTGACATTTTTATACTTGTGTTGTCTCAGCATTAGTAAAGAAATGATAATACAACAAATTGGTTGAAGATAGCGACCCAATTTTAATTGGAGGAGATTTTATATGTCAAATTACAATGCACAGTGCTTCAGGACTAATTCACCATTTCAATTTTTTCCCTTGAAACTTACCAACCAAGTAAGGGCCAATCACATCATATTAATGTGGTTCTTGAATGATAAGCTAGACAAGATGACAGATTTCTTTCTCTGGATTGTGGGGGTTTTCATGATTGAGAACTTGATGGTAGTTTTTCTTTGAATTTCTTAATAAGTTAGCTGAATTTCCATGTCCTACCTGTTGCTCCGAATTTGTTAATCCAAGCCTCTGGACAATAATACAGCAGCAGAAGAACTGTTCATTGGGGAGACCATAGTTGAAAGATGATTACAACATTTAATAGCAAAAACAAACAAAAAATAATAAACTGTTAAATTCCTTTCCCTCAATGAACTGAGGCAACTAAAAATATATTCTCAGAGTATCTATCATTCCGTCATTTACACTTTTTCAAATGCATAATTGCCATTTAATTATAATAGAACTGGGAAATGCAATAAAAAGCACAAACAACCGAGTTAATGCATTTGTGTGCTTCAACACAAATCATCATAAATTGTGTGTTTAAATGCAAATTTGAACAATTTGAGGGTAAATGCCACATCAACCACATTTAATTTAACATTCCAAACTCTCTGTAGGGATGGTGTTGCAGAACTGGATTGTTTTGGAAGCATACAGGATAAGATTACAATATGTGCAACAAATGACTCTTATCTTGTCACTCGAGAGCGCATGACTCAAGCAGAGGAGGAAACGCGTAGTCGAAGTACAAAAGTTATTAAACCTGGTGGGAGATATGTAGGTAAGAGAAAATTTTTCATTTGATGAAAGTAAGAATTTCTCAGGATCACGTAGGAGTACTAGAAGATCCCTTGAGCTTGTTCAGCTTCTGTGTGCAATTGGAGATCACCTGTAACTTTATTCGGGCACTTGCCTGCTTTTTCTCATACCTGATAAAGGGGCGCAGACCTGAAACTTTGGTTTCCTTTTACTTCCTAAAGAAGCTGCGTGACCTGCTGAGTTTCTCCAGCATATTTGTGTATTTTGTCTGTAATTTATCCTCATTGTTCTTATCTTTTTCCTGTGCCTCTTAATAACTTTTGAAAATAAAGTTATAATTGAAAATTGAATTACTTTGGTTCCAGCTGCAATTTGAAAGACAAATGGTGTTAATTCCCATTTTCATTCCTGAAAAAAGATATTCCCTTTATGTAAATCTCATTTAATTTAAAACATATACCAGCCATCAGTCCATTAAATTCGCATTATATTTATTCAAGCTCAACAAATTTTTCTTAAAGTGAGTACTCAAAACACCACAGTATTTGTGTCAAAAGAAACTGTAGAAGCTATAAAATCAGAATAAGACTCGTGCTGTAACTCTGCCTGCCACAAGTGCTGCCCACCTGAGTGCTTCCTATATTTATAGGTTTTGATTTCTGTCTTGACAGGTTTGCTCTACTTGAGTCTTTATACTGCCGTACCATAATTCGTCATTTTATAAATGGTGTAACAAGAGAAGTTCTTCCATGAACAGTTTATTAACATGTTGATGAGAAACATTTTCAACTCTTGCTTTATATCCTTTTACATTTTTAACATTTTAACAAAAGGGAGAGCATTTCCTGAGAATTTTTACAACAGTCTCAAGCTATTTATCATATTTTAACCTTTGTTCACCCAAGTATACTTGTACTTGCATTGTTTCGGGATTTTCACTGAGTTTGCACTATTTTGGTCTTGTGTTCAAAATGAATGAAATCTGACTTACCAACTATTATACCATTATTTTGCCCATTTCATTAATCTATAAATATCCTTGTGAGGATTGTAGATGCATTAAATTACAGCATTCTCTAACATTGTGCTATGGGGCAGATCTGGCTATGTAACTGTTGTGAGTGAGAAAACTGGTTTGGTAGGTCTCAAAGGCAAGGACTCTGAACACAGTTTTGGTAGGGAAGGACTTTATTTACAGAAGGCAAGTGTTGGAAATGGTAACTGGTGCAATACTCGCACACTTCACGGCAGCCGTGGGAAAGAAATAGCGAACAATTAATAACGAACATGAGGAAAATAGTGTGGGCACACACACCCCTTGACTCAGTGCAGACATGGCTCTATGCTACAAGGGACACTAATTAAATGCTCCCAACCTTTTTAACAGTGCACATCTTACCAACAGTTTCTCCAGCACCCTTCCACATTTCTAGGCCTGGAGTGAAGCATGGTGGTCCCAAGCTGGCAAAAAGAGAGAACAAAGAACACATGGCACCTTTATAGTCCTGGAGGGTCCAGCCCAAGTCGTTAGCAGAAAGTCAATGGCTCTGTGCCAGGATTACATCTATTACAACAGCCAATATGCCAAGGCCAAGTACAGGCAGGCTGGAGAGTCCAGTACAGGTAATTTACATGGGTACCAACAGCAAGGTGTGCACTAATGGTGGGGTGAAACCAAACCTTGATTGGTAGCTGGTGTGTCCTCTGACTAGGTAGGGGGCAGTGCTGCCACATGACAGGCATAACCCTTCCCAATACAGTTACATTCTGCTCTGTTATTTAAAATGAATACAGTAAAAGTCTTAAAATCTGGACTGCTTGGGGATTGGATCAGTCTGGATTCTCAGGCAGTACTTTTAAAATTAAAATTTAAGGGTAATGAAGAAAAGTTGAACAGGTAAATGTTGATAATTTATTTATGAAACATTTTTCATACAAAATACAAAGTACAAAAAAAATTAATTTCCACATCTTCTGTGCATCTGTGGTTCTTGTGCATGCACGCACACAAAAGGCCGCTAAATTTAAAAAAAATTCAAGAATTTGAGAAATCCAGATTCTTGAGTTGTCTGGATTTTTGGACTTTTATTCTAGTTTCTGTTGCTTTGTTGGATGCCACTAATCAGAATCTACCAATTTAAATGCCTGTCAATTATTCCTATTTCTTAACCAGTTCCATAATTTGGCTTCAAATTCATGACGTTTCATTTCTTAGCTATCATGGATGTTCCATCATTCACAATTTTAAATTTCTCTTTGAAATGCTTTTTTTGTCCAGCCTGTCTTCACAAATACATGATGTTTCACTCTGATCTGAAAGTTTCTATTTATGAACCCTGTGTAATTATAGATTCTCATCACTTCTTTGTGTACCAGTCAGCTTATGATTGTTGTAGCATCCGAAGTGTCCATGCTACTCTTGACCACCTTTTTTTGTATATTAGATGTCATCTTCAGAAATATTAGAATCCCAAATGAAAGGCTTGTTGTCCTTTACACAGAGGTTAACATGGAAAAATAGTTTAAGAAAAGGGTTTCATGATCATCTTAGATTCTTTAGTCTGAAAAGTAGTGGTGTTCCTTTGGTTAGCGCTGAATCAATTTTTAGAGGTAACGAATGCTGTAAAAATTAGTTTGCAAGATAAAATTGCATAATTTGCAGAGAATGAAGGTACTTAGAGGTTTGGACAACAATGAAAGAGTTGATAACCTGGAAGAATGTGAAAACTGAACAAAATTTAATACAGAGGAGAGTTGAGTGTTAAACCTGACATCAGACTGCTCAACAACAAAGGGAGAAAGATGTCTGTTTGCAGAGGAGATAGGGTGGTCCTTTTTTAATATTTTATTTAAAGTTTAAAATCACATAACATTAGTTACTATATTTTAATACAGACATAATGTGATTAGTCATTTATATATTTAAACACCCCCCAACCACCCCACTAATACCCTCCCTCCTCCCTTCCTCATCTACAGTAAAGGAGATCATCATCTACCACAATCACATTTAAATTTTTTGGCCGCAGGAGCGGTGCCACCTATCGAAGTGGACCGAGAGTTCAAATTCTAACACCAATAGTTTTCAAATAAGGGCTCCAAACTTTGGTAAAGAAAAAAATATTTGTCCCTTAAATTATATGTAATGTTTTCGAAAGGAATACAGGCTTTCACTTCATTATGCTATCTTTTCATACCTAAAACTGAGTCAGATTTCCAAGTAATAGCTAAATACCTTTTGGAAACAGCCAAGGACAAATGCAAAAATTCAATTTGGTACCTAGTCAATCTCAATATTAAAGCCATCGACTTAATATCTCCTAATAAAAACAACAGTGGATCAAAAGGTAAATTTACTTTTAATACCTGGGGTGGTCTTTGATGAATACTTCAGAATTCATCTGGGAGATAGACCTTGATGAATGTGACATCACTGTAGAACAAGCTAATGTGTTGGACATATTGAGGTTAAGAAAGAGGTAATGTCGGAGCTTCTGAAAAATATCAGGATAAGTTCACAGAGACAGACAAGGATATATCCCAGGTTACTACAGGAAATAAGGGAAGAAATTGCTGGGATGTTGACTATGATCTTGGAGTAGTCATTGTTATAGGAGTGGTTCTGGAAGATTGGAGGATAGCAAATATTGTTCAAAAATGGGAGAGAAAATGGGAGTATTTACTCTGGAAACTGCCACAGAGACTAGGGAAGTAAGGAAAATGAGCAGTGAGGTCTTGAAGCCTATTACATATTAAAGAGGAGGGAATGCTTGGTGTCTTAAAGCAAATAAGGGTGGATCCATGCCCAGAGCTTGATAGAATATTCCCTTGGACCTCGATGGGAGCTAGTTAGAAATTACAGGGGCTCTGGCAGAAATATTTAATGTCCTTAGCCACAGGTTTGGTGCAGGAGGATTGGAGGGTTCATGTTTTTCCATTATAGGCCTGATATCAGTAATAGGTAAATTATTGGAAGGTGACCTAACAGATTGGATATAGAAGTATTTGGAAGTCAGGGATTGATTATGGATAGTCAACATGGCTTTGTGTGTGGTAGCTTAACCAATTTTATAGAATTATTTCAAGGAAGGTACCAGGAAGTTTGAAAGAAGGCTGTGGATATTGTGTACTTGGAGTTTCGAAAGGCCTTTGATAAGATTCCACATGGGGTGTTAGTCAGGAAGATTAAGATGCTCAGTATTCAAGGTGAGGTAGTAAACTGGATACAACTTTGGCTATACAGGAGAAGCCAGAGAATGGTAGTGGATGATTGTCTCACTGACTGGTGGTGTGTGATTCATGGTGTCCCTCAGGGATCAGTGCTGGGACCATTGTTGTTTGTCACCTATATCAGTGATCTGGATGATAATGTGGTAAATTGGATCAGCAAGTTTGAAGATGACACAAAGATTGGAGGCATTGTGGGCAGTGAGGAAGGCTTTCAAACCTTGCAAAGGGATCTGGACCAGCTGGAAAAAATAGCAGATGGAATTTAATGCAGGCAAGTGAGGTGCTGCATTTTGGTAGGACATGGTAAATGATAGGGCGCTGAAAACAGAGAGATCTGGGAATACAACTTAAGTCCCTAAAAGTGGCATCACAGATTGGGTTGTAAAGAAAACTTTTGACATATTGAATATAGAGTTGTATGGTTAAGTTGTATAAGACATTGGTGAGGCCAAATTTGGAATATTGTGTACAGTTTTGGTCACCTGACTACAGGAAAAATATCAGTAAGAAAGAAAAAGTTCAGAGATTTACTAAGATGTTGCCTGGAATTCAAGAACTGAGTTACAAGGAAAGATGAAACAGATTAGGACTTTATTACATGGAACATAGAAGAATGAGGTGAGATTTGATAGAGGTATTTAAAATTATGAGGGGGATATGCAGAGTAAATATGAATAGGCTTTTTTTCCCCCACTGAGGATAGGCCAAATACAAACCAGAGGATATGAGTTAGGTGTGAAGAGGTAAAAGTTTAGGGGAAACACGAGGAGAAACTTCTTCACACAGAGAGTGGTGTGGCTGTGGAACAAGCTGCCAGCTAAAGTAGGGAATTTGGGCTCAATTTCACCATTAAAGAAATTTTGGGTGAATGGGAGACACATGGACTAGGTGCAGGTCAGTTGGACTAGGCTGACTAATAGTTTGACACAGACTAGAAGAGCTGACTTTGTGGGTAAGGGATTTGACTGTATTCGGAACCAAAGTGGTGGCTATCACCTTGTGCAGCCTTGCTCTTCTGTCTTGCACCCTCCCTGCCTTTGCTCTTCTGTCTTGCGCCCTCCCTGCCTTTGCTCTTCTGTCTTGCACCCTCCCTGCCTTTGCTCTTCTGTCTTGCGCCCTCCCTGCCTTTGCTCTTCTGTCTTGCGCCCTCCCTGCCTTTGCTCTTCTGTCTTGCGCCCTCCCTGCCTTTGCTCTTCTGTCTTGCTTCCCCCCACCCTCGTTCTTCTGTCTTGCTTCCCCCCGCCCTCGTTCTTCTGTCTTGCTTCCCCCCGCCCTCGTTCTTCTGTCTTGCTTCCCCCCGCCCTCGTTCTTCTGTCTTGCTTCCCCCCGCCCTCGTTCTTCTGTCTTGCTTCCCCCCGCCCTCGCTCTTCTGTCTTGCTTCCCCCCACCCTCGCTCTTCTGTCTTGCTTCCCCCCACCCTCGCTCTTCTGTCTTGCTTCCCCCCACCCTCGCTCTTCTGTCTTGCTTCCCCCCGCCCTCGCTCTTCTGTCTTGCTTCCCCCCGCCCTCGCTCTTCTGTCTTGCTTCCCCCCGCCCTCGCTCTTCGTCTTGCTTCCCCCCGCCCTCGCTCTTCTGTCTTGCTTCCCCCCGCCCTCGCTCTTCTGTCTTGCTTCCCCCCGCCCTCGCTCTTCTGTCTTGCTTCCCCCCGCCCTCGCTCTTCTGTCTTGCTTCCCCCCACCTTCGTTCTTCTGTCTTGCTTCCCCCGCCCTCGTTCTTCTGTCTTGCTTCCCCCCGCCCTCGCTCTTCTGTCTTGCTTTCCCCCGCCCTCGCTCTTCTGTCTTGCTTCCCCCCGCCCTCGCTCTTCTGTCTTGCGCCCTCCCTGCCTTTGCTCTTCTGTCTTGCTTCCCCCCGCCCTCGCTCTTCTGTCTTGCTTCCCCCCGCCCTCGCTCTTCTGTCTTGCTTCCCCCCCGCCCTCGCTCTTCTGTCTTGCTTCCCCCCCGCCCTCGCTCTTCTGTCTTGCTTCCCCCCGCCCTCGCTCTTCTGTCTTGCTTCCCCCCCCCGCCCTCGCTCTTCTGTCTTGCTTCCCCCCGCCCTCGCTCTTCTGTTTTGCTTCCCCCCGCCCTCGCTCTTCAGTTTTGCTTCCCCCCCGCCCTCGCTCTTCTGTTTTGCTTCCCCCCCGCCCTCGCTCTTCTGTTTTGCTTCCCCCCGCCCTCGCTCTTCTGTTTTGCTTCCCCCCCGCCCTCGCTCTTCTGTTTTGCTTCCCCCCCGCCCTCGCTCTTCTGTTTTGCTTCCCCCCCGCCCTCCCTCTTCTGTTTTGCTTCCCCCCCGCCCTCGCTCTTCTGTTTTGCTTCCCCCCCGCCCTCGCTCTTCTGTTTTGCTTCCCCCCCACCCTCGCTCTTCTGTTTTGCTTCCACCCCGCCCTCGCTCTTCGGTTTTGCTTCTCCCCCACCCCTGCCTTTGCTCTTCTGTTTTGCTTTCCCCTTTGCCCTTGGTCTCTCCACAGTTTTGCTTTCCCCTTTGCCCTTGGTCTCTCCACAGTTTTGCTTTCCCCTTTGCCCTTGGTCTCTCCACAGTTTTGCTTTTCCCCCAACCTTTGCTCCCTCCTCCTGCTTTTTCTTCCCCTTCACCTTTAATTTTGTGAGAAAAATGAAAAACTGCCATAATCTTGTAACTGCATATTATCTAAATTTTGTAGAATTTAAAGGTTCAGCATTTTCGTATTTTAGTTTTTCCAAAATGTTTTGAGTGCAAGTTGTGACGTTCTCTTCAATTTTGATATTTACCCCCCCACCAAAAAAAAAACTTCAATTAATGTTTTTCATGTTGGTTGAGTCCTTGAATTCTGGATTGTGTCTCACATGCAGACCCATGCATGATTAATAAGCATTCACTTGGTGCTCCATGTTAACTTGAATTTGTTAAGTGATTGTGTTGACTCCATATAATCAGCACAGAAACAGACCATGTCGGCCCTTCAAGTCCGTACCGGTTCACTTGAACAACTCCACTAGCTCCTCCGCAAACTCCTGAGGAAGTAGAGTACAAGGATTGATAGCACTGTAAAATATGATGAAACAAATTAAAATTATGTTGATATTTTTGACCAACCTTTTATTTTCAGTTATTTGAAAGTGATTCTATTCTTCCAACCACAATCTTGATCTTGAATTACTTAATTGATTATACCGCATAAAGAATGTTTTTACTTGACTGAATCAACATTTTCTCTTTAAAACACTTGGAATAATTTAGGTGTTGCTTTATGTTGTGAATTTTTGTCTTACCACATTTGCATCCCTTCAGTTTTAGCAACTTTGGCAGAATAGTTAAATGCCGAAGAGGGCACAAATGCTCTTTGCTACTCTGATTTTCTGTGGGCATTGTTGTATACTATTGGGTCAGTATCTGGAAATTCAGTTGCGCCACTTCAAATTTTGCTATTCATCTGCATTTTGATCTAGTGATGAATATTTTGTCATGTATGGTACAGATAGATAAGAATTTATTTCAAACATCAAAAAATCTCCATCACATGAGAAGGCTGGTTAATCTGAAATATTAAACATTTTCTATTTAATAGAATTAGATTATGATAAAAGGCAAAATGATTCAATCAGTAAGTAGTTATAAACCAGAGGTTTGGATAAACAATCTGCTGGTCTGTGAGTGCAAATCAACATGTAGAATTTAAATTCTATTATCTGCAATTTAGTAATCTTAGCTTTTTTTTTGTTACTTCCACAAAACTAAGATTTTTAACAAGACATTAATTGACTAATTTTATTTTGAGGAAGATATCTTGTGTCCTCGTCTGATGTGACCAAATGCGATTTGGAACCCACAACAAAGTGGTTGATTCTTAAAATATATCTCAAAATCTTCCAAAGTTCCCTATTCAGGTGACCTCACAGGATGAGAAATGACGGCCTTGTCAGCAATGCCTGCAGCCTGAATTTTTTTTTAATTGTGTCCGAAATCCTAGCTGATCTATTGAATGCTATTGGTCATTTGTACTATTCATTAAATGTGGTTGATTTAACATTGAATTTTAGCAGTTAATATACAGTGTTTAAGATGTAAATTATGAAGATGAATTAAAATAGGATTTTTATAAAAATACATACTTGCAGAATGAGTCATCAGGGCCTAACTTTTAGTGGCATTTTGGCTTCAGAGCTAATTAGAAGTTAAGCGGTAGCCTTTGGCCTGGTTTGTATCCCAAAATCGGATGTTGTTGGAGTTGGTTGCAGTTGCAGATTTCATTCTGGTGCAATGTGACTGTTGAGAATTTAGGTGGCAAGAAAACGAACATACATTGTATTATTCTGAATTCTGCTGACACAGTACCTTAGCTATCTTATTGAAATTCTGCTAAAGGCTGAGAAGATTCTGAATCATAAACTCCATTTGGAAGGCATACCAGGAGTTGAGGGTGGTCAGTTTTATTTAACATGGCAATAATGTAGAGTGTCAGATTTAGCCTGAATCTACTATAAACCAAGCATATTTTGAAATGTTATATTGGCTTGGAGCGCATTAAAGGTGAGAAATAACAATGGAGTCAAAATAACTGCAAGATTAAATTTTGTGGATATTTTTTGCAGTTATTTCATCTTGAGATGCAACTAAATTCTGAAACTCGTCTGTAGATTAGATGCAAAATCTACATTCGTTATACTTGGTTTCATGGGCATTGTATTTGGTTCTATTGTATAAAGTATTTTAAAAGTGGGCATTGTTGAAAAATTTAATCTTCATTTACAACGTTCAAGACATTTAGGCAGGTATATGGATAAGCTGGAAGAATACAAGTCAAACTCAGGAAAATGAATCTAGATTGGGTAAATGACCAGATCAGCATGGACAACTTGGGCCAAAGGGCATATTTCTGTGCTGTTAAACTCTGACTATATTATAAATCACTTGATTTTTTTTTGTCAGTTATTGATCTTTTCTGATGATGTTTCTATAGACTGGAATAGATTTAATTGTGATTTGAAGCTGTTAAATGTCTTACTTTTGGGAGTGAGGTATCTGTTGAAAAAAGTGAGTTGGTTGGAAAATCTGGAAAGGGTTGAATTATTTGCATAAAATGACCATTTTTTGTTTTGAAATACTAATTGACCTTTTTAAACTAGCTGCACCCTTTTTAAACTTGCTGCTTGCTTGATTTTTCTCTTGCCTTAAATTAGTACACTCTGAATAGGTTTATTCTATGTCATGACAAATTGCACCTGCCTTCTCCCAGAATATCCAGCTTGTGCCATAGGCTTTTGGCCTGTCTATTTTTCAGATGTGTCACTGATATCTCGTGAAATTAATTTACTGATGTGATGCTTGTGTGAAATGTTACATTTAGCATGTACCTGTATAGCATTAAATAATGGGTACGATTAAACTTGTACTTTATTTTAATAATTTACAATTGTACTAATTTTAGTAGAGTAGGTAGTCATGGCACTTTTTCTACATGTTATACAACTGATTTCTTTGGCTTGGAAGATAACCGATGAGAAAATTAATCTGCTTATAGAGTCCAAGTTTTATAGCATGGAAATGGACCCTTGGCTCAACTTGAACACTCCACCCAAGTTAGTCCCATTTACTTGTATTTGCCAAGTTTCCTTTTAAACCTTTCATATCTACTGTCTAAATGCTTTAAAAATGTTACAATTGTCCCTGCAACTTTCACTTCCATTGGCACTTCCATACTCACCACTCACTATTAAGTCTATGACTCCATTACTCTTTGGCAGATGATGAAAATTCATTTGCTTATTATATAACAAGGTAGATTCATAGTTCATTATGTGCATGGACAAGTATGTTCACTTAATTACAAAGTATTTATACTGGTCATTAAAAATATTGAAATAGCATTGACCAAAAATTGTTTATTTACTTCAGACTGGAAGATTTTTTAATTTTACATAAATATACATTTTGACTTTCTTGTGATTAGGTTTTTTAATTTAAAAGTTTTTTTTTGTGCTATTTCTAGGTAAGCGAGTGCAGATTCGTAAACCAGCACCGGGCATCCCAGATGCTGTACCTGAACGGAAACGGTCAACCCCCATTAATCCTGCAAGTACAATAAGGAAGTGCAATACAAACAGTGTTTCCCAACGGTCGTACAGGGATAGGGTGATCCACTTATTGGTATTAAAACCTTTCAAGAAGCCAGAGCTTCTGGCTCGATTACAGAAAGATGGTGTTAGTCAGAAAGACAAGAACTCTCTTGGACCAATTCTACAACAGGTCAGTAGTGTCAGATGCAGTTTTCATATTTCACTCTTCAAACTATTTTTTTGGTCATAGAAATAATTAAAGCTCTCAATTTGTCATTAATTTATCATAAACTTATTTTTCTAGATGCATTACCTAATGATGTGTATGTAAATTGAAGATGTTTGAAACTGAATGAAATTTCTACCTATAAACTGGATCAGTTAAAAATAGTTTCACAGACAATAAATATCTTTGAATCTAAACTTGTGTACTTTCAAATTTAATTTGGTAATTTCAGTAAAGTATAAAGAGGCCAATCATTCAAATCAAGGAAAGGAATGGTGGACAGTCTGTTAGTATTTTAAAACTAACACTTTTTTATTGTAGCTTGATGAATGTGGTAAACTTTTAAACTCAGTGAATTATCATTGAGTGTACCAGACTATGCTCTCATGATCTAGTCATTTAGTAGGCTTCAACAATAACCTGAAAAATCATTTCCTGTTGTGTACTATAGACTTTAAATTTTTGCTTTGTTTGTGGTTGATATAATTACAAGAAATTTTAGTGCCTTTCAAATAATAAATACAAACTCAAGATTTTCCTGGATCAATGCAATTGATTTTCCATATGCATTCCATCTTTTGTGCCAGAATTATTCCATTTTAAATTTGCTATAACTTTCAGGATAAAGTTCAAAGTTTAGATATATTCTCGTAGTGCCTTTGTGATATCACATACAACTCAGATTTTTCTGCGGGATGTGACTTTTGTAGCACACCAGAAATATGCCATTTAGTTCATCAACTTTGTTGTTTTGACAATATTTGATTTTTTTTAACCTTGACTTCAGACCTGTGCCTTAGCTTCATATTCTTTGAAGCTCTTTCCAAATACAAAAGATTGATCTTCCATTTGAACAAATTCTAGTCATCATAGCCATGTGGTAGAAGTATATCCTGATTTCATTTCAGAATGGCCTGCCTCTAAAAATTTCTTTTGGTGCAGGCTTTCCTGGAGAATTGATCAAAAATTATTCACTATCTTAATTATTTTAAATATTTTAGACAAGTTCAAGCTCAAACATTAGTCTTTTTCATTGCATTTTCTCCTAGTGTACCAAATTTAAGTTCCTCTACACTGTAAATATTGATAATTGTTGATAGAATTCTGAATTCCACCAGACTCTGATTACTTTTGTAAAATCATGAACCCACTCAGGTGCTGTTCACAATTTTACATGGATGACCTAAAAGGACAAGGATGAAATCTGTGCTGAAAAGTGGTTATTATATAAAGGGAAATTAATTTAATTTAGACATACAGCTCGATAACAGGCCCTTCCAGCCTAAGAGTCCATGCTGCCCAATTAACCTACAATTCCTGTGCATTTAGTTTAATGGATATATGGAAGCTTTATAAATGAACAGATGGTTCAGGTTCTATTTACTCAACCTCTGAATTTTTAACTATTGTTAGAAATCTAGTGCTTTTTGAATCCTGTTGAGGCTTGCTCTGGTATTTGAAGTACCACCACGTTTAGGAACACTTGCTATTCCTCCACCATCAGACTCTTAAATAACAAGTTCAATCAGAGACCCATTTAAGGATCATTGCTTTGCACATTACTTATGACTGAATATTTTTTTCTGTATTGCACAGTCAGTTTGCTTACATTTCTTTATATTCCTTTCTTGTGCATTTTTTCTTATACTTTTTTTTGCATGACTGAGAAGTAGAAATTCTGCCTGGGCCACAGGGAAAAGAATCTCAGGGTTGTATGTGATGTCATGTATGTACTCTGACAATAAGTCTGAGCTTTGAACTTTCTTAATAAGAATGGGGGCCTAATGTTTTCTGGAAGTGAATGAGATCAAATTTTGTAAAGTGAAGGAGAGGATAGAACAGCAGAGAAACGGTCCCTTCAGCACTTGTCTGCACAGAACACAATGCCAAATTAAAACTAAATCTCTGCTGCTTGCGCGTGAACATAGCCATTCTTTCCTGTATTTTAATGTGTCAATCCAAAATCTGCTTAAATCCTACTATTGTATTTATTTTCACCAGTGACCCTGCCAACTGCTCCTGGCATTGACATTTTAAAACTGTGAGCTGCCCACACCTCTTTTAAACTCTGCATCCCACCCCCATATCCCCAGTTTAAACATGTCCTCTAGAATGTGAAATCTCCAACCTGGGGATAAAAAAGACTCTGCCCTATCTCTGCCTCACATAATTTTATGAACTCGAGGGCCTCCCTTCAACCTGCATAGCTCCAGTAAAAATAACTTGCATTTGTCCAACCTCTCCTTGTGACTCATATCTTCGAATGAAGCTCATCCTGTACCCTTTCCAAAGCCTCCATATCCTTGCAATGGAACAACCATAATTGCATGCAATACTCCAAGTGTGGCCTAGCAAAAGTTTTATAAGATTATAATTGGACTTCCTTTACTCTTGTACTCAATGCCCCAACCAATGAATGCATGCATGCTATATGACTTCTTTATCACCTTTTCTATTTGTATGGCCACTTTCAGGATGCTATAGACTTTAACCACAGTTCCTGCTGCACATCAATGCTGATAAGGTTTGCCATTAGTGTATGCTTCCTCCTTGTATTTGACTTCCCAAAGTGAAATATCTCAAACTTATTCAGATTAAATTCCATCTGCCATTTCTTTCCCCATATCTAAAATTGATCTATATCCCTTCATCTTCTTTGATAACTCCACCAATCTTGTTATCCACAAACTTGTTAGCCCAACCACTTGCATTTTCATATGTATATCTTGACATTTAACCCTGGGGAACACCACTAGTCATAACATTTAGCCACAATAACATCCTGTTGTTTGGGTTTGTGTGGGTCCCACAGGTTAAGAACCAAACCAAAGTTGAGGGACAAAGCGCATGCTTATTTTGGGGATGCAAACTCAACAACAGGGTCAAACCTCGGCACACATACACAATATGCAAGGGGTAAATATACATCAGATAATGAGGGAGGAACTGACAGGACTGGGGGAAATTACATGAACATGCACATTAAATGGTCAGGATCAAGGTGATACTACGTGCCCCCACCCCTTGAATGGTACGGACATGGATCTTGCTACCTGACCTCGAGACTTACCTCAACCCAGTTTGAAAGGTGCTACTTACATGCCACGAGGAGTCCAAAGAGGCAGAACAAAGGGACACATGGTCCTTTATAGTTCTGCAGGCAGTACTGGGGGGCCAATCACTCTGGGCAGGCTGGGCCCTATTGGTTGCTGTGGGCAATGGCTCGAAGCCAAGTGCAGGGGGTCAGCTGAGCTGAGTCTGGACAGGCTGCCTGGACTGTAGCACCTGGCGATTTAGGTGGGCCAATTGCAAGGGTCAGAGTGAGTCTTTGACTTTGATTGGCAGGTAGTGTGTCCTCTGAACAGGAACGCAGCAGCGCCACCAGGTGGGGACGCTGCCTGTCCATTACAGTCAACCCCTTCGGAAGACACACTGCACGCCAATAATATGTGACCGGTGATAACTAAGTCTAAGGGGATAATGATGAGGTGCGAATAATTTGACAAGTGCAATAAAGGATAATTATGGCTAATAATAAGAATAAAAACAGTCTCCCAGTGTATGATAGTTGCCCAAATATCCCTAATGGAGCCAAATGGCCACCAGTCTCCCCATGAGGTGGTGTGGTGGTCCCTGGATTTTTAAATTTTGGCCACTGAGTCCCAAATATGGTGAGCCAGATGGGTGATGTTGACTCCTGGCCACTAGCCATGAACATTTAGTCAGAATAACATCCTTACACCAATACCTATGGGCAAGACAATGCTAAATCCAAACTATCAATTCACATGTCTTCTGCATCACCCTATCATGAAAGACTTTGTCAAACGCCTTACTGAAGACCATGTAGTCAACGTTCACTGCCTTACCCTCATCAAAGACTTTTGTCAGCACCTCAAACTCAATCAGATTGGTAAAATTCCCAAAATCCTTCTCTAATCTGAGCCTGCCTTTCCTACCACTGAGGCACACAGGATATCTGATCATCAAGATATTTTTGTCTGACTAGATGTTTATTCCTTTCAACATTTACTCAAAGGTTTTGTGATGAATGGCCAATACCAGTTATGAATGGAAACCAGAATCAAGATATATCATTTTGTTTCGTGATTGAGTTGTTTTTGAGTTCTTGGGCTCAATTGACTGGATAACTTCGGGACCTTTTAAGTTTACCACCTCAAGCAGCAATAGGATATTAATTATTTTATTTTAGTGCAACATAAAATTTCGATCAGTCAGCATAATGCTTTTTTTTAAAAAAAAATACAATCAAAATATTTAAAAATAAGAAAATTGTTTTTGTGATTTTTTTTTCTATTTTACATTTGTTTCAATGCTAAATTTATAAACTATCTCTCTAAACACACTCCATTGTTTCCTCTGTGATACTCAAATCTTTTCATGTGCACTCAATTTGAATTTGCTTCAGTAACATTGGCTCTAACTTCTACACCAGAGATGTGTAAATCGTGTACAATATTTGCAGAGTCATGACTGTCATCATGTAACTGTATATTCTGTTAACTCACATTGCCAATGGGCCTGGTTTTAACCATGTTTGGAAATGTTGGAGGGGAGGATTTGGTAAGTGTAGTCTTTTCTGACTTCACAACTGTCCCATATGCTGCTACTATTGCTGCAGGCCAACTTGTGGCCAAGAATTTATGCAGTTTATTTATAGCCAAAGTAATTTGATTGACCTTATTTGCAATTTTGAAGTGCATTTTTATATAGACAGATGGTAATTCTTTATTGCAGGTGACTATCGCACTTGCACTGAAATTTCTGCTTCAATATAATATGCAATCTGTTCTTTAATGTAGCAAAATGGTGTTTTGCAGAACTGCAAACATAATGTAATTATAATCAATTAATGCAATCTTACTTTTCTTGACCATGCACTTTCTTCATTTTATTGACAAATTCTGCAAGTGGTGGAGGTTTATGAGTAAGTTACTGTGCAGGAATTTTTTTTTTTTTTTTTTCTTTGGCTTGGCTTCGCGGACGAAGATTTATGGAGGGGGTAAAAAGTCCACGTCAGCTGCAGGCTCGTTTGTGGCTGACCAGTCCGATGCGGGACAGGCAGACACGATTGCAGCGGTTGCAAGGGAAAATTGGTTGGTTGGGGTTGGGTGTTGGGTTTTTCCTCCTTTGCCTTTTGTCAGTGAGGTGGGCTCTGCGGTCTTCTTCAAAGGAGGCTGCTGCCCGCCAAACTGTGAGGCGCCAAGATGCACGGTTTGAGGCGTTATCAGCCCACTGGCGGTGGTCAATGTGGCAGGCACCAAGAGATTTCTTTAGGCAGTCCTTGTACCTTTTCTTTGGTGCACCTCTGTCACGGTGGCCAGTGGAGAGCTCGCCATATAATACGATCTTGGGAAGGCGATGGTCCTCCATTCTGGAGACGTGACCCATCCAGCGCAGCTGGATCTTCAGCAGCGTGGACTCGATGCTGTCGACCTCTGCCATCTCGAGTACCTCGACGTTAGGGGTGTGAGCGCTCCAATGGATGTTGAGGATGGAGCGGAGACAACGCTGGTGGAAGCGTTCTAGGAGCCGTAGGTGGTGCCGGTAGAGGACCCATGATTCGGAGCCGAACAGGAGTGTGGGTATGACAACGGCTCTGTATACGCTTATCTTTGTGAGGTTTTTCAGTTGGTTGTTTTTCCAGACTCTTTTGTGTAGTCTTCCAAAGGCGCTATTTGCCTTGGCGAGTCTGTTGTCTATCTCATTGTCGATCCTTGCATCTGATGAAATGGTGCAGCCGAGATAGGTAAACTGGTTGACCGTTTTGAGTTTTGTGTGCCCGATGGAGATGTGGGGGGGCTGGTAGTCATGGTGGGGAGCTGGCTGATGGAGGACCTCAGTTTTCTTCAGGCTGACTTCCAGGCCAAACATTTTGGCAGTTTCCGCAAAGCAGGACGTCAAGCGCTGAAGAGCTGGCTCTGAATGGGCAACTAAAGCGGCATCATCTGCAAAGAGTAGTTCACGGACAAGTTTCTCTTGTGTCTTGGTGTGAGCTTGCAGGCGCCTCAGATTGAAGAGACTGCCATCCGTGCGGTACCGGATGTAAACAGCGTCTTCATTGTTGGGGTCTTTCATGGCTTGGTTCAGCATCATGCTGAAGAAGATTGAAAAGAGGGTTGGTGCGAGAACACAGCCTTGCTTCACGCCATTGTTAATGGAGAAGGGTGGAGGTTTATGAGTAAGTTACTGTGCAGGAATTACCTCAGACCTATCAGTTTAAACTATCTTCTTAATAGAATTTTTTGTAGAATAAATTATTTTTGATTGATAGAAATGCCTTGCATGTAGCAGGACTTCATAGTATCCTTGCCTTGATTAATGGGGAACTGTGAGTGACACAAATGTATCTTTGTTTCATTTAATTGAAAGGTAGTCTCATTCACAACCTATTGCAGCCTATTACAACTTTAAACATTGGTGTGAATTTTGTTTATAGCAGAGCATTTTCATGTGCCACAGAACTCTAGGAAGCTGGCCTAAAGTAATTGATCCAATTTGTTGGCATGGTCTTCACCTTTTCTGATTTTGCCAATTGTACCATTTCTCAGGAACCAAGTTGAATGGGAAGTAAGAAAAACTTTAAAGTATTTTACAAGCCTTTTTTGTGATTTTTTTTTTTTGCTTTTTTTTTTAAATCACTTTTTCAATAGTGTATACTTTCAAGATATTTTGAGTATCTTTTGTAAAAACTTTTGTTCTTAAGATTTTGTTGGACAAGGTTGCAAATAGTTTACATTAATGAGGACTAGCAACTTGGCAGCAGCTTCTATATTTGGACTTAACTGCCTGCGCACAATTTTCGAATTGTAGTTGGCTATTGCAAAACAAGGCCCATGTAGGATCTTGCCTTATATTGAAACTTAATTTATATTTTTTTGTGTCCACTCCTGAACTCTGCTTTCAAGTAAGAATTTACAGTAATTGGTTACATTTTTACCAAAGTTATGCTTGCCATACACTTTCAATGTTTTGAAGTACATTGTGGCAGGAAATTGCAAGTACAATATTTTTTCCTCCAATACACTTTTCCTAAATGAAAAGTCTCCTCTTTCCTTTTTATTTTGCATGAAATACATTCTTTAATGAAAAATTAATTACAGCTTGCCTTAATTCAATTACTTGCAGGATAATGTTCAGAGATCACTTGCTTTTTTGGAGGTGAATGCTCTGAAATATTCCAGCGTAAATTAGTTATCCATGTGTTAGTTTTTGCTGTAAATTTGCAGTGAAGTGGGTAGCAGTCATTGCAGAAGAGGAAATGTTAAATTTAATTATTCTTGACCCTTTTTAAAAATTACAAGTTGTGGAAAGTTTTAATGACCTGGTATTGTTTTACTTTGACATTTTGGAGGTGGGGATGCAAATCTATAGACAAACTATGGAGAAATCTGAATAATAGGGTTTTCATGGTTGGGGATTTCAAGATACCCAGTTTTGGCATCCATTACCATTGTGTGAAAGGCACAGAGGAGATTGTGTGTAAAGAGCATGCAGGCAAGCTTTTTAAAGCTGTGCCTAATCCAACTAATGATGGGACAATTCAGAACTTTTGATGTAACAAAATAAACTGAGGGCAAAAATGGATGATACTGTCTTTGAAGACTTCAGTGAGACTTAACAAGATCAAACATTGGAAACTGATCAATTTGCCAAGGGAATCCAAGGCAAAGTAGATCCAAATTTTCATTGGAATTGGAAGACAGCAGGAGATGGAGGATTGATTTTGCAATTTGAAGATTGTCTAGTAGTGTATCACAGGGATTTGTGCTAAGGATCTGAGGAAGACATATGGGACGACTGGTCTTTCTTTGCTGTGTAATAAAGAAGCAAGGAGTTTATGCTGTATTCTCTTGCTGACATGTCTGTCTGTGGTCTCGTACTTCCAGACTAAGACCATCTGCAAATTAGAGGAACAAAACCTCGTCTTCCATCTGGGCACCTCCTACAGTATGGCATAGACTTCTCCAGTTTCTGTTTATAAAAAAAAAAACACCCCTTCTTCCCTGACTCCTTACCTCTAGTTCTGCCTCTTTCCTTTTTCCCCTCTACCTTTTCACAGAGCCAAAATCAATTCTCACCTTTCCTCTTATCATATCCAATGAACAGCTTTTGGCTGTTGGTCTTGACTCCTCCCCATTCATTCTTACCCCTTTCTCTCTCGTCTTTAATTAAGATGCCTGTCTGCAATTTGCTTGTACCTTGAAGAAGGCCTTGAGCCTGAAAAATTGGCAATATATCTTTACCTCCTGTAGTCACTGCAAGACTAGCTGAGTTCCTTAAGCATTTCTGTGTTTTTACAAACTCAGTGTCTTCAGACATTTGGGTTTCATGATGTATGGAGTCCAGCAAGGGGTAAACTGAAAAATTCACCCTCCTTCCTCTCCTTCACTGACTGAGTCTTGGACCTTTCTACAGCTGAACATCAATGATATCGAATGAAATAAAATAACTGGAAAAATGGAAATTCTGGCACTGGACAAGAGATGCTGTGTTAGGAAGTTCTTATGTGCAACAAATAATGACTTGGAACATGCTACAAGGTTGTACAAGTGAAGACCATCAATAATTTCAAATGAAAATGGGGTGTTAAGGAAGGGAAATGGGGCAGAATGGTGTATCTGCTTCAATTGTTCTTCAGAGAGCCATCATAAATTCCTTGGGTTGAATGCTTTCCTTTTGCATCGAGTCTGATTTTTAATGATTTAGAAGCTGATTCTCTGAAGATTTGGTTCCTGGAAATAGGTTCAACAACTAAAAGGATTAGAATTGGTACAACAATGCAGCTGTTTATTTTAATTCCTTCAAATGACTTGCCTTTTATATTGTACATCTTGTGCAGAGCAAAGTAACCACAGTAAATTGTTCATGAGTGATTAAAAATAACCAGCTTGAAATAGAGAACAATGGTGAAACATTTTTACAAAATCTGCCTGATTGTAGCGTGAGATTATGTTTTAACTGAAATGTTGTACTAAAAATCAATGATGTGTTGTATTTTTGATTAGTTTTTAATGCCAGAACAAACAGCTGTTTGAAATTGATGATTTGATTTCAGTTTTGATATTGTATGCATGTTCAAAAATTATTGGTAAAATGTCTTTCTTCTTTGGCTTGGCTTCGCGGACGAAGATTTATGGAGGGGTAATGTCCACGTCAGCTGCAGGCTCGTTTGTGGCTGACAAGTCCGATGCGGGACAGGCAAACACGGTTGCAGCGGTTGCAAGGGAAAATTGGTTGGTTGGGGTTGGGTGTTGGGCTTTTCCTCCTTTGCCTTTTGTCAGTGAGGTGGGCTCTGTGGTCTTCTTCTAAGGAGGTTGCTGCCCGCCGAACTGAGGTGCCAAGATGCACGGTTTGAGGCGATAACAGCCCACTGGCAGTGGTCAATGTGGCAGGCACCAAGGGATTTCTTTAGGCAGTCCTTGTACCTCTTCTTTGGTGCACCTCTGTCACGGTGGCCAGTGGAGAGCTCGCCATAGAACACGATCTTGGGAAGGCGATGGTCCTCCATTCTGGAGATGTGACCTACCCAGCGCAGTTGGATCTTCAGCAGCGTGGATTCGATGCTGTCGCCTCAGCCATCTCGAGTACTTCGACGTTAGGGATGAAGTCGCTCCAATGAATGTTGAGGATGGAGCGGAGACAACGCTGGTGGAAGTGTTCTAGGAGCTGTAGGTGATGCCGGTAGAGGACCCATGATTCGGAGCCGAACAGGAGTGTGGGTATGACAACGGCTCTGTATACGCTTATCTTTGTGAGGTTTTTCAGTTGGTTGTTTTTCCAGACTCTTTTGTGTAGTCTTCCAAAGGCGCTATTTGCCTTGGCGAGTCTGTTGTCTATCTCGTTGTAAACTGGTTGACCGTTTTGAGTTTTGTGTGCCCGATGGAGATGTGGGGGGGGGGGGGCTAGTATTCATGGTGAGGAGCTGGCTGATGGAGGACCTCAGTTTTCTTCAGGCTGACTTCCAGGCCAAACATTTTGGCAGTTTCCGCAAAACAGGACGTCAAGCGCTGAAGAGCAGGCTCTGAATGGGCAACTAAAGCGGCATCGTCTGCAAAGAGTAGTTCACGGACAAGTTTCTCTTGTGTCTTGGTGTGAGCTTGCAGGCGCCTCAGATTGAAGAGACTGCCATCCGTACGGTACCGGTTGTAAACAGTGTCTTCATTGTTGAGGTCTTTCATGGCTTGTTTCAGCATCATGCTGAAGAAGATTGAAAAGAGGGTTGGTGCGAGAACGCAGCCTTGCTTCATGCCATTGTTAATGGAGAAGGGTTCAGAGAGCTCATTGGTAAAATGTAAAGCAGTGGCTAAAGTTTTTAATATTTCCCTTCTCCACCACTGTTTCGGAAGCCTATGTGGTCTTTTCTTTGCTGTGTGATGCACCATGCACTCTTGGTGTTTGAGGTCCCTAAGCTGGGCATACATAGATTTGGGCATTCCTGTGTTGCACAGGAGAAATATTGGCTGAGGGAATTTGTTTTCGTGTAATCTTTACACCTCCATAAATTACCCGAGATTTATTTTGCAAATATATTAGTTTAAATGAACCAGTGAAATTTTCCAACATTCTTGAGGCCAAATCATTTAATATCTTAAGGAAGTTGATATGGCTCTAAAAGTTAGAAATATCAAGAGATATTGGGAGGAACTGGAACAAAGTATTGAATTTCATTAACCAGCCCTGATGATATTGAGTTGTGAACCAGGAACAAAGGGTGGAACAGCCTATTTTTTTGTTTCTCTGACTGTCCAATTTATCTTTTTAACAATATTCAAAGTATAATATTTTGAATTTTAACTGATTCAATAAAATCTAATCAATTTTATCCCTCCATCTCTTTCCTCTTCAATACTTTTTCAAATAGTTTTCAGATGATCCTAATTAGAAGCTTACTTATTGGTTGAAGGGCCACTGAATTTCCGTATTTACTCCCTTAAGATGCGATCTTGATTGTGAAATATTCTGTATTAAACTGGTATATTTTGTAGATATGCCTCTCTCTAACTTTATATAATGCTGCATTAAGCAAGATCCAAATGTTTTGTTTATAATTCAGTATTTTGTTATACTAGTCTTAATGTCTCTGCTTTTAATTTTTTACCCTTGAATAGCCGACCCCTTGGTTTCAAAACAAAAATGTTTACTTTCTAAATAGGTAGCTAATCTAAACCCAAAAGACAACTCCTACACTGTGAAGGATTTTGTGTACAAGGATGTTCAGCGGGATTGGCCTGGTTATTCTGAAGAGGATCGGCGATTATTTGATAAAGTGGTTTCCAGGTAAATCAAATCTTGGTTAGTACAATACTCAAGCATTCATTACTGAATAATTCTGAAGATTATTTAAAGGAAATATGGTTCAGATTCTGAGGGAAAATTATTTTACTGAGATTATGTTCATAATCCTTCAGATGCAACTGTGGTTCAGCGAGCCATTCAAGAGGGGAGGAGAGGAGAGAAGAGAAACATAATAGTGACGGTGTAGACAGGGGAATAGACACTTCTCTGTAATGAAGATTGAGAATCCTGAAGGCTTTGTGCCTGCCCGGTGCCTGGGTTCATGACATCTCATCTGACCTGCAGAGGAGAAAGATCCATGGGGGGCTTGGTGGGCATAGCGGTTAGCGGAATGCCTTTACAGTGCCAGCGATGAGGACCAGACTTGGGTTGGAATCTTTCTGTAAGGAGTTTGTATGTTTTCTCCAGGGGCTCTGGTTTCCTTCCCCTTCAAAAAGCATACCAGGCCGTAGGTTAATGGGGTGTAAATTGGGCATCATGAACTGTAACATTGGCCTGTTACAGTGATGCAAGTCTAAATTTAAAAATAAATGTCATGGTCCATATGGGTACCAATAACATTGGTAGAACTAGGAAAAAGGTTCTGCTGAAAGAATTTGAGCAGTAGGGACTAAATTAAAAAGCAAAACAAAAAAGTTATAATCTCTGGATTGCTACCTGAGCTGTGTGCAAATTGGCCCAGGATTGATAAGATTAGGGAATTGTATGCATGGGTCAAATGCTGGTGTGGAAGATGTGGTTTTGAATTCATGGAATATAGGCACCAGTATTAGGGAAAGATGGAGGTCTTAAGATGAGACGGGCTCCACCTGAACTATGCAAGGACTAGGATCCTGGTGAATCACGTAACTAGGGCTTCGAATGGGGCGTTAAACTAAATAGCGGGGGGTGGATTGAACAGATTGGAAAAGTATGGATAATGTTAAAGGGAAGGAAAGTGAAGAATAAATTATTGAAGTCTCCAGAATAAAAGATGGGACAGAAAGTTTAGAAATGGATAAACATTTAAACTCTAGCAACATCAAGACAAATGTGGGAAGGATGATAAACTGGATTGAAGATGCACTTAAATGCACACAGTGTACGAAAGAAAGTAGATGATCTTAAAGCACAGTTAGAAATTGGCAGGTATGACAGTGTAGGCATTACGGAGATGTGGCTGAAAGAGGATCACAGCTGGGAGCTAAACATTAAAAAAAGGTAGGTGGATGGGTACCTTTGGTTTTTAAAAAAAGTATGAAATCAAATCCACAGGGACTGAGGATCAGAGGATGTAGAATACTTGAGGGTAGAGTTAAGAAATGGAAGGGTAAAATACCCTGATGGGAGATGAACACAGACCTCCAAATAGCAGCCAGGATGAAGGATATAAATTACAATGAGTTGGAGGTGGCATGGAAAAAAGGCAATGTTATAGTGGCTATGGGGGACTTCAAAATGCTGGTAGACTGGGGAAAATCAGGTTGGCACAAGAGCCCAAGAGAAGGAATTGTGCAATGCCTATGAGATGACTTTTTGAAGCAGCTTGTGGTGTTGTGCAATGGATCAGGTATGATTAGGGAACTTTAAGTAAAAGAACCATCGCAATTTCATAGAATTCACTCTGCAGTTTGAGAGTCCGGGGGGTGGGGGGGGTGGGGGGGGGTGGGGGGAAGTAAAATCAGATGTGTTGGTATTACAGTTCTGTAAAGATAACTGAAGTTATAAGAGAGCTTCTGGCCAAAGTTGATTAGAAGGGCATCCAAGTAGGGAAAAGAGAGAGTAGCAAAAGCAGGCATTTCTGGGAATTTTTTTTAAAAATGCAGGTTTGTTTTATTATGAAGAGCATTCTAAAGAGAGAGTGAGGCAACTGTGGCTGGCAAGGAAAGTCAAAGACAGTATAAATGCATGTGTAGGTGAACAGTACTAACAAAAGTTTGTGGGAAGCTAGAGGATTGGTTGGCATTTTAAAAACTCAAAGGTTCTAAAGAGGTAGCTGAGGTCATTGGGAACACATTCGTAATGATCTCCCATTAGTAGTTACTAGTATTGGGAATGGGTTCAGAAGTTGGGAAAATTGCAAATGTCACACCACCCTTTAAGATGGGAGAGAGGAAATTATAAGCCAATTAGCCGAACTTCAGAGGTTGGCAAGATTCTGGTCTATTATTATGGATGTGGTTTCAGGGTACTTTAAAGCACAAGATAAAATGGGTCAGTTAGCATGATTGCCTTCAAGCTTCATCTTGCTCAAGAAATCTCTTGTTCTTTGAGGAAGTAACAAGCAGGATAGACAGAGTCGATGGATGTTGTTTACTTGGTTTTTCAGAAGCTCTGTGTCACAAATGAAGCTGCTAAACGTACGACCGTGGATAGAAGATTGGCTGATTGGCAGAAGGTATTAAGTGTGAATAAAGGGGCCTTTTCTGGTTGCCGACCAGTGACTAGTGCTGTTCTCCAGGGTCATTGTCAGGTCCCTACTTTTCATGTTGTATGTAAGTGATTTATATAGCAGAATTGTGGCAAGTATACAAGTGATAACATTGCTGGAGAGGCAGATAATGCTGAGAAAGTAGGAAATCTGCAGAGGGATTTAGATAGGTTGGGAGAATGAGCAAAGGTGTGGCAGATAAAATACAGTGTAGAGAAGTGTATGGTCATGCACTTTGGGAAGAAGGAATAAAGAAGTAGACTATTTTGTAAATGAAAAGAGAATTCAAAAAGCAGAGATTCAAAGGGACTTGGGAGTCAAATTCCATAAAGTTTAATTTACATTTTGAGGCAGTAATAAGGAAGCCAAATACAATGTTAGCATTCATTTCAGTGGGACTAGAATATAAAGGCAAAGTTGTAAAGCTGAGGCTTTACATGGTGTTGTTCTAAACACATTTGGATTATTGTTGTGGTGGAACACTAATACATGCATTGTGCTGGTTGGCCCGCCCCTGATACAAACTCCTCCCCCTAAAGATCCCTAATGAAGGTGGTACCGCCCAATCCTCTCCCTCAGTACTGCCTTGGAATCGGGCCAACAGCATGCAAGATTTCTCTGTGAGTTTATAGTAATTAAACCCTATTAATCTTGACCTGGTCTGTTTGGTCTAAGTCATACATGTCAAACTCTGGCCCCTTGGCCCGCAAGATCATTTCAAAAATGTATTAGAGGTGGCCCGCCCTGCAGCGAGAGCCGATGCTGTTTTTTGGTAATGTCACCCCCACCATCCTCCCCCTTCATTGCACATCCTTCCCCATTGTAACACGAGAAATTGTAACACGAGAAGTCTGTTGGAAGGCTCCCCACACAACCAGTCACTTCTCCCACCTGTCGAGCGGTGCGGCGGATGGGCGAGCGCCTGTGATTTCCTGTCGGCGGGACGGACATGGCAGGCTGCGCACGACCCCCGGGCAGCGCGAGCCCTGCGCGACTGGCACTGGACGGCCCTTCCACAGCGCGAGCGCACTTCTCCCAGTCGCCACGGCCTTCAGCGCTTGCACCCGCGCGGACCCCAGGGACGGCTGGTTCGGCCCTGCATGTGAAGAGAGAGATGGTGGCTGTCCGCAAAGGCTGATCGGCACCGTGCTGGGCCTGAGTGGGTGGGTAAGCTGGGGTGGGCAGAGGGTGTAGGTGAGGAGTAAAGGGCAGGGGAAGTTATGGTGGTGTGAGGGGCAGTTAGAGGGAGGGATGAGTAGAAGGAGGGGTGGATAGGGAAGAGGTAAAAGGGGAGGGGCAGGGCGAGTAGGGGAGGGGTGATTAGAGGGTGAGAGACGGGTAGAGGGAGGAACAGGTTGAGGGGAGAGGCAGTAGAGGGGTGTGTATAGGATGGGGTGGGTAGAGGCAGAGCGAGTGGAGTGAGGGGTGAGTCTTTGTCTTTGGCTTGGCTTCGCGGACGAAGATTTATGGAGGGGGTAAAAAGTCCACGTCAGCTGCAGGCTCGTTTGTGGCTGACCAGTCCGATGCGGGACAGGCAGACACGATTGCAGCGGTTGCAAGGGAAAATTGGTTGGTTGGGGTTGGGTGTTGGGTTTTTCCTCCTTTGCCTTTTGTCAGTGAGGTGGGCTCTGCGGTCTTCTTCAAAGGAGGCTGCTGCCCGCCAAACTGTGAGGCGCCAAGATGCACGGTTTGAGGCGTTATCAGCCCACTGGCGGTGGTCAATGTGGCAGGCACCAAGAGATTTCTTTAGGCAGTCCTTGTACCTTTTCTTTGGTGCACCTCTGTCACGGTGGCCAGTGGAGAGCTCGCCATATAATACGATCTTGGGAAGGCGATGGTCTTCCATTCTGGAGACGTGACCCATCCAGCGCAGCTGGATCTTCAGCAGCGTGGACTCGATGCTGTCGACCTCTGCCATCTCGAGTACCTCGACGTTAGGGGTGTGAGCGCTCCAATGGATGTTGAGGATGGAGCGGAGACAACGCTGGTGGAAGCGTTCTAGGAGCCGTAGGTGGTGCCGGTAGAGGACCCATGATTCGGAGCCGAACAGGAGTGTGGGTATGACAACGGCTCTGTATACGCTTATCTTTGTGAGGTTTTTCAGTTGGTTGTTTTTCCAGACTCTTTTGTGTAGTCTTCCAAAGGCGCTATTTGCCTTGGCGAGTCTGTTGTCTATCTCATTGTCGATCCTTGCATCTGATGAAATGGTGCAGCCGAGATAGGTAAACTGGTTGACCGTTTTGAGTTTTGTGTGCCCGATGGAGATGTGGGGGGGCTGGTAGTCATGGTGGGGAGCTGGCTGATGGAGGACCTCAGTTTTCTTCAGGCTGACTTCCAGGCCAAACATTTTGGCAGTTTCCGCAAAGCAGGACGTCAAGCGCTGAAGAGCTGGCTCTGAATGGGCAACTAAAGCGGCATCATCTGCAAAGAGTAGTTCACGGACAAGTTTCTCTTGTGTCTTGGTGTGAGCTTGCAGGCGCCTCAGATTGAAGAGACTGCCATCCGTGCGGTACCGGATGTAAACAGCGTCTTCATTGTTGGGGTCTTTCATGGCTTGGTTCAGCATCATGCTGAAGAAGATTGAAAAGAGGGTTGGTGCGAGAACACAGCCTTGCTTCACGCCATTGTTAATGGAGAGGGATGGTGGGTCGAGGGTGAAAATAGAGGCCTAGAACCTGAGGAGTGAGCAGGAAATGCTGACCCTGATGCAGGCCAAAATGGACACAGCCTGTGAATGCTGACTACATCTCCACAGGGACCAAATAGATTTCCCTCAGGTCAAGCAAAGGGTGAACTTGAGCTACCTACTCCTGACCTGTAACATTATCCTCCTAAAGTTATATCCTAAAGTTTAACATTACATATGTTGAAAGAAGAGAAAACATGCAGATGTTGTTGAAAATCTTCAATAAATATTTAGTTCGGCCCTCGACTTAGTCCAAGTTTTTAATTTTGGCCCTCCGTGAATTTGAGTTTGACACCCCTGGTCTAGGTGATAGCACTAAAATTGTGAACAGTTTTGGGCCCCATATCTAATGAGGGGTGTGCTGGCGTTGGAGAGCATACAGAGGAGGGTTACAAGAATGATTCCAAAGATCAGTTAGTATGTGGCTGTTTGATGGCTTGGGGCCTGTACTTGCTAGAGTTTAGGAGGTGGTGGGTGGGGGGGAAATTTTGTTGAAACATACCAAATATTAAGTGTATGTGGAGAAGATATTTCCAGTGGTTAGAGAGTTTAGGATTAAAAGGAGATCCCTTTAGAACAGATGAGGTTTTTTCAGAGGGTGGGGAATTTATTGGCATAGTGTGCATTGGATGTCATAATTGGGTACATTTAAAGTAGAGATTAATAGGTTCTTGATTAGTAAGGGTGTTAATGTTTATGGGGCCAAGGCAGGACAATGGAGTGGAAAAGAAGAATACCTCAGCTTCGATTCAAATGATGATGTATACTCAAAACCAAATGAATTAATTTTGGTCCCAAGCCTTAAGGTAAACAAACCAGCAGGCGATGTCATAGAGCACCAACCAACACAAGACTGCTTAATTGTAGTAAAAAATAACTTGACTTCTGTCTTCACTGGTGATGGTACTTGACGACTTTTAATTGCTGGTGTTTACTTTTCAAAGAATATCATTATGATACTCTTATCTTAAACTGAATTAAATGGTATGTAGTTTATTGGAATTTCATTCCAATTTCTGCTTTTTATTTCAACATCACAATAAGGGGCAATTCCTCCAATTTTGTTGTGTACTCCACTAAATGTCAGTCAATTTAAACTCTCCTGCTTCATTTCTAATTCACTCGAACTCCAACCACCTGTAACATTTGTGCTTGGTTTATTTGAAATGTGCTGTTTTTTGACATATCATTTGTTTTTAAATTTCTTCATAGATTTATAACATTCTAAGTGCATTGTGTGCTCATTAAATTGTGACAGTCATCTAAGTTTATCCACTCTTTATGCTGCTTTTTTTTTGGTCATCTCCACTAATATTTCTTGATGTTAATTTTTTAATAACATGCCTGTAATGCAAATTGATGATTTGCCATGTTCTTGTGCAAGGTTCTTATTGTCACTGCTTCAGAGGCTCTTCCTCAATACTTCTACTTTCACCCATCTTAATAATTTAATGAGAGCTAGCCACAACTAAACATGAGAGCCATTATCATTTTTTCAAAAGGTTGCCATTAGGATCTTGTGTTGATTAAAACAGCAGTACATTTCCATTAATTTATCTGCATGATGTAGCCAGTAAACAATGTAGTTCAGAGTTAAGTTTCATTGTCTTGAATTATTGAGTTGTTGGAGATGCAATGCAATGCCAGGCTTGTAAAGATTCATTCATCAGGTAGTTTGAGTTATATTTGTACTTCAATTGATGAGAATTTTGGCCAGGCTATGTTGTCTTCATATAGATGGTATACAAAATGCTTCCAGAATTTCAAATAGATGAAGATTCAGTTAATTGCATCTAAAGCTACATAAAAATTCTGTAGGTATCAATTTTGTTACCTCTAATTTTTAAAGAGAATATCATCTCAATTTAATCTCTTCGTGACCAAACCACCAACCCAACAATCAAACTGGTAAGCCTTTACTGCCCTCCATTGCAAGGTTGCTTTCTTTAATTGGGAGATGGATCTTCACCAGGGCCTATACAATTGGATGAAGATATCTCTTGTTGGTCAAATCCAAATTTGCAATAAAGGCCAATAAACTGACTTGCTTCCGAATTGCTTACTGATCTGGCATCTTTATTTTAAGTGATGTACGAGGACCTAGTTCTCTCTGAATACTAAAATCTTTTGATTAGTCACAATTCCTCTTTGCTCTGTCTGCATGTGCTTGTGCATCAACTTGTCCTGTCTGAATCACTTCAAGGCTCTTCTTTCTGTGCAGCCCAATTAATTACTCTTCATAAATTCATATGGGCTCTATCTACATTGCCTCTGTCCTATATGTTCCAAGTACACTGAATAACTATCACAGCATTTCTAATGATCTATAGCTTTCTGCTTTCTCTTCCTTGCTTAATTAGTGGGTTTGTATTTGCTACCTTTCAGCAAGTAGGACCATGCTAGATTCTAGAATTTTGGTCAATGAATACATTCTTTATCTCCGTAGCAGTCACCTTCAAGATCCTTGGCACATATTTGACGTGGGTGAAAATTCAGGGAGCACTTTTGTCACTTAACAGCATAGAAATCTATACAGACCCTTTGGCCAACAATATTGTGCTGACCTAATAACCAACACTAACAACTGCCTGAAAATTCCCCACTGCATAGACCTCCATTTTTCTCAGTTCCATGTACCTATCTAATAGTCTCTTAAAAGATCCTGTTGTACTTGCCACCATTGTCACCAGCACTTTCCATGTGCCCTTCACTCTATGTGAAGAAACTTGTCTTTTGCATCTCACCCCCACCCCCACTCCCAAGCACCTTTAAAATTATGCCCCCTCATGTTAGCCATTTCAGCCTCTGGCGATCCACGTGATCAGTGGCTCTTGTACACTGCTATCGGATTATCCTTGGCTTCAGTGAGAAAAGACCCAAGTTCATTCAATCTATCCTCATGAGGCATGCTCTCCAATCTATGCAACATCCTTGTAAATCTCTCTGCACCCTTGCTATAGCATTCACACCTTTTTTGCAATGAGGTGACCAGAAATGAACACAATATTCCAAGTAGGGTGTGACCAAGGTCTTGTATATCTGCAGCATTACCTCACTGCTCTTGAACTCAATCCCATGGTTAATTAAGGCCAACACACCATATGCAGTCTTACCAACACAATCAATATTTGGAGCAGCTTTAAGAGACCCATCGATGTGGGTCCCCAAGATCTCTGTTTGCCAACACTGCTCAGTATCCTCCCATTAACATTGTATTCTGCCTTCAAATTTGGCCCATCAGAATTAGCCTCTTCACACTTTTCTGGATTAGTCTCCATCTGTCACTTCTCAGCTCTGCAACCCTCCAAACTATTCAGAACACCACCCACTTTCATGTTATCTTCAAACTTACTAACCTGACTTTGTACCCTGGTACCAATTCTCCTTCTACCTACACAAGAGTCAACTTACAGTAGCCAATTAATCAAGCAACCTGCATTTATTTGGTATGTGGGTGAAAACTAGATCTCTTGCAGAAAAGCAGAATCATAGGAATATTCAAAATCCAAACACAGAACCCATTTCCATATTGAATCCAGAGCTGTGAAGCAGCAGTGCTAGTCATTGTACCACTGCTTGGTCTATATCACACATGTCAAACTCTGGCCCGCGATATAATTATATTTGGCCCGCAAGATCAAATCAAAAATGTATTAGAGGTGGCCCGCTGGCCGGTGCGCCAGAATAGCGCATGCACAGTAACCGCTGTGTCCCAGGGTGAGAGAGAGAGAGAAAAATCCTGGTCCTTGAAAAGTAGTGGTGGGTGGTTTTATAAACACGCTGTCGTGTCCCCCCGCCCACCCCCCCCCCCACCGCAGCGCGGCCTGGCCGGTGTCAGGGGAAGCCAAGGCTGCTTCCCAGCGCCCGGAACCCCAGTGGCACAGCGTTTCTTGGAGCTGCAGATGGAGTCAGGACGCCGGAGGGAAGATTGGGGCTCCCCACCGGGCGATGGGGGCGCCGGCCGCCCTGCACCTTCCCACCGGACCAGCGGCGGGTGCCCGGAGTACACGTGGAGAGCGAGGTTGGTCGGGCAGGTAGGGTGGAACTCCCCGCCAATCTCGGGAGTGGCGTGGGCTGCATCGGGATTAGCCACGCTCACCTGCTCCTCCACCACTGACCGGGATCCCAGCACGTTCCTGAGCGCGGAGACTGCCCTGGAAAGGTCCTGGGATACCGGCACGGAAAGAAGAGCAGGGTCCGTAGAACATTACAGATCAGAAACAGGCCCTTCGGCCCTTTGACTCTACCTTGTGAAAACCCAACACTGGAGAAACTCAGCGGGTTAAACCATATCCTTTATCCAGCAGAGAGGTACCTGACAATGTTTGGCCCTTGATCCCCCTCATCAATGTATGAGCAAAAGTCTGTGGTTCTCGTAAAAACACCAGAAGGGAGAAACTCAGCAGGTCAAAGGGGGTCCGGGAGAAACTCAGCAGGTCAAAGGGGGATCCGGGAGAAACTCAGCAGGTCAAAGGGGGGGTCCGAGAGAAACTCAGCAGGTCAAGGGGGAGGGGTCCGGGAGAAACTCAGAAGGTCAAGGGGAGGGAGTCCAGGAGAAACTCAGCAGGTCAAGGGGGGTCCGGGAGAAACTCAGCAGGTCAAGGTGGGTCCGGGAGAAACTCAGCAGGTCAAGGGGGGTCCGGCAGAAACTCAGCAGGTCAAGGGGGGTCCAGGAGAAACTCAGCAGGTCAAGGGGGCTCCGGCAGAAACTCAGGGGGGGCCTGACCTCGCCAGGACCGTTGCCCACTCCCCCTCCCTGCCGTAGGCCGACCCGCGACTCACGGTGACGGGGCCGCTGATCCGCCGAGATGCCGCCCTGCAGCGAGAGCCGATGCCCCCGCACTGTCGTTGTCCAACCCGATCGCCCGCAAACCCCGCCCTCCCGCACACAGGCCTGAGTAAGGATTATGAACTTTAATCTCAGGATAAAATGATCTTCCAATAGTTTCATGTCACAGTGATAAATATATTCCTGGTTAAAAATGGTCCTGCTCCTGGATACAAGCTCATTAGGCATAAAACTTGAAAAGTGTGTAAATCAAAGGATATCTGTACCAATGGAAAAAGGGCATGCCAAATAACCCTGCTAGAGTTCATGCCCACAATCAGTCACCCATTTGATTGTTTCAGGAATCATGTTATTCTCCCACAATCTCAATAGCCCTCAGATTTTACTATTCGACAGCACACTAGCAACATTTGACAAATCCTCTATAGAGAAATATTATTTATTGAATATTTTATTTCTCATTTGTTAATGCTTCTGGAAAAAGTTTATCCAAAACTATTATTAAACATTTATTTTAATAAGAAAAAGTTTAACATTACATATGTTGAAAGAAGAGAAAACATGCAGATGTTGTTGAAAATTTTCAATAAATATTTAGTTCGGCCCTCGACTTAGTCCAAGTTTTTAATTTTGGCCCTCCGTGAATTTGAGTTTGACACCCCTGGTCTATATGATGAATACTGCAACCACTCTTCCTGTAGGGTTTTTTGCCATTGTGGCATGAACAGTACAAATCCAATTATCCAAAATGGTCGGGATCAGGCCTATGTCAGTTTAATGATTTTTTTTCAGACAACTGGTCATTTTTTAAAAACAGCCCAGTAGCAACAGCACATCATTTGTAACAGTGTTTAAACAACAACTAACAAGAGGAGGCATTAAAATAGTGTTTTTAATTCACCATAAAAAAAATGCTGGCCACTGCCGATCACTGACATCTCCCCACCGAGGCCCCGCCGCTGCCAGCAGCCCGACATTCCTGCCACTGTCTTTGATGGCGCCGGGATAAGGGATTCTTTCAATTGCTTGCAGATGGAAAACAGTGGCTCGCAGTTTGAGAGGGAGAGTTGAAGAGAAAAGTCAATGAGGGAAGGTAAAGAAGAAATGGAGAGGGAGGGGGGAGGAGTTACCTGAAGTGAGGACAATCGTCATACTAATTTCATGTCAGGTGATTTTTTTTTTTCAACTTGTGAGGTCATTTCTGCTCCAAATAATTTTGGGATAAACGAGGATTTCTGATTTGTTTTGGATAGCCTCATTTATCCAAATTTTTAAAAAATTTTGGATAAATGAGGATTTCTAAGAATCCAATTTTAGATTATTGGAGTTGTTCTGTATTTATAAGAATGCATTAATTCATTAAATGTTAACCATTACTTTAAAAATCATACTTGTGTACTATATTGTCCCCAATCTGCCATAGGTGACTCGTACTTTATACTTTATAGATTGGTTTGGATTGAACTAGATCACTCAATTTTTATACATTTCAATCATATTTTCATCTTTGTTTCTTGGAAGATCGCCTTACATTATGGATCATCAATTAACTTTCTTACTACACGATACAAGATTTAAAATGGCCTATTCCCTCACTAGTTATTCTCTACTCACTTCGTGAATTCAAATGCCACAGATTTTGAAGCAAAGATAGATAGGTTCTTTGTTGGCAAGATGAATAATTATCAAGGAGAGACAGGAATGTCAGGTTGAGATTGCAATTTGATTATTAACTATGATTATATTAAATGGCAGAGTGGGCATGACTATACACCTACCCCTAATTTGTATGTATGCAATCACCATTAAAATGTTTTAAAAATTGTAAGTAATTTGAAACAAATGAAATACTAAAGTGTACAACTCTTGTGATTGGTGAAAAAACACAAAAATGCTGGAAATACTCACCAGCTCTCACAGCGTCCATAGGAGATGAGGATATACATATATTACCAACATTTCGGGCCTGAGCCATTCTTCAAGATGTGGGCCATTGAAGATGGGTTCATTACCTTGAAGAAGGCTCAGGCCCAAAACTGACTTCCTCTGTCAGTTTTGTGAAACATATAAATATTTGGTTAGAAATCACAGATTAGTGTGAAACTAATGAAGACATCAATTTGTTGTAAATTTTGACTGGAAAAACTCAAGTATAAAACTCAGTACCAGTACAATCACCCATCCTTTCCACAATCACTGTACCACCTCACATAATGTATTCTGCCTCTAACCTTCACTCTTGCTCATTCTTGATCTGATCTATTTTAAACAAGATTGAATCCAAAGGTGCAGTGTTAATGGTGAAAATCAGTACTGGATAAAACAGTTTGTAATTTATAACTTAAGGGCTATCTAGAATGTGGTATTTCCACTTTTTTTTAGCCACATGCTACATTAATTTTTAAGGTGTGACCTAAATAAGCCAAAATTTCTTGGGCTTTTAATGTATTGCAGTACACAACTTTGTTATGTGTAATCTGAAGTGAATGTGTTGAAATTTAATGCTAGATTTGTGTTGAGGGAATGTATGCAAAATAACTTTTTTTGTCCAATGCTGTCATGGAATTTATCTTAATTAAAATCTTTATTCAATGTGTTTGTGTTATCCAGTTCATTTTGGTAGAATAGTTACAGCCTTCATTATTCAGAGATGTAATGCCACATTACTTAGCCTGGAGTTAAATTGTTTTGGAATGGGTGGTAATTTGACTATTGGTGAAAGATTAAAGTGTAAGATAGCCACTGGGAGTAATATGTCTTGTATTTGGGCAAATTCTGTTCTCTTTAGTGTGTACTCCATGGTTGGTAGACATGAATTGCAATCATAGTTCTACATTGCACTACATATTGAGGTGGTATTTGGCATCTGAATGGTTAGTAAATTTAATAAATAGAAGGCTTGGCATTCTCCTAGAATAATAAAGTTCTAACATTAGTTCAATTTAAAGTTGGAATGAAAATATTATGGACTTTTAGTACCAATGTTTATGAGTCTCTTGTCACTCAGAGGAAAACACAAGGAAGCTTCTTGAGAAGTATTGGTCACTGTCAAGTAAATACAGAGTTAAAAGGGGATTTGAATGAGTTCCATGCTGAGGGAAGGGAAAGGGAGCCTAGAACAAACAGACACACAAAAGACTGCATATGATGGAATCTGGAACAATGCACCATCTGCTGGAGGAACTCAGTGGGTCGTGTAGCATCACTGGGAGAAAAAGAATTGTCAACGTTTTGAGCTGCAACCCTTATTTAGGACCTGTGCTGAGCCTAGAACTGATGTGGTCGAGAGGAGGCAAAACAAAATTGCAAATCATTTTCACTTGTGGACCTCTAGCTCCAGATTCTCTCATCACTATATTGACTTGCTGAGGAGCTGCAACAGGCAGAATTAAAATGTAACCATGACTTTGTTTTTTTTTAAATTAGCTGGTCTGAACAGCTTAAGAGCATTTTTTGTTTGACAGGAACTACAGAAAATAGTTCAGTGGGCATTCCAAATAATGCAAAATGAGAGAGATTATGTATCATTTGTTCTTGCAGCTTTGGATCTAACTTCTAATTTTGCCAATGTTGTACCAGTAACTCTATAAGTTTCATGGTATTAAAAGAACCATTTGAAACCTTGTTATGGAACATGATAATGCAAATATCTAGTGGTATGATTTTTGTAAACTTTATATACAGATGTGTGCTGGAGTATGTTAAGGTTAAGAAGGAGACAATGTTAGACCTTGTGAAAAACATTATGATGGCTAAATCCCTAGGGTTCAACTGGAAAAACCCCAGGAAATGAGGGAAGAGATGGCTGGGGCATTGACAATGATGTATGCATTCTCCCTGAACACAGGAGTGGAACCAGAAATTTAAAAAATGGCAGTTTTTCAAGTTGGTTTTAGGGTTAGAACAGAATTTTGCATCAATAGTGGGAAAACTATTGGAGAGGGTTCTTTAGGGACAGGATTTACAAGCATTTGGGGAAGCATAGCCTTGTAAGGGATACTCAGCATAGTTTTATGAGGGGAAAATCATGCCTCACAAGCTTAAATTGAGTTTTTCAAGGAGATGACAAAACAAATTGAAGGTAGAACAGTGGATGTGGTGTATGTGGATTTTATTCATATGTCTGATAAAGTTCCCTGTGGTCGGATCAGCCAGAAATTAATGAGGCCTGGGGAAATGTGGATTTAAAATTGACTTGCCCACCAAAGACAAAGGGTGATAGCAGATGGAGTGTATTCTGTCTGTAGGTCGGTGGCTAGTGAGATTCTGCAGGGTTCTGGGACCCCTGCTCCTTTTGATTTTTTTTTAATATGCAGGTCCTCCTCAACTTACAATGGGGTTATGATCCAGCAAGTCCATTGTAAGTCGAAAAAGAATACCACATCTACTATTTTTTTAGAATAATTAAATTTAGATACCTTTATTCTACACTAGAAAAAAAAATAATGTACGCAACTGAAAGCACACTGGGCATGAATGTTTGAAGCATTGAACTAAAATTAATTGCTGGATGGTGGGGATGCTAAAGCAACAGGGTCTGCGAGCATGGTTGGGTCAGCATTGCGAGAGAATATGCTGTACAATACTCTCATGCAATGCTGCCATCACCCAGCATCATGAGAGGAGGGTACCACAAATCGCAAATGCAGGAATAGTTCAGAATTTGAAATTGAAAGTACAGATTCAAACCATCGTAACTTTGAAAAATTGTAAGTTGGACCATCTTAAGTAGGGGAGCACCTGTATATATAAATGAGAAAATGGAGGGTTGAGTCAGTATGTTTACATATAATGAGAAGATTGGATATATTGTAAGAGTGTGGAAGTTTGTCGTAGGTTATAGTGGGATATAGATAGGACAAAGAAAGCACACATGAAGTTCAATCTGGAAAAGAGTGAAGTGATACTTTGGAAGATCAAATGGAAGCAGAGTACAAGGTTAATGGAAGGATTCTTAATGTGGAGCGATCATGGAGTTCAAGTCCATAGATTCCTCAATGTTGCCACCCCAAGTTGTTCGGATAGTTAAGAAGGCATATGGTGAGTGCCTGAAATTCACTGTGGGGAGTGGTGGTAGAGGCTTGTACCTCTTGGTGTAACAAGAATGTAAGAAAAATGGAGAGTTATGAGCTGAGGGAGGGGGTGGTGAGATTGATCATGGAGTAGGTTTATATAGGTTGGCACACATTGTGAGCCAAAGTTCCTGTTATGTGCTCTGCTATTCTGTTTATTGACTTCATTCTGCAGGAATATTTGTACCTTGTAAGTATCCACATGGCAGTAAATTTGTTTTGGTAACAACAAAACTTTGGTTCTCTGAATGGAGTGCAGGTTTGGGGGACTAACTGCATGGGGCCCATGGTGAGAAGAAAGCTCTAAAATGTTTGTTCTCTGAATCTTTAAATCAGGAAATTATCTCAACTGCAGAATTCCAACAACCATCCAACAGACCATGTTCCATCAAACTCCCCTAAAGGTAGTGAATCTGCATCCCTGCCAGAGGTTGGTAAATATCAATTGATAACTTGTTTATAATGACTGTACAAATAAATTTGATTCATCTTGTCTGTCAAATTACATCAGAAACAGGTCAGATGGCAGCAGGGCAGCGAATCAGTTGCTGGTTTGGTTTCTAATTTCTTCATGGTGAAATGTCATTGACTTGAAACTAGTTCTGTTTCTCTTTTCATAGATAATAAAGCATGTTATGCTTGGATTTCTTGCAACTTGGAAGGGCTACTTGGGGCCCCGAATGGTGGTTAGGGAGGAGGTGTGGGCGCAGATATTTAGTTTTTCAAATATTTGGTTGTTATTTTTAACTTTGAAAATGTGAAGAAAACAACTGACAAATTTACAACTTGGTTGATTTTGTGCTGAATACACATACCTGTCGGCATTTCTAAATTATGTTTCAGTTGACGATGACTTTTTAAAAAAGCAGGCCTTCAATATTTTTTTATTTACAAAATGGTGGAAGCTAATTCCGGCCTTTGAAACTGGTGCAGCACAATTACACATAATTAACCTGCAACCCCAAACTAGAGCGTCTGGGGGAAAACCCACACATGTCATGGGGAGAATGTACAAGCTCCTTACAGACAGTGCTGGATTAGAACCTGGGATATGGGCATTGTAATTGTGTTGCACTAACTATGCCAACCTTGATGCACTAAAGGGGACAAGCTTCTTTTCAAATTGCTACTTGTCTTGGAGAGAAGTTTTTGATTTTATGTTTTTAATATTTTCAATTTGAATTTTATAGCAGGAGCACAAGTGCCATTGGAATGACTTGGCAATGAAAGAGGCTAATAACCACTGGAACGTAGAATGACATTTTGGAATCTTCCATCAAAATCTTGTGGGTTATAATCAATCAGAAACTTATCCATGTAATCATAAAATGGTTACAGCATGGGAAGCCATTCTGCCCGTGTTTGCATTCCTCTCTGGTTTTATGCATTGGGCCTTTCTTAGCCTTGGAAATTTTTATCCTGACATTTAATTCTCTCCCTCAGCCCACAATGGAACTTGCTCCCACTGCTTCAGGAAGCAGTACCTTTCTGATTCCACTTTTATGTAAAAAAAATTCTCTCACCAAATTTCATTTTCCAACTTCATATACTGACTTCTGTTCTTTGACCCCTTCATTAAAGTGAACAGCCTCCAACTATCCATTCTGTCCCTCATTTACATGCACTTTTATAGAATCTCCCCCTGCCTCATCTTCCAAAGAAAGTTGTAGACGCTCCAATCTATCCTTGTGACTGTGGTTACTCATTCAAGGACCATCCTTCAAAATATCTCCTTGACTCTGCTTAATGCTTTCATGTCTTCCCTGCAATGTGGTAGTTAGAATTGAACACAATATTCCATTTAACGCTAGACCCATGTTTTTTGAATGTTAAGCATGACTTCCATGTTTTTGTACTATGTCTCTATTGTTAAAGCTCATAGTTGTTTAAGCCTTGTTAACTGCTTTGTCAACCTATACTGCCACTTTCAAAGATGTATGCATATGTACTGTAGGCCCCTCTTCTACACTCTTTTTAGAACAATATCCATTATTCTATACTGACCACTGACCAAAATGCATAACGTTTTATGTCTAAGCATACTATTAAGAGCCCAGAGGACTCCAAATCCCAGCAGCAATAGAAATTCACCAAGACACTTGTTAATTGAACAAAAATTTCTTTTAATTTTCTTTAAGTATAATAAGATCAAACTTTAACTTACTACTATTAACTTAACCCCCTTCTACTTCTACGCGCACATGTATGTAATGTGTATATTTTCAGGAAAATTCTTTGATTCACAGACCAATCTCACTTCTCACTCCTCCAAGTTCACCAGTATCAGGCAATTCTTATACTGTGTACATTATTTAAAGTTAAATGATTACCTCTCAGGAAGGTTCTTATTGGTTTCAAAGAGAGATCTGTTGCTTGTTGGACACACACAAACTTATTTCCTCCAATCAGTCACTTCAGTTTTGCCAAAGAAACTTGCCCCATCATAGGTTTTCCAAATTATAACCTCTTCTTCCAGGTCACCACAGAGTTCCTCTAGTTTCCCTTATTTCAGGAGAAACACTCTAGCCAGCCATTTCCTCTTGTAAGGACTATAGGGGCTTTGATCAGGCTAAGCTCAGAACTCACGGCTTGTCTTCAAAATGGATTTTCATCAAGCCTGCCAGCTTGCCATTTTGAAGCCTCAACTGCTTCTGTAGAACTGGTCTCTCTCTCTCTCTCTCTCTCTCTCTCTCTCTCTCTGTCTCTCTCTCTCTTTCTCTCTCTTTCTTTCTCTCTTTCTCTCTTTCTCTCTCTTTCTTTCTCTCTCTGACAGATTATCCTCATTCTCCTTGTAAAAATCAAATTACCTCTCCCAAGGCTCCAAACCCAATGTTTGAAAGATCTTATCAGCACTTGAGATTGAACTTTTCCACTTGCACCTCATTTTGAAATTCTTTCCAAAGCAGTTCCATTGTCTTTTGCAAAGCCAACCGGCACCTGAATGTCTAACTTTGGCAAAGCTCCTGCATTTTAAATGAGACGTCTTTTGCTAAGTATTACTGTGTTTGTGAAGTGACCTACACTAAAACCCTATAATCTATCTCTTTTAAAGACATTTTGATATTATATGTAACATAACCCGTAACAATACAATTTAATCTACCCATTTAAATAGATTTTTCATGTTGAGAGATAATCTGTCATTGTACTCTTTACAGTATTCAATATTGGCAACTTTTCAGTTTTTCTCAAATTGAAATTGTGGTATGCTTCACCAGGTTTGGGTCACTTTAATTTCTAGTAATCCTCCTACCTATCTGTGTAAAATGCCACTATACTCCTTCCTTAACGCTCTGATACTTTGTATTGGGCAATGAACTTGGACTTCGATAAAGTGCAACATAATAAATAGGCTTGTTAGTGAAGTCTTAAAAGTGCAAATCCACAACATCCACTTTCCTGCTCCATTTGACCTGCTAAAGTTCAACACCTCACTGATGCTCAGATTAAATTCTAACTGTCATTTACGCTCGTATCTGTAACTGATCCATATCCTGCTGTATTCTTTGATAGTCCTCTATGCTGCCACAACTCCAATCTTTGCATTATATGAAAACTTGCTAACCCTGTGTCATTTACTGTTTCCTCCTGTATTGGCCTAAAAATCCTAAGATGCATCTCATCTGGCTCCAGTGATTCATCCACTTTTCAGTTCAGCCACCTTTGTTATCAATTTTTAGCATGTGTGTTAACACTGACCTCAGGCTCCATGTTTAAGTTCCTATTTTTGTCCATTAGTCTCCATTCACAGCTCTTTAATATTTGTCTGTAGAATATTTTTGGCTATCATGTATGTTTATGGTGTGTACTCATATGTTCTCTTTGCATCTCAGTTTTCACTTCCCTTTGTATTCTTGGTTACAAAAGAGTCAAAAACAACAAAACTGAGTAGTCTCTCTCTTTCAATCTTTTTATTGAGTGTTGTAGAACAAGCACACATTGTATAGAGAATACAAGGTTACCAAATATGAAGAATATAAGTACATACTCAAAAATAAAACAATAGTTATATATCTCTTCCTCATACAATGTTGTCAGGATGATTAAAAAAAAAGAAAATGAAAACAACCAAAGAACTCTAGCCCCCTATTGAGAAAAAAAACTAAACTGAATAGTCTATCAGGCTCCTCAAATCTGCTATGTAGGCCTCCGCTTCTGTTCTCTGATATTTCCCACCACTTCTAATCCCCTTTCAAGTTCAAGTTTATTTACCCTCCGTTTACACAAGCACAATGCAACGGAAACAGCGTTCTCTGGTCCTCGGTGCAAAACATGCAAACACACACCAGACATAACACATAATACTTATGCAGGACAAATATATATGTATATAAATAAATAAATATTGCTTAATAAATGGTTAGTGTGAGCCGTTTTTTTTGTCGTTCAGCATTCTAACTGCCCATGGGAAGAAGCTGTTTCCCAGCCTGGTAATGCTGGCTCTGATACTCCTGTATCTCTTTGCTGATGTGAGTAGCTGGAACTTGCTGTGTGCAGGGTGTACCCTCTTCAGACAAATATTCCAGTAGATCACATCAATGGGCGGGAGATCCCAGTGAATGTCTCTGTCACTCTTATGGTCCTGTGGATTGACCTCTTATCCAATTCTCTACAACAGCTATACCACTCTGTGATGCAGCCAGCCAAGATGCTCTCGATAGACTCCTGTAAAAGGTTGATATGGTGTTAGCCTTGCCCACTTCAGTCATCTCAGGAAGAACAGTCACTGTTGCACCTTCCTGACAAGTGAGGGAGATGTGTGTCCAGGATAGGTCACTTCTTAAGTGGACTCTGAGGAACTTGGTGCTCTCTTCTCTTTCCACTACTGAGTGTATAGTGGAGGCTTGTCATACCTGGTCCTCCTGATGTTCACGAGCATCTCCTTTGCCTTGTCTGTGTTGTGACTCGGGTTGTTATTTTCACACCATGTCATGAGATTTCTTTCGAAATTGTATCTCTTGTCTGTTTTAAAAACATAATTATCAAGCTCACATAACCACTATTTGGTGTAAAGAATTCAGTGAAATATCAGTCTGTGAAAATAAATTTCTAACCACCTCTACTTTAAATGACAGGCCCTTTATATTATAGATGTCTGCTCATTAGGGAGAGTGCCACAGTAAAAAAAAATTCCATCGTCTATTTGCATCCATCCCTCAGGATCTTGTATATCTCAGTAAAGTCACCCCTCATTGCTCTAAATTCCTTGTTCGAAGCGGATATTGGAGGGATTTTTTTGTGTGCTAAACAAAGTTAGCTTGCAGATCCACCAAGTTAACAATCCATGTCCTCTGGCACTGCATTTTTTTTTTAAATGACTTGATACATGTGCATCAGTGGGTCTCATCTTCTAGATTCTCTTGTTTTTGTGGATACCTTTTGGACTCATTTGTCTGTGCAAAGGTATTGATGAAGTACTTGGGTGAATCTGAACACAGAGTTGATGATCCCACATCATTTGGTCTGAAAATGATGATGCCTCGAAATGAAGTGTTGGTGCTGGATAGAAAACTTCAGAAATGTCTTTGCTTGTTTCCCTTTTGACTTCCACGTCGTAAGAAATTGTGGATACATGAAAGATTTCAAGATGGCCTCTGCTTTCTGTCAAGTTCCTAAATGCATGTTTGCTTTCCAAATTTGTGCGGATCCTCCTTTCCCCACCCTCCTCTTGTTTGGGGCTTCTGTTCGTAGTGTCAGCATCAAATAACTTTACCAAAGTTACCAATTCAATCCTATTTGTCAGTGATTATGGTAAACTAAACTTTTTACTTTCCCAAGCTGCTTGTAGCCTTTGATATCATTGCCTATTTCTTTGTTCTTGAATGCCTCTCCGTTGTTGGGTGAGACTACCTTCAATGGTTCAATTTTTATGTTGCCAGAAAATTGTCTAAAATGACTTCTTTTGTATCATTAAGTCCTTGGGTTTTTACTTTTGTTCCTTTCCTATTTTTGGCAAAATCCTGTACTCCTCTAGGCAAATTATGCCTCTCTTGACCACTCCTTTCCTTTTGATTTGTCCTCCTGTACGTCATCATTTTCTCCAATTAAATGTTGCAAATACTGAGATCATTCTCCTTCGCCTTTGTCATAATCCTTTCCCAATGGCTGCCATGTCTTAAGCTACACAATTCAAAGATAGTTCCTGATGAATCGTTTCTACTTGTTGTAAAATAATTTGCTGGTTCTGACCAAGATCCTAAATGTCAGTAAGAGCTCATTGGACTCATTCGTAGCATTGCTGTTGATTTGTGTATATTTGTCTGAATCTGAAGGGAGCTGCTGTAAAGTATACATGTATGCATGCAGTCTAAGTCGCCACATTTTCTATTGTATTTGGGTTTGAAATAGAATCAAACAATGCTCAATATTATCAATGTTTTTGCAGAAGCGATTGCTACCTTCAGATTTCATTGATCCACTAGCAAGCAAGAAGCCCAGAATATCTCATTTGACCCATCATGTGCAGCCAACCCTTAATGGTGATTTAACTTCTTCTGGTGGGAAAAACAATGTTACTGCTCCAATCATTCTTCCTCATCTTTCACCACCTTCTCCCCCTGCTCCACCACCTGTGCCACTTCCACTTTCTATTACCCACACTGTGAATTCTAACTCCAATTCCCCATGGACACCTGAAGGAAGGGGAACTCAAGATTTGCCAGTTGATGCCATTAGTCAAGCTGGTGAGGGTTATGAGGACCAGCAAGAAAAGCATACCTCTAGGACTACAGTAGGAAGTCCACCACACCAAATGGAGTGCTCAGAAGTCATCAGCAAAGACTGTTCTTCTATTGGAAAATCAAAAAAGAAAGCTAAAAAACACAAAGACAAAGAAAGAGAAAAAGAAAAACATCATCTGAAAACTGAGGATGATAGAGAATACAGAAGTGAAATTGAGGAACGCAAGCCCATTAAAGTTAAAGATGCTAATTCTGATTCAGGTGTGTAATAAAGTTGTACATGTTTAGATATCAGTAGCCAAGTACATGAAAGGAAAATAGAAATTTTTCAGTAATCAATTGGCTGCAATATAAATGTAGGATGTTATTATGAACAGCCAGTAAGATGTGAATTTGCATTTATTTGAGGGCACATTGCAGAGCAAGGCTGAAGGTATTTGCAAACAATGCTTATTCTGCCTTTTAAGATGATCTCTGGGTCATAACTGCCATTGCAGGTTGAAGCAGTGTTATATATTTTAAGGTCCCATCTTCACAGAATGCTTTGCATCTCTCTGCATCCAAATATTGCATATAAAGTTGACTTAACTGTATCTGGATGTTGTACATAAAGAATGGAAAGCTACTTGATTAAGATGCATCTGATGAATTTTTTTTTTGGTGAACATAACATTCATAATCTAACCTTGGGTTTTGGAAATTACCTATTGAACAAGACTCAAAATTACGGGTGGTAGTTGGTGCTGCTACTTCAGAGATTAGAGTTGAGTTCTGGTTTTTGAATACAGAGTTGTTCATATTCTGTAATTTCATAGGTTCCCCTCTGATCTGATTTTCACCCACATTCCATAGATGTACTGTAGGTTACAGCTACCATATATTGCTCCTCTGTGTAGATTAATAGCAAAAAAAGGGAATTGATGAGTATATGTGAGACCAAATAAGTTGCCACAGCTGGAGGGAAACAAAAGCAGGTGATATGGGATAACTTGGAAGTTGGCATGGATCAGATGTTCTCTTTCCATGTCACTGAGTTTGAAGACGCATTTCTACTCTTAGTTATACTGCAGAAATAGGGCCCTTTGGCCCACATGTTCATGATAACCATTTATGCTAATCTCATTTACCAGCACATTGTCTACAGCCAAGTAAGTGTTTGTTCAGATACTTTTAAAATGTTATTGGTGTACCTGCCTCTGCCTTCTCAAACAGTGCTTACCAGTTGTAAACAAGAAGTCTGCAGTTGCTAGAAAACTGGGGCAATACACAACGTGCTCAATTAACTCAGCGCAGCATCCAGATTTCCACACTGCTTTCCAGATTTAGCCACGTTCTGGGTGAAAAAAGTCTCTCCCCGCCCCCCCCCCACCCCCCCTCCCCCCCACCGCATCCCCTTTAGCCCTTAATCCTTGCTATAAACAAATGCCCTCACGTTTTGGAGTCAATCATACAAAACAGAAATGCTCTTCAGCCCAATTTGTCCATGCCTCACAAGTTGCAAACCTTAGCAAGATCCATTTGCCTGTGTTTGGCCCCTATTCCTCTACCCCTTTACTATCCATATATCTGTCTAAATTACTTTTGAACGTAACTGAAATTGTAACTCCCTCTCCTGCTCATTCCATCTCCCTCAATGTGGAAAAAGTTGTCCTGTGAGTTCCCTTTAAATATTTAAATCTATGCCTTCAAATTTTATACTCCACTGGGGGAAAAACTGGTTAGTTACCTTGTCTCTACCCTTAATAATTTCTTCAACTCTCTAAAAGCATCAACCTCTCAGCCCCTTGTGCTCCAGGAGAAAAATGCCCCTGCTTATTCAGACTGCCCTTGTAATTCATGCCCTCCACTCCCAGTAATATGTGAATCTTTTCTGCACCCTTTCCAGCCTAATGAGATCCTTAGCTAGGTGACCAGAACTGAATATTATACTCCAAGTTTGGTCTCGCCAACATCTTGTGCAGTTGTTATACTATCTCCCAACTCTTGTACTCAGTGCCCTGACCAATGCAAGCAAGCATACTATACCACCCTGTCTACTTGTATTGCCACACATGTTCAAGTTGAATTCCATCTGCCATTCTTTGGTTCACCTTCCCAATTGATCTAGATCCTGCTGTAATCTTGGATAACTTTTGTCACCCTATATGATACCACAAATTTTGGTGTCATCTTTCTTTCTTTTTCTTTGGTTTGGCTTCGCGGACGAAGATTTATGGAGGGGGTAAATGTCCACGTCAGCTGCAGGCTCGTTTGTGGCTGACAAGTCCGATGCGGGACAGGCAGACACGGTTGCAGCGGTTGCAGGGGAAAATTGGTTGGTTGGGGTTGGGTGTTGGGTTTTTCCTCCTTTGTCTTTTGTCAGTGAGGTGGGCTCTGCGGTCTTCTTCAAAGGAGGTTGCTGCCCGCCGAACTGTGAGGCGCCAAGGTGTACGGTTTGAGGCGATATCAGCCCACTGGCGGTGGTCAATGTGGCAGGTACCAAGAGATTTCTTTAGGCAGTCCTTGTACCTCTTCTTTGGTGCACCTCTGTCACGGTGGCCAGTGGAGAGCTCGCCATATAACACGATCTTGGGAAGGCGATGGTCCTCCATTCTGGAGACGTGACCCACCCAGCGCAGCTGGATCTTCAGCAGCCTGGACTCTATGCTGTCGACCTCTGCCATCTCGAGTACTTCGATGTTAGGGATGAAGTCGCTCCAATGAATGTTGAGGATGGAGCGGAGACAACGCTGGTGGAAGCGTTCTAGGAGCCGTAGGTGATGCCGGTAGAGGACCCATGATTCGGAGCCGAACAGGAATGTGGGTACGACAACGGCTCTGTATACGCTTATCTTTGTGAGGTTTTTCAGTTGGTTGTTTTTCCAGACTCTTTTGTGTAGCCTTGGCGAGTCTGTTGTCTATCTCGTTGTCGATCCTTGCATCTGATGAAATGGTGCAGCCGAGATAGGTAAACTGGTTGACCGTTTTGAGTTTTGTGTGCCCGATGGAGATGTGAGGGGGCTGGTAGTCATGGTGGGGAGCTGGCTGATGGAGGACCTCCGTTTTCTTCAGGCTGACTTCCAGGCCAAACATTTTGGCAGTTTCCGCAAAACAGGACATCAAGCGCTGAAGAGTTGGCTCTGAATGGGCAACTAAAGCGGCATCGTCTGCAAAGAGTAGTTCACAGACAAGTTTCTCTTGTGTCTTGGTATGAGCTTGCAGGCGCCTCAGATTGAAGAGACTGCCATCCGTGCGGTACCGGATGTAAGCTTATTAACTATGATAACTATGTTCTTGTCAAAATCATTAATACTCTTGACCCATCACCAATCCTGATGGAACAACAGGTCATGGTCCTTCACTCTGCAAAAACAACGTTCATTGTCACCCCCTCGCAGGTGACATTCTGATAATATTCCTTGCACCCTCTCTAATGCAATCACGTTCTTCCTGTGAGGCAACCAGTACTGCACATAACCAAAGTTTTATAAAGTTGTAAGATGATCTATGTTCTTTTAGAAACTTGTTTAATCATCAGTTGCAATTGAAAACTTGAGTATGAGAGTGAGGAATCAAAATCAACTAAAATGTTAATATATTGGCTGTGGGAGAAAATTGGTTGGCCAATCTGTTGAATTAGCAACCAGAAATATTTCACAATAACGATAAATAATAATGTCCTTTAAGCTTTCAAAATTAACTGCTCATACTGCTTTTTACATTTAAAAATGAAATGAATGTACTTTTTTGCCATTATCCTTTATTGTGCTTGAAAAAAACTGAATAATCAACTATTTGAGATCAGTACCTTAAAATTTGAAATTACATGAGAATACAGAATTTTGAGTTCTATTTCCACTATTTGCTACAAATTCCATTCAAAAATTGACTAATGTTGAAATAGAACATTTATTCTTGAATATTTTAAGACAGGGATTAACTATTTGGACAAAAAAATTGCTTGAAAGATACCTTGGTGTAAAGGAGGTACAGAGAGATCTGATCAGTAATTGACACCCAGAGAGAGTCCAAAGATATTCTGGATTCTATTTTCCTGATCTGGTTAACCAACAAAGACGGATCACAATACCCAGTACTGTAAATTTCAACTGCATACTTGCTCCAAGGTCGAATGCTCGATTTATATACCTGCTCCCAAACTTCAAAATTCCACCAGATTTGTCAACTTTCTCATTTATATTTTTAGTACATCTTAAATCCAAGCTTGAAACCACAATTCCATATAATTTTCTCTCTGAGCCTCGGAGCCCTTGAAGTAGTACAATCATGCTTGATTTTAAATGCTGTTTTAATGTGGTTGACAAAAAAAAGCTGAAAATTCTCTGCACCAGACAAGATCAGGAAATGCTCAGATACTGAGGAAATTAATGCATTATTTTCATGTACAGTTGTTTGGGAAGAAGCTAACCTTTGGGGACCTCCTTATCAAGAGCTGCAGGCAAATTAACTTGGTAACTTGGGAAAAATGGCAGCAGTAGGTTACTTGCGATTCAAGCTGTTCTGCCATTCACAATGATTTTCTATCTTAATACCTATTTCCTATTCAATCCCAATAGCCTTTGATGCCTTTTGGGTCTAGAAATGTGTCTATTTGCTATCTGAAATGGATTCAGTGAATCTTTCTGTGACAGGGAATTCCATAGGCTCATTTCAGTCAGAGCCAAGTCTATGACCAGATCAGCCATAATCTTATGAAATGGCCAATTCCTATTTCTTATGTTGTTGTGACCCAAATATCATATCTTTTATCCTAAGGCTGTGAACCTGTTTTTTGACATATTCAGCTCAGGAAAAACAATTTTGTACTGTTCAATGATTTCTCAGTCTTTCATGTTTTAAGGAATGGAGGGAAAATCAACCACTCATGGTAATGTTTCACTATCCCAGGAATCAGCCAGGTGAATGTACATTACACTTGCTGAGTGGCAAGTATATCTTTGTTACAGAAGTAGTTTTGGTGTAGTCTCAGTCCTGTGTAATTATTGTAAGATATTCTTTCTGTTGTACTCAAAAAATCTTGCAATATATGCTAATTGCACATTTCCTGACTTATTTGATCACAACACTTGCATGCATATTTTCAATGATTGATATGCTATAATACCATGATACAAACACAATATGTTTGTACATCTATATTTTTTAAAATATCAACATTAAAATAATTTTCTGCCTTGTTGTCCCTACCAAACTGGATAGCGTCATCTTCCTATTGAACTGTAATAAATTTGCCCACAGCCTATATTGCCCCTAACTGTTACAATTTACTAAAATTAAAAATGCATTCGTCCCCCCTTATCCATGGGGGATAAGTTCCAAGACCCCCAGTGGATGCCTGAAACTGTTGATAGTACCAAACCATACATATACAATTTTCCCTATAGATACATACCTATGATAAAATTTAATTTATAAATTAGGCACAATAAAAGATTAACAATAACTAATAAAATAGAACAGTTATAGCAATATTTTTAAAAGTTACTTGAACGCAAGCAATGCGATACCGCTACAGTCGATCTGATAACCGAGACAGCTACTAGCAGGCAGGTAGCGTATACAGCATGGATACGCTGAACAAAGGGATGATTCACGTCTTGGGCGGGACAGCACGTGATTTCATCATGCTACTCAGAACGCTGGGCAATTTAAAACTTACGGATTGTTTATTTCTGGAATTTTCCATTTAATATTTTTGAACCGCAAGTAAGGGGGAGACCACTATATTACATTCCAATACTTTAACCAAATTGTTTGTGCAAGGAATAACTGGAGCCCAAACAATGATGTCTGTGGTTTATCACTAGTCAGTGCCTACTACCTTGAAAGTACATTTATGCCAACTCTATTTCTCATCTGTCAGCAATTTTCAATCCATGGCACTTACCACATTAGTGTCCAATGTAGAACTTTTACGGTCCTAAAAATCAATATCCTCCTGTGGTGTAGCAGGTAACACTGATCCTCACAGTTCTAGTTCATTTCTGACTTGTGGTGCTGTCTCTATAGAATTTGGAAGTTCTCCCCAAGATTTAATGGGGATATCTGATTTCTTCCTACCTCTTAATGATGTTCTGTTTGGTAGTTACTTGGCTACTGTAATTTCCCACTATATTTGTTGAGTGACAGAGGAAACAGAGTTGTTGACATTGTTATGAGAGTTTTAAGTTACCAGGAAAGGAGATTGTACTGAAACCTGGCTTTGGGCTGGCTGAATCTGATTCTTCCATATTGGAATAAAGTACGGAGGGGGAAACAAAACATCCATTGGCTCTTTGAATTTTTTTTTAACCAGTTATATTCCAAAGGAAAACTCGCAATATGTTTGTTAAATAGAATTCACTGTTCATACATTATAAATCCATGTTTACTTTGTCTAATCCCATGGATAGTTTAAAAATATCCTTTGTAATAACTCTAGTATTTTTCCTACAAAGGAAGTTAGGCTAACTGGTCCTGAATTCTCTTTCCCTCCATTTTCTTTAAATTAACCAAATTACACTTGGCACCTTTTAGCCTGTAGGAACAATTTTGATGATCTATAACATTTGGAACATGACAACCTGTACATCCACTTTTTTTAATGGCTATCACTTTTCATATGCTGTGAATGCTGATTATTAGACACTGAGGATTTAGCTTTCAGTCCATAAATTTTGCCCTAATTTTTAAAATAAAATTTCCTGACCTAAGGTTGCAAATAAATTCACCCAACTTAAAATTAGAATGACCATTGTCCTCATTTCCAGTAACTCCCTCCCCCCTCCCTTCCTATTTCTTCTTTACCTTCCCCTATTGACTTTTCAATCCAATTCTCCCTCTCAAACTGTGTGCCATTGTCTCTCAGCCGCAAGTGATCGGAAGAATCCTTTGTCCCAGTGTCGTTAATGAGAGCTCCCTCTGGGCAGGACTCGGGACCTCTGGCTCCCTGGCGGGAGTGGGACCTCGGCCTCAGTGGCGTTCCATCCCCTTCCCTCCTCTTCTCATCCCTCCTTCCCACCTTGGCACATCGGATGCCAACTCCGAATCTTTCCCTTGGCTTATTTCCCCAGTGTGCATGTGCTATAGACCTAGGGGAGAATTCTGAGTCAGGAGTTTCAGTGACCGGGGATACAGGAGCTTGTTGACTCACCAGTGCGTGTTCCACTGTCCCGGGAAGCTTCCCCGGGGGTCAGCAGCAGTGGTTAGGTGGTCTCGGTGATTGGTGGCCACGTTGGGTTCATTTTTGTGAGAATTATGATAAACATTATTTTAATGTTTAAAAAGCCTTCCTTTGTTGTTTGTTGTTGTTTAAACATTGATACAAATGATTTGCTGTTGCTACTGGGTTGTTTTTTAAAAATAACCAGTTCTCTGGGGGCGGGGGGGTGGAGTTTAAATAGGCCCGGACCCAAGCGTTTTGGATAATTGGAGTTGTATTACATTTAAATGCTTGGCTGTTTTGCTATTCACAATGATAAAAAAAATCTCTCATTTGAGTGTATGGTAGCTACATTTGTCCTCACTAACTTAGTTTTTGAAAATGTGTAGAAGCATATTTTTGGTCTCATCATTTTGCTGTGTTCTCAGTTGCTCCGTCCTCCAATCTGTTAACTCTGACAGCTTTGACCACTTTGAAACCAATACTGTACTGAAAACTATTCTGTTGGGACCATGGTTGGGACACTTTTTTTGCTCAATAAAGAAATGTATTATAGTTTCTGGTGCGCTATCGGACAGAAGCAAACACACAAAACCTAAAGACTGTCCAACAGGCTTTATTCGACATAAACTTCCACAGAGCCAGCTGTGAGGAGAGCTGCTGTAAACTCTGAGAGAATCTTCAAAGGGCCGGCTCAAGTTTATATCCCGGAGGGTGATTGACACCCAACCGGCTGGGGCTTGGTCTATTCAGGTCGGCTGATTGACAGCCGGTAAGGTGTTGTCTTGTCCCCATGCTCTTCTGCAGCTACAGAAGTTTCCCCCTGCAGTAGGCCAGTGGTGTACCACCACATTCACCCTCTTCTTTAAAATTGTCCCGGGGTGGGGGGAGGAGGTTGCAGTCAAGAGCCCCAAAACATATATACACAGTATTTACAGATTGAGACATTCCGGTGGCCGTTGGAGTCTCTGTGACCGTCGTATGACTGGCTCATGGTCACTGGTCAGTGAGGGTGTGTGGGGGCCGGAGAGGCTAGTGTGGTGCAGCGCGGAGGAGTGGCAGGGGTTGAGGTGTATATGTGTTGCATCGGATAGGCTGGGGGCAGGTTCGTCCCCCACAATCGTCGTGAGTCCTTGGGTACCCCATAGTTGTCCGGGGTTGGGGGTGTGTGTCAGGCCAGCGTGGTCCTGGGCTGGAGGATGCTGTCCTCCTGCTGGTGGCAGGTCCCTGGTTGAGATGGTGTCCTCCCTGCCGCTGCTGAACCTAACGTAGGCATAGTTGTGGTTCGCATGTAGGAGGAACTCCTGCTCGACCAGGGGTTCGGCCTTGTGTGCCCGCACAGTCCCAGGGATGCGAACCATGCTGGGAGAGATGTTCCCATCGCTGATTTCCTGCACGTTGATTTTTATGCCTATTCTGGAGTGCCCGAGGTCGTGGGGAACGTTGCTAGTCAGAGTGGTGGCTGCTAGGACCATCTTGGGGTCCGAGTCGTCGTTCCCTGATGATGGAGGCGATTTGTGGTCGTCGGTGTCCTCTGCAGGCATCGTGAGAGGTGAGCGTCGACTGGTGGTACTCTCCGTAGTCATGGGGTGCAGTGTGCGGTGGTTAGCAGTATCCGGAGGGATGGGGTGCATCGGTAGGGTGGACTGGTCAACACCCGTGTTGACCACGTTGTCATCATTAGAGGCCTGGGAGGGCGTCAGTAACAGCGGCGCCCGCGCCTGTCCGGCCCAAGGTGGCGGTGCTACATGGGAGGGTGAGGCATGGCTGGCCTTCTTCCACCGCTGCGCTAGTTGCGCTGGGGGAAGTGACGTCACACTGCTGACTGTCGGGGAGAACAACATCATCACGGCCGGTGGAAGTGATGTCATTCTGTAGATCGGAAGTGACGTCGTTGTATTCTTTGGGAGGCAGCGCTGGCAAGAACGAGGGCTGGTCCGGGCGCATGGCGCACACGTGGTGATCATTGCCGGCGAGACCAGAAGTTGGGGCGCAGGGGTTGGGGAGGTCAGAAGTAGCTGCGGACCAATGGCGTCGCACGGAAATTGCATGTGGTGGGGATTGTGAGGGAGGGGGTGAGGTCGTAGAGGGCCGCTGAGCTGCCAGCTGGCTTTGAGAGGCATACCTTCGCGAAGTGACCTTTCTTGCCACATCTCCAGCAGTACTGGTTTTTGGCCGGGCAGTTTTGGCATGATCGACAATCAGTCCCACAGTACTTACAAGGGTGCTGGGCACCTGCAGCAGCAACGTTTTCTTCCCCAGCTTGATCCAGGGCCACAGCAGCCAATTGTGTTGACCACGTGGATGCCTAAGGAAGCCTGGAGTCAAAGTCTTTGATGTGCAGGGCTGCTGCCTCCAGGGTTCAGACTACCTCCACTGTTTTGGCCAGGGAGTAGATATTGTCCTCCAGCAACTTCTGCCTGATGGTCCTCACACGTAACCCTCGAACGTACGCATCTCTGATCAGCCTCTCGACCTCCCTTTCATTTACCCCTGGTTCAGCCAGACAAGGTCAGGCCAACTCGCGCAGGGATCCCAGGTAGGACTCTGCCACCTCCCTGGGCAGTTGGGCACAGATACTCAAGAGGTACCTTGCAAAGACCACATTCGTGGGAGGTTTATACATGGTCTCGAGGGTGTTCATCGCTTCCAAGTAGCTGGTGCAGTCTTTGAGTGCCTGGAAGGCTCAGGGACCCAGCTTTGATCGAAGTAAGACGAGACTCTTTCGATCGGAGTCCAGGATGTCGTTGGCGTAAGCCTTGATGATCGCTTTGACCGTGTGCTTCCAGATCTCGAAGCACATTTGTGCTTCTGGGTGGCGTGGGTCAATTTCAAGGCTCCCGGCACACAGGAGCTTTTCCATAGCAGCTTTAATAATTTATGTTTGACAAATTGCGGTGCGCTATCGGACAGAAGCAAACACACAAAACCTAAAGACTACAACGGGTTTTATTCGCCGTAAACTTCCACAGAACCAGCGGTAACATTGTACTGTTGTAAACTCTGAGAGTGACCTCGAAGGGCCGACTAGGCTTCTATCCTGGAGGGTGATTGACACCCAACCGGGTGGGGCTTGGTCCATTCAGGTCGGCTGATTGACAGCCGGCCAGGTGTTGTCTTGTCCCCATGCTCTTCTGCAGGTACAGAGGTTGCCCCCTGCAGTAGGCCAGTGGTGGACCACCCCATAGTTGCATTACTTAAGCATTAACAATTGCCTATCTGCCATGCCTTTCACTGAAACTCCGATTGCAGATTTATTGTCAGAGTACATACATCACTTCATATATAACCCTGAGATCCTTTTTCTAGCAGGCGAGGCAGAATTGCCAGTTATTGGCAGTGCAAAAAAAAAACTGATTCAACATACACATGTAAACAAATAAAGTGAGAAAAAAAATCAGTGCAAAAATAAGAGTTCTTAAATGAGCCCTTGATTGAGTTTGTTGTTAAGTCTTATGGTGGAGGGGTAGCAGCTGTTCCTGAACCTCTTTCCTGATGGTAGCAGCAAGAATGGAGCATGTGCTAGGTGGTGTGGATCCTTAATGATTGCTGATGCTCTTTGACGGCAGCATTTCCTTTAGATATTATAAAATACCTTGAGGTGCATGTCATTGATAGGTCCAAGCCAGCACGGTTTCATGAAGAGAAGATCCTGCCTGACCAACTTATTGGAATTTTTTTGAGGAAATCTCAAATATCATGTCATTGATAGGTCTAAGCCAGCATGGTTTCATGAAGAGGAGATCCTGCCTGACCAACTTATTGGAATTCTTTGAGGAAATCTCAAATATCATGTCATTGATAGGTCTAAGCCAGCATGGTTTCATGAAGAGGAGATCCTGCCTGACCAACTTATTGGAATTCTTTGAGGAAATCTCAAATATCATGTCATTGATAGGTCCAAGCCAGCATGGTTTCATGAAGAGAAGATCCTGCCTGACCAACTTATTGGAATTTTTTGAGGAAATCTCAAATAGGATGAACAAGGAGAGGCTGTAGGTGTGGTGTATTTGGATTTTAAAAAAGCCTTCAATAAGGTGCTGCATAAGAGGCTGCTAAATAAGATGGGAGCCAATGGAATTACAGGAAAGATATTAGATTGAGTGGATCATTGGCTGACAGACAGAAGGCAAAGGGTGGGAATAAAGAGATCCTGTTCTGGTGAGTAGATTGATGATTTAGATTATGGATTAAATGGTTTTGTGGCTAAATTTGCAGATGATGCCAAGATAGGTGGAGGAACAGGAAGTGTGGAAGAAACCAAATGGTTGCAGGGGAAACACGGACAGTTTAGGAGAGTGAGCAAATAAATGGCAGATCAGATGCAATGTTGAGCAATATACATTTGTACATTTTGGAAGAAGAAATAAAAAGGTAGATTATTATTTGGATGGGCAGTAAATTTGGAAGTGCAAAGGGACTTGGGGGTCCCTGTGCAGGATACCCTAAAAATTAACTACCAGGTTGGATCGGCAGTAAAGTAAGTGAATACTATATTGGCATTCATTTCAAGAGGAATAGTGTATAAGAGTAAGGTGGCTCCCTGGGACATTGGTGAGATCTCATTTGGACTACTGTGTGCAGTTTTTGGCCCCTTATCTCAGAAGGGATATACTGATGTTGGTGAGAGTTCAGAGAAGATTTACGAGAATGATTCCTGGAATGCAAGGCTAATGTATGAGGAGCGTTTATCGGGCTCTAGGAATGTATTCATCCATATATAGCAGGAGGAGAGAGGATCTCCTAGAAACATTTTGAGTGCTTAAAGGATTAGACAGAGTAGATGTGAATAAGGTGTTTTCCTTGGTGGGTGAGTCCAGGACAAGAGGGCACAATCTTAGAATTAGAGGGAACCCATTTAAAACAGAGATGAGGAGAAATTTCTTTAACCAGAGGGTTGTGGATTTGTGGAATTGATTGCCACATACAGCTTTATAGGTCCGATCATTGGGGGGAGTTGTTAGGTATCTAGTTAGTCAAGGTATCAAGAGATATGGGGAAAATGGAACTAGAGGTGAGAATGGTTTAGCTCATGTTGGAGTGGCAGAGCAGACTCGATGGGCCGAATGGCCTACTTCTGTTCCTTGATCTTGTGGTGTTCTCAGTGGTAGGGAGAGCTCCTTCATTTATTATTGCAATTCATTCCTCATACCTTTCTATAGCTTATTTGGACTTGGTTATAAATAATTCATAATAATTCTGTCAAGATAATGTCACTTTTCCCTAAATTACTCCAAACAATTGAACCTTTCACAATGTACAGTACCTATCCAGTACAGACTTCTTGCCTCATTATACCACTTTAAACAAAAAAATGGTGTAGATACACCAGGAATTCATCTTAATGATATTATTGCTAATGTGGTTTGAGCAGATTATATATAGGTTAACTGCACTCCTCTTCTATTTGATGCCATTCCCGACATTACTGTTTGGAAATCTGTGGACATCTCCTATCAATGATAGTGCTGCTTAACTTCATCCAGACTGATTCAGCATCTTGATTTTTTTCTTTTTGACGCAATATTCTTTTTCACTATTGCTCAGGTTGTATTTTTCATAATAGTTCCAACCCAACTCCTTTATCTCTTTGTCCTTCCTATATATTCAATCTATTTGAACATTCAACTCCCAGCCTTGGTCACTCTGCAATTAGAACCATGGGACATTACAGCACTGAAATAGGCCCCTCCGCCCTTGTAGTCTTTGCCAAACTATTATTCTGCCGAGTCCCACTGAATTGTATCCAGTCCATATCCTTCCGTACCTCTCCTATCCATGTGCCTATCCAAGTTTTATGTTAAAATTGAGCCCACTTTCACTTCTTCAGCTGGCAGCTTGTTTCACACTCCCTCCCTTCTGTGTGGAAAAAGTTCGCCCTAAACTTCCCTTTCACCCTTGACTCGCGTCCTCTGGTTTGTATCTCGCCTAATCGCAGTTGAAAAAGCCTATTTGAATTTACTCTTATCTATACCCCTCATAATGCTGAATTCCTCTATCAAATCTCCCCTCATTCTTCCATGCTCCACAGAATAAAGGCCAAACCTTTACCTTCTCCACAAGTTCAGTATTTTACATTTATTTGCATTACTAATGTATTTTTTGTTATGAATTCAACAGAACCTTTAAGTGATTTGACTGTGCCAAGGCAGCATTCATTATAATCGCTCCCTAACTTACTTGCATTGTTTCTATGTCCTTTCTCTGTAGCATTCTAAATTTCTCTCAATCTTGCCCTAAAATGCATGGAGAATTATAATTGGACTGATTTTAACTGGAAGGAATGCAAGGAAGCAGGACCCGAAAATTCTAAGTATTTCTCAATCCAATAAATTAATGAAAAATAACTTGCTTTGACCCATAAATCCCTTCAGAAGGAAAAGTATATCAATGGTGATATCAGTGTACTCCTATAAAACTTACTATAATACTACAATCCTTTGAAAAATTGTTGTTCCAGGTAAATACATTAAAATGCAAAAACTTTTATAGCTGATCAATACTCAACCCTAATTGGCAAGTACTCAAAATATCACTTTTAAATTTCTCTGGTACCTGTTTTGAAAATTGGGTTTTTTTTTATGCATAAGAGAATTTGTAGCTTCCTGACTAGTGTTGTGGGGGGGGGGGGGGGGGGAAGTTATTTGTATTTTACAGCTGCAGAAAATTTGGCATCGGCATGAGACCTATGTACTTTAAGCTAGTTTTAGTTTAAACCACGCTGTGTTATCTTTAATTCCTGAAATGCATGGGGTGGGAAAGGCCCTAAAATTAAATTCTTCATCATTATACTCACATCTGCTGCTTTTAATAAATTAATCCCTGAATGGTCCTTTGTCTGGAGGATTTAGAAACAGTAGGAGACTGGCTGTGGGTGGAGATTGTAAAGCTTTGACCTGCATTGTGTTAGTAATTCAGTTAATGCCGTTACAGATTTGAGAGCCCTTATGGTAGTGACTGAATTGACCATATGGCCACTGTTGTTTGTAATCTGCCAAGGTTAAAACAAGTGCATTATTTCCATGAGATAATAAAATGCAACACAGCGATTTAAAAACATTCCCTCAAGTTTTAGCTGCCGGTGTGACAAGGGTCAAAGGTTTACCGTTTTTGTACCTTCTGCTGTATTTTGACAGATATACACAAGGCTCTCTGTCCTTTTTACAGGATTGAAAATGAAGTGCACTGGTTCCAGTAATTCGACATCACCAACCAAAAAACCTGACTATTTAGTGTGAGTAAATGAAGTTTCCTTTTGCATACTTCCCTCAGTTAAGTAAATCAAATAAACTACCACTAGCTATTTGATTTCTTCCATTTTTTTTCCCATAGCTCTATTTTGTTTTCTGTTATTTGTTGTAATAAGTTATTTTACAAAGTGAAGTATACAGTGGGGATATCTAGCTTGCATTGATTAACAAAAAATTTGAATTTTTATTCAAAAAACAGAGAAAGGAAAAATCTATGATGCCAAGATGCGTGAAATCACTTCCTTAATCTCCACCAGTTTCATTTGAGTGATTATCAGATATAGAAAGATTCTGCAGAATGGTTCACTTAATGACCAATTTCAAAAAGCTAAGCAACATTTTGAAAATGGGACTCAAACAAGTTCTTTGTTCTCATATTTTTATTTGCAAATAAAGTTTCCTTTACAATCTTGGCATATCACAAAAATTTTCCAATCAATGGAGAACTTTAGAAGTCATGGTTATACAGTAGAGGAATGTGGCACCCCATTTTCAGACAGCATGATTCCTCAAATACTGTATAAATGATTTTTCTTTTAAGGGCAACGTGGACATGTAGAGAATCTTTTAAAATAGCCTTGTATATTTGCCCATGAACTCATTCAAGAATTGAATGTTCAAGCTTACTTGAGTAAAACAAAATCCAATGACTCGTAACCCTTTAAGTGAATTTCCCTCTGTATTCAAGATTCCTTTGTCATGTAATAATACTGAATGTGTAACATTACACAAAATTGCCTTCTGCTGCTATAAGGCAGACAGAGTTCCCATTAGTGTTACTGTGCAGGAGAAAGAGAAGCAAGACTGTCCCTTCAGAGACAATGTGTGAATTTGCCACTGCCTCTGCAGCCACACAGACTCTTGTTCGATTCATTGGCAACCTGAGTTCCAGATTCAATCCTCTGATACAGTCATGAAGACTTCAGCTTCTGGGCCTTTTTTGCTCTCAGCACCCTCTCAAATTCTGGCTCTGATAAATCATTCCCATGAGCCAGTCTCCAGCACCCATACAGTACGGGGTTCAACTCTTTAATGTGTTCTGCAATTTTTTTTTTGTTCTACAACATCAAGGTTCAAGATTCTTTTTATTTTCGCACAATAATACATTAAATATTTAACTTTTGCCTGACGTAAGGCAGTGTCGCCATTACCATTGTTCAGTGCCCCTAACAGGAGAAAGAGAAGCAAAAGAGAGTCCCTTCAGTCACTCACTCTCAACAAAATACCTTGCTTCCTGCAGTGTTTTTATAAATTAAATATGGGTCATTCTTGTTGTTTCCTCTTTGATCCATAAGACTGCCTCATGCTTTTGTCTTAGTATTGAAGTAATTCGCTAACAATTCGAATCATTTAAGTAACTGAATTGTTTGTACTTCTGCAGAGTACAGCTTGAATCAAGATTCTGAAACTAGTAATGACAGGCATTTTGCATGTTTGAATTATGGTTATGCCATCCCAAGTTGGAAATGTCTTCAGAAAAATAGTGGAGACATCTACTGTACCAATTGTTTTTCACCTTTACTTATTTCTGTCAAGCCATCTATCCTAATTCAGTTGAATTGTAGCTGAGAAAGCAAAAGGAATACATTTAATGGATAATGTTCGTAATCATTTTGCTCAACAGCAAATATGCAGCCATTATGTCACATGAACAGAGACAAAACTACAAAGATGATTTTAATGCAGAGTATGGTGAATACCGAAGTTTGCACGCCAGATTAGAGAGGGTAACCAAGCGATTTTTGGAGCTGGATGCAGAACGGAAGCGTGTCTCTCCTAACACTGAAGAGTACAAGGTACTGGCATTAGCATTTCCACTATAGCAAATTCTAGTCACTTGTTGTTCTAAATTATTATAATTTCCATACACGTGAGGCTATTCATCAGGGCACAGACCAAATCCTGAGTGCATAACTTATCCTGTGCATTTGATTTGCAGGAACTTGAAAATTGCCTTTACTGTACTGTGAAATTTACATGTAATGAAATTAATTCTTAAATTCTCATGGAGGAGAAATTGCATATTCATAGACATCACTTTTTTGTAAAAAAAAAAGTCAAATTTTCTCAGATTTTTTTTTTCCCCTGTTCTTACATTGACTCACACCAGTCAACCAGAATGAAGAGTCAACTGAAAAGTAGGAACAATAGACTATTTGGGCATTTAGGCAAAGTCCCTCATTCAATATGATCACAGGGGATCTTCCAAATTTGCTGATTCAACTTTGCCACACGCTGGTGAAGTTTTGCTTCATCTCAGATTGCAGTGGCTTTTCCATGGACTGACCTCTGGTCCTTGACCATGGGGATAATCCGTGCTACATTTAATCTGTCCTGTTATAGTAGAATGTAGTTGCTTGTATTGCCACGATCTTTTGAAATCTAGTGAAAATTAACCTAATTGATCTTTATCTGTTGATCTTGCTATCCCATTGCTCACTCGGGTGAAATAGTGAGGCCTCAAATTTAATTGAACCCCACAGGGCCACAAGATTAGTGTATTTGAGGGAAAAGTGAAACTGGTAGATGTAACTAGAATCATAGAAGTGTAAGAGGAGATCATTCAGATCATTTTTTATTAATCACTTTCTCAAAAGGTTTTTCCACTTTCAATAACCTGTGTGCTCATACCCCTGGTCCCACTGCTCCTACACCCTTTGAGAACAGTATGCTTTATTCTATAGAGCATCTCTTCATTCTTCCTCACATTTCCCCTCATTAAACTTCATCTGCCATGGATTTGCCCATTCTATGATCTTGCTTACAATTCACTGAAATTTATTATTATCTTCCAAACAGTTCACAATATTGCCCAGTTTTATCAACTGCAAATTTAGAAATATTGGTTTGCGCTCCTAAGTCTAAGGTCATTAAGATTTTTTTTTTAATTCAGCAATGGCCCAGACACACTCCTGGAGAATGCTGCTATTTATCATCTTCCAGACTGAAGAGCAACCATTCACAATGATATTCTATTGTTTGTTACTCAGCCATTTTGGTGCATATGCTATCAGTGTCCTCTTTGCATCATATGCTTCAACTTTCTTGATCAATCTGTCATAACTAATCCTTCATAAACAGCTTTCTGGAAGTTCACTTTCACCACAGTAACCCTTTTACCCTCAAGTCCATCCAGAATATCAAATTCTATCAAATTGTTTAAACAAGATTTGCCCTAAAATTACAATAGAGAAATAATGTTGATTATTAAATTTTGCATACGTGATGGAACAAACACTTCACTACGTCTTAGCATCTGCAAAAATGACTTTGGTAAGGAGATCCTAGGTATGTTTCAGTTACTTGACAAAAATTTTAAATTCTCCACTGAAACATTAAGCAATTAATAGTTCACTTGAGTTGTAAGCTAATATGGATTAATAAATTCCAGGAGAGATATTTAAAGTCTACTCAATTAAATATTTCTTGGCAAATTTATTTACATTGATTTGCAAATCAGAGCATCCTAACAAAATATAAAAAGGAAATGCATTGTTACTTTAAAAAAAATTACCATCAAATTAAACAATATGGCATTTAAACCTTGTGATATGCAATGTATTTTTGGCAACATTTGGCTCCAGTAATAGATCCCAACTTGTTTGCAGATTATTGATGAAGAAGTTTTACAAGAATACTGGAAAATTACAAAGGTTGGTGATTAGTTTTGAAGTAGTACACCATCTTCACAGTGTAATTTGCATCTTATTATGTTGGTATCAAACACTGCCGCATTCTTAAATTTTATACAAACTAATTTTAGAATCCGAGAGTTGCACAGAACAGAGCCTTTGTCTGTGCTCGCCAAATTAGCATTTTGGGCTTGTCCCATTTGCCTGCATTTGCTTCATATTCTTCTCAGACCTTCCATAAGTATCTGTCCAAATGTCTTTAGGCTGTCAGAATTGAATGTGCTTCTTCAGTTTCCTCTAGCAGCTCATTCCAGATTCAGACTGCCTTCTGAATGAAAAAAATTGCTTCTCTGATCCCCCTTAAATCTTTTCCCTCTCACTTTAAACCTATTCCCCTCTATTTTTGGAATCAATGACCCTGGGAAGAAACTAAGCGTCCAGAACATGACAGCACAGAAACAGGCCCTACAGCCCATCTAGTCCTTGCTGAACTATTTTCCACCTAATCCCATTGACTTATGTTTGGACTAGAACCCACCATACCCCCTCCCATCCATGTGCCTATTCAAATTTATTTTAAATGTTGCAATCAAACCTGCATCCACTACTTCTGCTGGCAGCTCGTTTCCCTCTGTTACCCTTTAACTGTCACCCTAAATGCATGTTCTCTAGTTCTTATCTCACCTGACCTCAGTGGTAAAAGCCAACTTGCATTGAACTTGCTGTATCCCTCATAATTTTGTATATCTCTATCAGATTTCCCTATTTTCTGTTGTTCCAGTGAATAAAGTCATATTCAACCTTTCCCCACAACTTGGCTCCTCAAGTCCTGGTACCATCCTTGTAAATTTTCTCTGAACTCTTTCAATTTTTTGTTCTCAATAGCCATATAAAACTGCCCACAATACTCCAAATTTGGCCTCACCAATGCCTTGTATAATTTCAACATAGCATCCAACTCCTGTACTCAATACTTTGATTTATGAATGCCAATACCTGGTGCTACTTTCAAGGAATTATGCATCTGTATTCCCAGATCCCTCTGTTCTACCCCACTGCATTGTCCCTTACTGTGCAAGTCCTACCCTGGTTTGTCCTCCCAAAGAGGAATGTCTCAAACTTGTCCACATCTGCCATTTTGTATCTTTTTTTTGGTCCATTTCCCATTTGAAGCTTTGAAAACCTTCCTTGTGGTCCACTGCATCCATAATCTAGTGTCATTTGCAAATTTACTGATCAAATTTACCACATCATCCAGATCATTAATATACACGACGAACAATAATGGATCTAACACCGATCCCTGAGACACAACTCTTGTCACCGTCCACCAGTCGGAGAGGCATTCGTCTACTACCACTCTTTGGCTTGTCTCGCCAAGCCAGTGTATAATGCAATTTACTACATGGTCACGAATACTGAGTGACTGAAACTTCTTGACTAACCTCCCATGCAGGACTTCATCATAGCTCTTACTAATGTGGACCATATTCACTGCCTTTCCTTCAACGTTCCTGGTAATCTCCTCAAAAAATCGAAGGTAGACTTCTAATCCAGGCACCATCCTGGTTGAATCTCCTTTCCTCCACTTACTGATGTCCTTCCTATAGCTGGTCAACCAGAACTCCACACACTATTCTTTAGTGGTTTCACTATTGCCTTGTATAGCTGAATCATAATGTCCAAAATATTGTACTTGATAGCCTGCCAAATGCTGCTTTCATCACCTTGTTCACCTGAGTTGCCACTTTCAAGGAACAATGCATCTGTACCCCTTGGTTTGTCTGTTCAACAACTTGTATCAGGCCCTACCACTCACCATGCAAGTACCATCTTCATTTGGATTACTGTAATGCATTTGTTCAGTTTAATATTGAACTGTATTTCATATCTATCTATGTAAAGTTAGTTATGGGTGGACAGGACAATATACAGGTCACAGCACATTTACAGAAACACCATTGCACCTAGAGAGAGAGAATGCATTTTGGAATCACCAAGTCTGGAAGGACCAGGCTCTAATGGAGCTGAAATGGGTCTTAATTGATTCCAGGACAATGGGTGTGTATGAACAGCCTTCTGCTGGCAGCTGTTCACTTAAGCATGTTCTTCCTTGAGTGACGTGATCAGGCTTTCAGGAATCACAACCACTTAAACCTCTTGGACAGGGATGAGGTCAGATGTTTTTATGATGTGAAGTGATAATTTAAAGGAAAAATGAAACTGGAACGGTGGTGATGTCATGTCACATGATTCAGAGAAACATAACTGAAGGAAGAGAGACGTTTTGAAACCATACTGAAGAGATTGACCATCCTGTGAGTAAGACAGGACTGAGATGCAGTAACCAGAAAAGGTACTGTTGTGGGAAAAGGGGAACACAGAATAAGTGGCTTTGAAGTAAGAAAGACCACTTTGCTCTTGATTAAGAAAGCCATCATTGTGGAGATCACAGTTCTGTAACCCTGACAAGATGGGGGGGACCTTGTGAAAACACAAATTAAGAATATCTGTCGAAAAGGTAACATCAAAAGACTTGAGTTTAGAGATTTGAAGATATGATGTTTAAAAGTGCTTCATAATTACCTCTAAACTGTGATTAAAAAATCTTCAAGCAACACAAGATGTTTGATCCTGAAGTTTAAAATTGTCTTTTCAGACAAGCTCAAACTGTAATGGTTTGGATTTTCTCTCTCTCTCTCTCACACACTCACAAGAAATGTTATGTTATTAATAGTTTAATAAAAACTTTTGTTTTGAATTTACTATTGTCTGGTGAATTTTCCATTGTTAGTTCATAAACAAAAATTGTTAGTAACAGTTACCAAAGGCAACAGCTCATTAGTTAGAGTTAAATTCAGGTGGTCCTTGACTCACCTTCCCAACTGATATTGATACAGTTATAAACTTGAAATTCCTTCCTCACTCTCCACTGTATCACCAATTTTGGTGTCATCTGCAAGTTTTTACTGATCATGTAAACTATATTGCCATTTAAATTGTTAATATAGATAAGAGCCAACAGTGGACCCAGTACCGATTCCTCCAGTACACAATGATTACATTTTTCTCAAACATCTGATGGCATCATTTGTATTTCTTAGCTTGCCTCTTTCCTGAATCAGATTTATGATTTTAGACCCTAATTTAGCACTTGATTATCAAATACAGCTTGGTGTTCTTTTGCAGCACAGAGTTACAGCAAATGTACATTATTTGAATTTATAATTTCTGAATATGAATTCAATTGTATCTAAACTTTTGTGCTGGGCCTCGCGAGATCTTGCGTGCACAGCATTGTATCTGATCTATGGTTGTCCCATCATTTTGCACCTAATAAACCCAAGACATCAGCTTGCCATTATTCCACAAGTGAATCGGGCCACACATCCCATCCTGCCTTTAGATAAATACCATTGATCCCATTTCACTGATTTTTAGTTTGATAGAGATATTTTTTGGAATAGAGTTGGAATTGACTCATTAACAGTAATTTGGTCCTTAACTTTTTTAATTAAACCTGCAAGCAAAGAAAAATTCAAAAGTGATCATTTTTAATGAAAGTTGACAATCACATTCAAATGAATGGAAATATGCAGAATATTCAACCCCTTGACCCCTCAACAATTGAGTGTTACACTCTTGGGCAAGGACTGAGCAGAAAGGAATGATCCCCATTTAACCTCTGTTTGTTCTGCACTGCATCAACAGAGTAGTCTGAATCATGCCAATGTGTACATTAGAATGTTAAAATCACGTTGCAATGTGTTCTCTATGGATGTGCCAGTTAGCCATCAGCATAATGAGACATAATGTGCCATATGGATGGAAATTTTGCTAACTCCCAAATACACATCTGCTTGTTGATGATTTGGGCTGCTTTTAATTGTTTTAATGAGCAAAGAATAACAAGCAAAACTAAGATGCAGTCATGTCCTTGAATGCTAAAAGAATCTGAAATACCAAAATACGGTATTATTATTTTCCTGGCATTATTTCCCTTTGCTGCAGAGGTTGGATGTCAAAAATTTCACTATCTTGTTAGTACAGTTTTTGTGCTTTCAAGAAAGATGAAAATGTTTACCATTTTTTAAATATTGGCCAGAAATAACTAAGGAAAGCGAAACAGTGGAATAGATGTGCAACATGAAATCCCCTGAAATATACAAATTGTGCACAACATTCGTACTAATAGTAGAGCAATTCGATGGTGTGGTGTGGAATAACTTCTTGAAAAAAAAATTTTGGTGTAGGAAATTGGAGAAGATCATTGTAAAAGGAATGAGATGAATATTTTGCTTAGAGAATTTCATTTACATACCATTATTGAAAGAATATTTACCAGTAATAATGCACAACCATTCACAGTATAATTAATATTTATATGGATAATATTGTTAATTGGTGGCATGAGTTGAAGTATGTATCCAGCTACAATTTACATGCCATTCCTTTTGTCTTCAGAACAGTCCCAACTACCATGAAGAGAAACATAGATGTGAATATCTGCATAACAAATTGGCTCACATAAAGAGACTTGTAGCAGATTATGACCAGCAACAACAACAATCGTGACATGAGAACTTGCAGGACGTTTGCAACATTGGTTTGTGATCAGAAAGAGATGTGTAATAAGCTAATTTATTTTGAAATTTTGGGAAATGTTATTATAGTGTCTGATATTTCTGAATATTTTCAGAGGTTTTAATTATTTTGAGTTCTGTTACTCTTGAAACATCCAAACTATACCATGCCTCCTTTATAGATGCTGTTTGCTTTAGAACTTCCATCCTTTTTACTTGTGTACACATTTTGTTTATTCAAATTCCTGGCATTAGACAAAGTACTTGGACTGCCCTTCAGCCTCGAATATTATTTGTACATTAACAATTAATAGCACTAACACTGTAACAGTTGAATAAATACAAGTATGTCGAATTTTCTATGTATTTTGCTGATTTAAACATTTGCCTTAAGTGGCTGAAGCTTCCCAAGGTAATGTGCACATTCTCAAAATATTCTTGGAAATGAAGATTTGGAGAATGACAAAATTGAAAAGCACGATGAACTTCCTGATTCTTTACACTATGCTACAATTGCAAATTGTATACTAAAATTAAAACAAGATGGTCAGCCCCTATACCCTTTGCCTTAAGATGTTTGCTTATGTACACTTAATATTGTGGCCATTGGCCACATATAGTTTCCTATTTTCCCGTGCAGTTGGGGAAACTGTGTGTGTGTGTGTGTGTGTGTGTGTGAATTTGCATCTTGAGAGGCAAAAGAGAAATCTATCAATAAATGCTCAGGAGAAAACATCTGATGTGTTATTGTCGGTATTTTCCTACAACTGAACCACTTCCTCAAATTTTGAAGCCTCTCCATTTCAAGTAATTTATCAGCTTTATTAAGGAAGAAATACTGATACCGTGAAAAATTTGAGATCTATAGTTTTTGGAAAATTGAACTAATCTTCATGTAGGAGACTTGTTTGTATGCTACATTAAAGTATTTTTGGAGAAAAAAAATATATACGAAGAACCAGTCGCCTGCATGTACTAGTTTATTTGTTCTCCTGCGTGCCAGGAATATAATTGAAAAAAAAATGTATTTAATAACATTGTAACCATCAAATAGCACAAATTTATTTGAATTTGTAACGTCTCTGTACTTAAAACAGTGCATTATATTTCAGTTGATATGGTTGTTAATTTATCATATGGGAACATTTAACTTATTTGGTTGAAAGATGCAAGGTTTTGGATAAATATCAAGATTAATACTGTAATGTAATTTTTGCCTTTCCAAAGTGCTGCCAATTGAAAGGGGGAGTATTGTTTACAAATGAATATTGGGAAGCTTGCCAAATTGTTTGTTGAATCTTTAATAAAATGTTGTCTCCTAATTACTTCAAATTCTGGTATCTTCAGCCATAACTGTAATACAAATCACTCAAAATGTAAGTTTCAATGAAAACAAGTCCAAATACAATGCATTATTAGGCAGTGGATAGTTGCAGGACTCATCACTGAAGTAATTCACCCTAAACTTAATTTGCACTTCACCTTCATTGTATAGCAATGGTTTCTAGTTATTCCCACTTTAAAAGTTCTTAAAAGGAAAGGTCAATAAAAGATTCAGTCCAATGATCATAACTATTACATCAGATCCAGTTTCACTGATTTATACATCCCTTATCTTTAAAAAGAAGCTTGGGTATCTTTAGATCAGCATATCCTGATTTGGATCTGTGTTTATTCATATAGTCATCTGCCAACATGCAATTTATCTGCATTGGGTAGGGAGATAACATTTAACACCAGTATTGCAATTGTTACCTAACTGAAATGTAATTTTACGGTTTGTTGCTTTGAATGCCTCTTGCGGTCTTGAGTGATAATCCAGGGTTGTTGTTTAATCACTTTCGATAAATATACCCTTGGATCTGATTTAAAATATCAGACAATGTGAGATTCTCTGAAAGGTCTTGAAGCCATTTGATTAAGTATCAAGATCATTGTAAAACTATAAATTGCTTTAATGTTTAATGTCTGCAGTGAGATTTTGGAAATTCTGGGCAATGATTGTTACATATGTTTACTTCAACCATCCCATTGTGCAATAAGCTTGTGCGCGAATGCTAATTTTGAAGTTCTCTATTATAGAGTGGCACAGTTGGCATAGCGATTAACGCAATGCCCTTCTAGCATCAGTGATCAGGACTGGGGTTTGAATCTGTGCTGTCTGAAAGGAGTTTGTATGTTCTCCCCATGTCTACGTGGGTTTCCTCCCACCATTCAAAGAGCACCAGAGGTTGTAGGTTAATTGGATGTAAATTGGGTGGCATGGGCTCGTGGGCCGAAATGCCCTGTTTGCAATGCTGACAGTCTACATTTTTTAAATCTATAAAATTACTTTGTTACAAACTCCAACATTAAATACACAGGTGTTTATAATTCATTAGGGATAAGTGCCAAATTGTATTTTGTGGCAATGGTGTTTTTTTTAGAAAAAGTCTGGAGGTGCCTAACATGCTATATAAAACACTGATGAGTTGTCTATTTTCTTTAATTTCTCCCCCACCCCCTCTCCCCACACTATTTAACATTTGAATAATCCAAATGTGGCCTTTCAGAATTCATGGGTTTTAAGGAGATTAGGAACAGAATAGTTTACTCTTGCAGGTTCGCTCTGTAAAACATTGTTTCCACATCAGTTTCACTAAATGTTAGAGTTTCTATAAATTCAAATCTTTATGTAACAGAATTACTTTGAAAGGAGAATTCTCAACTCACTCTGCATCCTTGTAATATGATGGCTTGATGATTTTTTTTTTGTTTGCATATAATCATTAAATTTTACTAAATTTTGACTACTTAGTATTCAAATTTTGGTCCAAAGCCAAATTCAAACCTTAAACCACAAAGTCCTTATTTCTTATTAACTAAAGTTTGGCTTTAAAAGCTGTACTGCCCAAATTCCTACCAGCGCTTTGAACTTTGGAAATCGATCTTAAGTTAATGAAGCAAATGTTAGTATTAATTAAATTTGCAAACCACACTGTTCACACCAAAGCTGCCTCTTCTAATTCCAAATGCATTGTGTAGCACCTGCTGGCTTGATGCTTTGTGCAAAGTACAAGTCTTATTTGTGTTTTTACTTGTAATCTGTTCATTAAAACATGTAACCCATTAAATTATTGGAAAGCTTTCAATTGTACTGTAAAAAGGGGATGCTCAAGCCTTTGAAACAAGCAGTACATTGTTGCAAGTGTCTGGCTTACCTCCAAGATGTTGCATTGCAGCTATCAGAAACCTAACTTTGTATGTTGTGTGTGTGGAAAGTTAAATCGTCCAAGCAGTGGTACTTTATTCATGGGTTTATAAAATTATTTTCATACATTGTAATCAAAGTTCCTCAGTGGAAAATGTTACAATCACTTTCAAAAGTGACCCAATCTAACTTAAAAATCTTTGACAACTTGTCATCACTAAGATTTTCATCAGGCAACATTAGTGCATATGCAGTGCCTAAAAATGTTTAATTTCTATTTTTATTGTAATCTGCTTCAGTAAATTAGAATAAAATCTTTGCATTTAACAATTCGGAAAATATGAACTACTTTTTAAAAAAAAAACTAATTGCTATTTACTTGCATATAGTATTACACTAATACAAAGACTTTAGTATAAACGTTATTTAATTCTGTGCTGTCATTTTCATTTATCAGCAGTGTTGAATATTTTTGATTTAGTAGTAAAGTGAAATTTAAGTCTTTGTAATACAGTATTTTTTTGTGAAACAGGGCTTCCCTGCCACTTCCATTCTTGTATTGCTTCCTTTTAATGTCTTAATCTTATAAGTTGTGTGCCAGGAGAAAAAGTTTACCCTCAAGGCTCAGAAATCTCATTTATTTAATTGCATCTCATTTAATATCTCTGGATGCAGTTAAAGCCAACTCTTCAAGTTGTTTTAGAAGCACATGCTACACTTGATAAGAATGGATGGAATTAAAACCCAACAGGAATGTGTTAAATTTTCAAGAGCCTCTTGTAGCAGATGTGAATGTCTTTGATTTTGGAATTGCACAATAAATCTTTAATTTGGACCATTGAAACTGGAAATATTGCAAGAGTGTTTATACTGATTTAAAATATATTTGAGCCACAATGCCTCCATTCCACGTATATTGTAAGCAGTTTATTTAAAATGTACATTAAAAAGTCAACTTTGCAGATGTGAGAAGTCTTGTGTTTTGTAATAAATAAGTACATTTTTTGCAGTTTTTAATGTCATTATGAAACGCATTTCCATATTCTGAGAATTTTTTTTAAGTTTCTGACTTTAAACAGAATGGTCAGTGTTTTCTTTCTGGGACACTGGCTGGTTTTTTTTCGTACTGCTGACCAAAGGATTGTGTGTATTTTCTATGGAATGTGGACATACCTTATTTCTTATCAGGTTAGTACCTAGCAGTTGACGTCAATCAGGGACTCTTTGAATAGATACTTCCACAGTGTGTTTGGGTAGGGAATGCCAGCATTTAAATCCAGTTACAATGAAGGCAAAATTAAGTGTTCTACTTGAGGAAATTTCAGGTGATCTTGCCTCGTGTCATTCTACCCTTGGAAGAGATTGAGGGTTTGGAAGATGCTCTAGAGTAGGAGTTCCCAACCTGGGGTACATGTACCCTCAGTGGTACATTTGCACTTTTCAGGGGGTACATTGGGTTTGAGAGAATAACCACTACTGTACGATACATGGTGTAATCTGCAGTCAGATTGCACAATGTCGTGTTTTTTTTAATCCTTAATTTTTAGGGGTACATGGGAACCTATAAAAATACCCAAGGGGTACAGAGGAACAAAAAGGTTGAGAACCCCGCCTCTGGAGTAGCTCAGGAAGTAACTGCAATGTAACGGCAGAATGTGAGGGGTGAGGGAATAGCAATCATGATGACTGCTACCTTACGAACAGTTGCACTCGTCCCAACAAGTGGAGCAATAGAAATCTGCCCAGACAGTGGTATATTTAAAATAGTATTTTAATTATTAATTAACATTACTATAACACCATATCTAATTTATCCAAACTTATCTACTCAACTCCAACTATTTGTGAATCTATTTGTACATATGTGGAATACACCAAGCCACTACAGCTAGGGCACAATTCTCAAAAGGCAGTTCAAAGTTCAGTTTCAGAAATTCAGTGTTGATGTGTAGGCTTGAAATTGATGCAAAGTTCTCAAAGTAGGTGGGAAAGTCTGTTTATAAACTCAAAATCCTGGTCAAGATGCATCCAGAGAAGTGTCCTGTTCAGGTGAGTGGCAATCAAAACTCCCCTTTTACTTGTGTAGGGAACACAACATGTGTGATTTTTCACAAAGCTTCCAGAACCCTTTCGTGGGTCTGCCGAATTGCAGAATTACTTCTGCTTCTCAAACCCTTTCCTGGATCAGCCTTTCCAAGTGGTCACAATGGTAACAATCCAACCACAGAATTCCTCTAGTTCCAGAACCTTTTCAATGGTCAGCCATTCAAAGTGACCTTCCCTTTTGATCACTGAGTGGTATACTCATTCCCCTATAACACTGAGAAATCTGACAAATTGTCTATCACCATATGAGGCCACCTCAGCACAATATTATTTCCAAGAGCTGTTGCTCCTGTGCTGTCTCCTCAAAATGGCCCCTGAGCAAGCAGTGCATTGTATCTTCAACATGCTGATCACATGGTCTCTGCACCTGTGCCTCCAGGCTCTCCCTTTTTCTTCTGAAGTATCCAGTACACGCTGTCCTAGTCTGTCAGCTCAGTGTCCCAAACTTGTAGCTTGATTTATTTTAAAGTGACAGTCACACTCAAATGAAAATAAACTGTAAATGGGAGCCTGAAATACCTCCCACCAACAAAGAAAATTTTGAGCTGTGAGCAAATTTTTAACTGCAATCCACAATGTTTGAAATAATACATTCACTATTTACGTGACATAATACAGAAAAATATAACATTTTTCAGTAATGTTGCAAATTTAACTTTTTTTTAAAAGCAATCAGCAATTACATTATCCTTGCCCATAATTTACTTTTAACTAAATTAAGAGTAAGGCTTGCTTTTGAATTTTTGTCAAATAGTTTCTCTAACTCAGAGATATTTGCTTCCATGTAACTAAATTATCAATGTATGCTCTAAACCTTGAGTTACAGAATTAATAATTCTTTGGAATGTCCTTGGAGCATTCTTTATTCCAAATGGCCAAATATTCATAGAAACCTGATGAGGTCATAAAGGAATAAATTTCCCTCCCCCCTCTCTGTTAAGGTAACACACCTGTAACCTTTTAAAAAGTCTATCTTTGCAAGAAACCTTCCAACCTTGTCCACACAATCATCCACCCTAGCGATAGGATAAGCACCTGTCTTTGTTACCACGTTAACTTACCTATAGTCACTCAAATTAGACAGATGAACTGGACAATGTTTTGCTTGAAGTGACCCTCACAAGTGTCAACTTGTGCCATCTCAGAGTCCCTAGACTCCTTAGTGCTATCAACAACCAAGACCTCTGGTGAAGGCTGTTCTTTGCCGCCAACCAAATTCTCAAAATAACATGTTGACATGGCAACTGTATTTTATGTCTCTGATCAGGTGTTTTAACTACATAGTTAACTTCATTTGCTTTTGATTCTATCTTGTATGGGCCTGAAAATTTTGCCATAAGGGGATTAGAATTGGTTGGGAAAAGAAGTAATCCTTCATCCCCTTCCTTAAAATAACATACATCTGCCACTTTCTTAATTTTCTCCTCAGGGCCAGCCTTACTTCTCACCTCAGCAAGATCAGGATTTCCATTCTGCTCCACCATAACCTCTCCTTGGGACAATGACAAGTCCTTATTCTCAGGTTTACCACCAGAACACATTTTGGAGATAGCTCACATCACTGCACAGGCTGTATGGATGTGAGTGTGTCTGAATATCTCTTTGCTTCCTCAATGTCTGGCTTGGCAGTCAACCTCCCTGCAGGGACAACCTTACCCTCTGCAAGGTAATTTCCCAATTTGTTTTCTAACTTATGTGGATATTCTACATTACCCCTTTGAAAGGTTATACTTGGCACACAATTTAACCCTTTAGAAGGCTCCACATATCACAAACCCTGTAGGTTAATCGTATTCATCTGCTAATTTAGCAGATTCCTGCCATTTCCATTTCTGCCTCAAACTGTCTTTGCCTCTCAGCTTTCTAAGTTTTTCTAATTCCAGCTCAAACCACTTCTGTTTTTTCTCACATTTCCTTTGCTTCTCTGCATCTCTAAGGTTCTCTAATCGAAGTTTTTCTAACTCAAACTGCCTTTGTCTCTTGGCTTCCTCCTTCTGCTTGTCGGCTTCTTTCACCTCAAACCTAATTTGCCTCTCTGTAAATCTAAGTTTTTCTAACTCAAATTGCTTTTGATTCTCAGCCTCCTCCACCTCAAATCTCCTTTGCATCTCTGCAAATCTAAACTTTTCGAATCCAATGTGTTCCACTGATGACTGCTGTGCATAGGATTCACTTTGAATAAATTGTTTTATTTCCTCTCCAAACTTCCCTTTTTATTACATGATAGTCACCAATAACTTTTTGGATCTCTGCCTTTTTCATCAATTGTTTTACCACAGCACGTTCCAACTTTTGTGCGATAGTCAACAACTTTATCTTTTTTGCCCCCTGTAAATCTGTCAAGGTGGTTGATCCCAAAAAAAATTATCAATGTCCATCACTGCTTTCACTTAACACACAAGCCTTTTTTGTGTTTTTTTTTAAATTTAATCACTCAAATTGGGAGCCAAGTGATCGATTAATTTCATTTTGGTGTGATCCCAGACAACAAGCTTCCAATTTTGTTACATGATAGACAGTAGCAATAGAAATTAGCCCAGACAGTGGTATATTTAAAATATTTTAAATTATTAACAATAATATAAAACTGTATCTAAACGTATCTACTTAACCCCTGACTATGAGCAAATACACGTGTGTGTATGTGTGTATGTTTGTGTGGAATATCCAAGCCACTACAGCTCAGTCACAATTCTCAAAAGGCAGTTCAAGGTTCAGTATCAGAAATTCAGTGTTGATATATAGGCTTGAAATTGATGCAGAGAAATTCACAAAGTAAATGCGAGAGACTGGAGTGACAATCTATAAACTCACAAAATCCTGGTTGAGATATTTCCAGAGAAATGTCCTTTGCAGACAAGTACCAATCAAAGCTCCCTTGTTATTTGCAGAGGGGACATGAAGCAAATGATTTTCATAAAGCTTCCAGAAGCCTTTTTTGGGTCAGTCATTCCGTGACCTTCACAACGGTCACAATCCAACTGCAGAATTCCTCTGTCTCCACAACCCTTTCAATGATCAGCCATTCAAAGTGACCTTCCCTTTTGATCAAGGAGTGGTATTCTCATTCCCCTATAACATGGAGAAATCAGACAAATTGTCTATCACCACACGAGGCCAATTCAGTACAACATTCTTTCAAGTGCTGCTTCCTTAAAATGGCCCATTCACAATGGTCACAATCCAAATGCAGTACTCACACTTCCAGAACCCTATCAATAGTCAGCTGTTCAAAGTCACCTTCCTTTTTGGTCACAGATGGATAAACTCTAATGTTCAAAACATTGAAATTGGACCTGCCTCTACTACCTCACCTGGCAACTCTGTTTATATGGCCCACCTGTGTGGAAAATGGTGCCCCTCTGGTTTCTTTTTAAATCTTTCCCCTCTCTTAAATCTCTGCCATCTGGTTTGTCCCATTCCCAGCATAGGGGAGTTGATGATTATTTACATTTTCTATGCTCTTAGATCACCCATTAGTCTGTGGTTCTGGGAGAAATGATCCAGCATATCCAGTCTCTAGTCATTCATTTTTTATGGTAGGAATACATGGGTCGGGGGGTGGGGAGGGTGGAGGTGAGATGGCGTAGGAGAGAGACATGGGTAGTCACCTCTTCCGACAGATCAATTTTAATAGAGAACTATTGGAACAACCTGAAATAATGTAAAAAGCAAATGTTGAGATTGGAAGAGGTGAGGCCTACCTTTGAGATGGATCCAGGCAACTCAGGTAATATTCCTCCTTGCTCCCAGTGACAACAGCCGGTTACTCTGAGGTTAACACTGGCGCCTGCACCACGGAGCCCCGGGAAAGATGATGCCAACGCGAAGTGCCATTCTTCCACAGATGTTGAAGAGACTTCACGCATGTGCACTATCCCTAGTATTTTTCTCCCGGGGGTGGGGGCTGGTGCTCGCCGATCCAGTGAGTCTGGATTGGTGGAGGATCAGTCTAAGACCCGGGGGTGGGTGGGGGGGGGGTTGGGAAGTAAAAAAGTAACAGTGGTGGAAGCAGAAAAATTGGGAGCTGGAGCAACGGAAGAATTTGAAGAGCCAAGTTCAGAAGAACAACTTCAATTTAGTGAACAGGAAGAAATGCAAGAAGAACCTGTTGCAGCTCAGGGTTGGCATTTACCTAAATGTAAAGACTATTTTGAGCAACAATTACAGGCAATGTCTCAGCAGATTTCTTTGGGTTTTACATCTGTTAATAATAAGCTTTCAAATGTTATGGAGGACATTGCAACTGTTAAAGATGATGTGGCAAAATATGCAAAGGTTGTTGATAAAGTACAAGAGAAGGTAAAGAAGATGGAAGACAAGCTGGAGGATTGTGTCTGTGATATTGATCAGTGTCAACAGAAGTTGAATATTTTTGATGATTCTTTTACTGGATGGAGGATAATGGATTCATTGGAAAATCAGAGCCAGAGGAATAATGTGAAGATAATGGGTCTTCCAGAAGATTTGAAGCTCTGAACCAGTAAAATTCTTTCAAAAATGGATACCTGATTTGGATTTGTTTCTGAATGGATTGGAACTAGATAGAGCCCATACAGCACTCAGAAGGAAACCACTGCCTGGTCAACCACCTCGATCTGTTTTGGTCAGGTGCTTATGACATCAAGATAGAGAACTGATTTTAAGTTTGGCAGTTCAAAATGCACGGCAACATAAAGGCCCGTTGATGGTTCAGAACATGAGTTTTTTTATGCGGATTTTAGTCAAGATATTGTTAAAAGGGTGTAAAGAATTTAACTGAGCAAAAACAGTCCTCTGGCAGAAGGGTTACAAGTTTGCTTTTAGATTTCCTGCTATTTTAAAAGTTTTTTTTTATGGGACTATTAATGGTGAAGCATTGATTTTTGATAATTCTTTGCCCGATCTTACAAAAAATCTGTCTTTGTCCTCTCAATTGCAAAAACTGAATGAAGTTGTTAAAAAAAATGGTAATGGTGTCCAGAAGGAGAAAATACAGAAAGATCGATTAGAGGAGATGCAAAAAAAGGGAATCTAATGATTCTGAAGGGATCTTGATTAATGATGAGCAAATGAATAGAGACTTGGAAGAAGCTCATCATTCCTGAACTTTTTGTTCATATATTCTTGTTATTTCTGTTCAAAGAGATGAAAAATCTCATGCAGCTCAACCGACACCTTTGCTCTCTTAGTCTTAATGGCTTAGACCACTCCCTATACAGTAGAGGGGAGTAGTATTTTTTGAACTTAAGGTGGGGGGAGAGGGTTTTTTACGTATTATTTTCGGTGTGTCTTTGATTTTTTTTTTCTTTTTTTATTCTTTTGAGGAGATTTGGATTAATTTTATAATTGTTATGTGGATGGAGACCCTGCTGTACTCTATGAAATTAGATAGCTAATTCCAAATTTGCTACATTTAATGTGAATGGGCTCAATAACCCAATTAAATGCAAGAGAGTGTTAACTTTAATTATGAAATTAAAAGTTGATATTTCATTTTTTGCAAGAAACTCATCTAACTGAAATTGAACATCAAAAGTTAAAAAGAGACTGGTGGGTCAGGTTTTCTATTCTTCTTTTAATTTAAAGCTAGAGGGATGGCAATCTTGGTTCATAAAGATTTGCCATTTATTTTGGAATCATTAAATAAGTCAATAGGGAGAGTTTTGTTAGTAAATTGTAAAATATATTCTGAATCTTGGACTTTGGTGAATATTTATGCAACAAATGTGGATGATGAGATGTTTTTTACTTAATTTATCAATTTCTCATGATCAAATTATGATATTGGGTGATTTTAATTGTTGTTTGGATCCTTTAGTTGATAAATTTGGTAAGGTGATGCCTGGAACAAAGATGGCTAAAAATATTATTTTTGATGAAGGAATTTAATTTGATTGATATATGGAGGAATTTAAACCTGAAAGAGAGGGACTATTCTTTTTATTCAGCCCAATATGATACTTACACTAGAATTTTTTTTAATTATCTACTCACTAATTGGATAATGTATTGACTGAATATACATCTAGGATTTTTTCAGATAATTCACTTGTATTATTGATATAAACAATAACAGACAAATGGTCTCTACATATCACTAGAGGTTTAATTCTTTATTATTAAAAATGAAAAATTTTGTAAATATATTAATGAACAAATATAACAGTTTTTAGACATAAATAAAAATTCCGTGAACAGTAAATTTGTATTATGGGATGCTTTAAAAGCATATTTAAGAGGTAATATTATTAGGTTTACAGTCAAACTTAAAAAGCAATATTTAGTTGAGGTTAATATATTAGAGAATGATATAAATGTTTTGGAAGAAAAGTTACAGAGGAATCCATTTGATAAAGAGAAAAAAGTACAATTAGATTATAAGAAATTGAAATATAATACATTACAAGATTATAGAGTTGAACATTTATTAAAAAGATATAAACAAAAATATTATGAATTTGGGGGAAAAGGCACATAAAATTTTGGCATGGCAATTGAAATCTGAGCTAGTATCTAGAACAATAAAAGCAGTTAGAAAAAAAAATTAAAATTCTTATAAACCCCAGGATATTAATGAGCAGTTAAAATAAAATACTTCAGAAATGCAGCAAGATCAAAGAAAAATAGATGGATTTTTAAATAAGTTACATTTATCTATTTTGAATGATTGCATTAAGGAACAATTGGAGAAGACAATAGATTTTAAAGAGATTATGTTAGTTCTTAATTCAATGCCAAATGGTAAATCTCCAAGAGAGGATGGTTTTACTGTAGAATTTTATAAGAAATTTCAAAAATTATTACTTCCTTTGTTTGTTGAAGTTTTACAGCAGGCTAGAGATACACAATCTCAACCAGAATCTTCTTCATAAGCTATTATAACAGTCATTCTTAAATAAGAAAATTATCCTTTGAATCCTTGATCTTAGACCAATTTCATGATTAATTGTTGATTATGAGTTTTTGACTAAGATTCTAGCTAATAGGTTAGTGCAATTTCTACCTAAGTTGATTCATATTGTTCAAGTGGGTTTTATTAAGGGTAGATATTCTGCTGATAATGTAACTAAATTAATCAGTTTAATTAATATTTCACAAAATGGTCCTTCATTAGATGTTGAAAAGGCATTTCAAAGGGTAGAAATGTGGGTTTTTTTTATTTAAAGTATTGGAAAAATTTTGGTTTGGACCAATGTTTATAAGTTGGATTAAGGCAGTATATAAACAACCAAAATCTACAGTTATGACAAATGGGCTTTTATCTGAATCATTTAATTTAGAGACCAGCATATGCATTGGTTATAGTACCTTTAGCATAATTAATAAGGCAGGAAAGGGATATAAAAGGTAGGATGAATTTAGGATTAGTTTGTTTGTTGATATTGTGTTGATTTACTTAATGGAACCACAAGAGTTGTTAAAAGTTTTACAGGAAAACTTAATACAATATGGAGAATTATCGGGTATAAAGTGAATTGGAATAAAAGTGAAGTTACGCCATTGTCTGAAGCCAATTGTTCTGTTTGTAAAGGAGTGGCACATTTTAAATGGACTAATCATATTAAATATTAGGTATTAAAATAGATAGACACATAAATCATTTATATGCTTCAAATTATTTGCTGTTATTTTCTGTAATTAAAGAGGATTTAATTAAATGGATAGATTTGCTGATAACTTTATTTGGTAGAGTGAAATGTATAAAAATGAATGTATTTCCTAGACTTCAGAATTTTTTTCAAACTATCCCTTGTAAATTCCTAAAAAAGTTTTTTAAAGATTTGAATGGAATAGTTGGGAAATTTTTATCGAAGGGTAAATTGTCAGGAATTTCTTCTCATAAGTTAACATGGAAATATGAATTAGGGGGATTACAACTTCTAAATTTCTAAAATTACTATAAGACCTCTGTTAAAATTTATTAATAGAATGTTTGATCTTGGTAGTTCTTTTCACTTGGGTGGATATAGAATTAAATAGAATTAGTGAGGATAGAAGGGATCAATTTGTTTATAAATGGAATGTTAAAAATTTAAGTTCTTACAAGTCACCAATTTCATCTCATTTGATAGATATTTTGGATGGGATAAATAAAGAAATTGGTACTCAAGGTAAAATATCTAGATATACTCCTTTGCATCAGAATAAACTTTTTCCTTTTATGCTTAATAATTACTTTCTTATAGTGATATCATGGAAAGATAAAAGAGAAGTGCTATTAAGTAGATGGTATAATGAGATGGAAAATTGTATACCTTCGGGGAAAAAATTACGTATAGATTAAGGAATCAAGTTGAAAATTTTTATAGTATTTAGAAACCATATGGATTTTATGAACAATTTTCCATCCACCTCCTATCTTATCCACTCCTCTTAATTATTAATTTTTAATAACAATTAATGATTGTACAAGCTAATATTATTGTATATTAAATGGTAGGTGTTTCTTACTTTTCTTTCCTTTTCTTACTTTTGGTAGGGGGATGGGGAGAAAAATATAATAGTTTTTTGTATCATTGGGCTATGGACATTTGATTAATATTTTTTTAATTCATTTTTTTCCTGTAATGATGCAAACAATTAAATAAAATTAAAAAAAAGATTTGGGAGAAGGAGGTGCACCAAAGAAGAGGTACAAGGACTGCCTAAAGAAATCTCTTGGTGCCTGCCACATTGACCACCGCCAGTGGGCTGATATCGCCTCAAACTGTGTTTCTTGGCGCCTCACAGTTCGGCGGGCAGCAACCTCCTTTGAAGAAGACCGCAGAACCCACCTCACTGACAAAAGGCAAAGGAGGAAAAACCCAACACCAACCCCAACCCACCAATTTTCCCTTGCAACCGCTGCAACCGTGTCTGCCTGTCCTGCATCAGACTTGTCAGCCACAAACGAGCCTGAAGCTGACGTGGACATTACCCCTCCATAAATCTTCGTCCGCGAAGCCAAGCCAAAGAAGAATTGCTATGAATTAGGCCAATTTCTTTCATTTAAAAGAATGAAAGAAAGATAATCAAGTACCAATTCAGACTCTTTTTTGTTAATATCAAATTAAATCGATGTTGTATGATTCCTTTGGGAAGAAGGGATTTATATCTGAAATTATTGCAACAGAAAATGTATAAAATTGATTTGCACAAATCGAGACTAAAATGGGGGTAAGATTTGGGAGTTGATTTAGATAGAGATCATTGGAAAACTATTTGTAATGATAGTATGACAAAAATTATAAATGTCTGATATCACTTGTAACTTATAATTTTATACATCAATTAAATTTAACTCCAGAGCGTTTAAAAAGATATTATTTGGTTCTTTCTGATTTGTGTTTTTGATGTAATGGTCAGAAAGGTACGTTTTTACATTCACTAAACCTTTTTGGTCTCATGTTAAGGATTGTTTACAGAATATTTTGAAAATAAAACATTCTTTTGATTCAAAAATGTTTTTAATTGGTGATATAAGTGGAATTTGCTTGGTATATAAGTCAGTTAAATTTCAAATAGCTTTTCTGAAACTGGCATTAGCAGTGGCGAGGAAATGTACAGCAAGTTCGTGGAAAGATCAGGTAGAACTTAGTTTACAGAGAAGGCTTTCAGTATTAAGGACCTGTATTCCTTTGGAGAAGATAATGAATAATTTAAGAAATAAATACTATATTTTTGGGAAGGTTTGAACCCAATATTTGGATTATTTTAATTGGAAAATGTGAAGATTTTGATCTGGATGTTGTGGGGTTTCCTCATTCCACAATGTATTAAATTTTGTTTTGGTTTTCCCTTTTTTTTTCTTTTCTTGTTCTTCTATTTTATGGGTTAATTTGGGGTATGTGGGGTAAGAGTGGGAGGAGGGGGCATATTATTGTAGGGGTTAGCAGTGGATAGAAGAGTTTTTGTTTCTTTGTTTGTTTTTATATAAAAACCATGTTAAATTTAAGGATATATTTGTATTATTGGTGTAATCATTGTTGCTTATATTTTAAATACCCACACTCCTGTTTGGCTCCGAATCATGGTCCTTTACCGGCATCACCTACGGCTCCTAGAACGCTTCCACCAGCGTTGTCTCCGCTCCATCCTCAACATTCATTCGAGCGACTTCATCTCTAACATCGAAGTACTCGAGATGGCAGAGGCCGACAGCATCGAATCCACACTGCTGAAGATCAAACTGCGCTGGGTAGGTCACGTCTCCAGAATGGAGGACCATTGCCTTCCCAAGATCGTGTTCTATGGCGAGCTCTCCACTGGCCACCGAGACAGAGGTGCACCAAAGAAGAGGTACAAGGACTGCCTAAAGAAATCTCTTGGTGCCTGCCACATTGACCACCGCCAGTGGGCTGATATCGCCTCAAACCGTGCATCTTGGTGCCTCACAGTTCGGCGGGCAGCAACCTCCTTTGAAGAAGACCGCAGAGCCCACCTCACTGTCAAAAGACAAAAGAGGAAAAACCCAACACCCAACCCCAACCAACCAATTTTCCCTTGCAACCGCTGCAACCGTGTCTGCCCGTCCCGCAACGGACTTGTCACCCACAAACGAGCCTGCAGCTGACGTGGACATTACCCCTCCATAAATCTTCATCCGCGAAGCCAAGCCAAAGAAGAAAAGATATTTTAAATAAAATATTTTAAAAAAGGAATTTATGGGTCAGTACAACATCGAGTGCCAAAGGCCCTGTAAGCAGTCATTATCTGCATTCAAAACAGATCAATAATTTCTGTTACATTAGAAAATCAAAAGATAATGGGGTACGTGTGGAAAATGGTACTAAGGAGAAAATTCAGGAATGATCTTGATGAACGGAACGTACTCGAAAGGCCCAATTGCTTATAATCCTCATGAATTTATATTCCATCTGGAGACATTGTGGCTCAATAATAAATATGGCTTTTTCAATCACCATTTTATTTCCCAACATTATTGCTGGATGATTTAGCTTTAGTTTGTTCTTTTTTTCCCCTCTAACTGCTATAACCTAAAGTAATTCCGCACTCCTCCGTATAGTCCTACTGGTCCGTCATCCTTCCCGACGGACCCGTGCAGACTTATACTGCCTGCTGAACTGAGCTGGCATCTTTACACAGAGATTCCACTAAATTGGCATGACAACGACACATGTTTAAAGCCAGGATGGGTCAGATCGGAGCCTTCACACTGAACCAAGATCTCAACATCTTCAGTTTTCACCCGGATAATGCTGTCCAGATGCAAACTCCATCTGCTGCTTTGATGAAGGGCATTGACCTGAAATATTGGCCCTGCTTCTCCATGGGTGCATGATGTGTACATGAGTCCTAGAATTAGACAATGGAAATGGGACTTCCAGCCCAACTTGCCCACACCAACCAAAATTACCCACCACATGTCCCCAATACCTGCGATTGGCCCATATCCTGCTAAACCCATCCTATCCATGCATACATCTGTTTTTCTTAAAGGTTGCAATAGTATCTGCTTCAACCACCTCCTCTGGCAGACCATTCCATACACCCGCCCCCATCTGTCTGACCTCCTCTGGCAGACCACACACCCCCATCTGTGCGACCTCCCCTGGTGGACCATGCCATACACCCACCCCCATCTGTGCGACCTCCCCTGGCGGACCATTCCATACACTCACCCCCATCTGTGTGACCTCCTCTGGCAGCCCACACATCTCCATCTGTGCGACCTCCCCTGGCGTACCATGCCATACACCCACCCCCATCTGTGCGACCTCCCCTGGCAGACCATTCCATATACCCACCCCCATCCGTGCATAAACAAAATACCCCCTCGATTTCTATTAAGTCTTTCTCCCCTCATCTCAAACTTTTGTCCTCAGCTTATCAATGTCCCCTTCTCCGAGCAAAAGACTGTGTCCACCCAATCAATTCCTCTCGTGATTTAGTTCATCTGGGAGATCACCCCTCATCCTCCCGCGCTTCAAGGAATAAAGCTCTAGCCTACTAAACCTCTCCCTGTAGCTCGTGATCCCGAATTTTTTTTTCCCCCAAGAGTTCAGGAAAGTTATCATTTCCCTGATACGATATTCTTTCTTCTTTGGCTTGGTGTTCTTGTGTAAATGGCAGGAATATTTACTGGTAATATAGTGCCATCTGCTGGTATCCTGGTTATCAGCAGTCATTTAATTGGCATTCAAGATTTCTTGCAATAAGTTGTATCAACTTGTTCGAAGATTTTGCATCTGTTTGAAAGTGTTCTATACTGACAATAACCACACCAGCAGTGTGAGTATAAGACAGCTTTAATAAACTAATATGTACACTAAGAAGTCTTGTCTCTCTGCAGGACGAACCTGAAAGGGTAGACTGTAGCTCTGGACTGCTTTATATGCAAGGTCACTGGGATGACCCCTGGTGACCTAGTGGTGTAATTGCACATCAAGACACAAAAGTGAAAACAAAAGACAATCCAATCAGAGACCGTGTGTTCAGAGATTTTGCCTCCTGCACCCCCGTAAACCATTCGGGTCCCAAATTTGAAAAGCGAACAAAGCGTGTTTTTTTAAGATATAAGAATATGTTGTTCCCTTCCGCAGTTTCCCTCTGGACCTCTCTGTATACCGTGAAGGGCCCAACGGAGATCATGGAACTGTACAGCACAGGAACAGGCCCTTCAGCCCACAATGTCTGTCCCTACAGGATGACATTTAAACTGCACATATACCTGCACATAGTCTATATCCCCACCATTCCTTCCTTGCCTGTCACTCAAACATTGCAGTTTTATGTGCTCCCAGCACATTCCCCTGACTGTGTGTGACAGAAGCACCTACCACACTGTGGGGGAGAAAGGACTTGGCTTGTAAATCTCCTTTAAACTTTCCCCCTCTCACCTTAAATTAATACTCTCTACTGTTGGGCATTTCCATCTATGGGAAAAAGATTCTATCCAGCCTATCAATACATCTCAATGTGGCAGCCTGGCTACCGCTGGTACGAACAAGAGGAGCAGCTTTCCGCACTCCTCCGAATAGTCCTACTGCTCCATCATCTTTCTCGACGGACCTGTGCAGACTTAAACTGCCTGCTGAACTGAGCCGGCGTCTTTACACAGAGATTCCACTAAATTGGCATGACAACGACTCGTGTTTAAAGCCAGGACGGGTCAGATCGGAGCCTTCACACTGAACCAAGAAAACCCTGGCTCAGTCTGACCTTTTACATAGGGACCCGGCAACCCCAGTGCAAAAGGAGGTGGGACCTGCAGCATTACAGTGTTGACATCCTGGGAAGGCAGGTAAGCCTTTTACACAGGATTCGATGCGAAACACATTGGCTCTGATACTACCTACCTTGGTGGGTACATACTGGGATGAAAATGACACCCCCCCCCCCCCAGCCCATGTTTGTCATGTTCACACAGGCAAGTGAAGTGGTTAAAAAGTGATTAATTACCATCCTTCAAGGGCAGTGTAAAAGGGCATTCAGTTTTACATTGAAAATCATGAAGGTTCACACCCGAGACAGTGGTGCCCACACTCAGCAGTCCAGATCACAAGGTTGCAGGGTCTGGGTGAGCAGCAGTCCTGCAGAGGGCACCCCCTTCGCAGAAAAATCCTTGAGTGAATCCTAAAGGCCAGAAGATCACAGCAGAGGACTAATGTAGAGCTTAGCAGTTGAGGGCCCACACCAGGTGGCAGACTGCTAGAGGTTCTGGAAACAAGGTAGTTTGGGATTTATCAGGGTGATGGTGGTGAGCAACTCTCCTGGAGGACCTCAGGTACTGATGGTTTGTTGATCTCACTGGGATTTCAGAACCAGTGGCTGAGGAAGGTGACTTGGATTCTTCACCACTGGAATGGACCAGAGGCCATGCACCTACAGAGGTTATGGGAGATACAATAGTCTATAGACACTCTGATTGTAGTAAAAGCACACTGGAGGGACTCAAATGGTCTTTTACACAGGAGATGGAATGGAGAGAAAGGGACAGGGAAAGGCACTGGGGAAGAAGTGGGGGGTGGTGGCACCAGAGAAGTCGATATTAATGCCATCTGAGGGTGTCCAGTCGGAAGATGAGGTGATGATTCTCCAATTTATGGGTGGTCTCAGTCTCGTAGTGCATGAGGCCATGGACAGCCAGGTTGGCGAGGGAAAGGAATGGGGAATTGAAATGGGTGGCTACCAGGAGATCCACGCTATTGCAGTGGACAGAGCTGAGGTGCTCAACAAAGCGATCTCCCAGTCAGCGTCCAGTCTCCCTGATGTAGAGGAGACCAGTAGACGGCCCCTGCAGATTCACAAGTTAAATGTTGCTTCACTTGTTTGGGGCCCCAAATGGTTTACAGGGGTGCAGGAGGCAAAATCTCTGAACACGCGGTCTCTGAATGGATTGTCTTTTGTTTTCACTTTTGTGTCTTGATATTGGGATTAACTAATTACTCCTCTTTGCTCTTCACAGAGCAAATAAAGGTAAACAAATTTTATGTGCCTAACAGTAAATGAAATCTTGATGATCAGGTCTGTCTCCCAAGCTCCAGAGAAACAAATCCAAGTTTGTCCAACTTATCCCTTTAGCTGGTACTCTCATCCAGGCAACATCCTGGCAAACCTCTTATGCACTCATTCCAAAGCCTCCCCAGAGAAAAATGGTGGCATAGTTAGTGCATTGGTCAACCCAGTATTTTTACAGCACCAACAACCCGGAAGGAGTGTGTACATTCTCCCCCGTGTCTCAGTTTCCTCCAAGTCCTCCAGTTTCCTCCCATATTCCAAAGGCGTATGGTGTCAGTTGGTTAATTAGTCACATGGTTGTATTTGGGTGGTGCAGACTTGTGGACCAAAAGGACCTGTTACTATGTTGTGTCTCTAAATTTTTTTTTTTAATTTAAATCTAATAGGTCTGTTCTGCTGACTTAGTATTTTTTGCACTTCAGCCAACTATATGAGTACCGGTTATTCATTTATATTTTCTTTCTTTTATATTTATTATATTTTTCTCCATTTTTAAAAATTTATCCGGGACATTAAGGAACAATTTCATTTCATCTGTACATTTTACTTATGGAAATGACAAATTTAATTTGTTAAGTGAGTGACAGATGTGAACAATGTTGGCAAGTCTGAAATGACTTTGGAAAGAAGAATGGAAGATCAGAATACTATTTAAATGTCAAGCGATTGCAGCATGCTAATGTACAGAAGGACTTGGGAGTGCTTGTGCATGAATCACAAAAGGTTGGTTAACAGGTGCAGCAGGCAATCAAAAAATGGCCTTCATTACTAGAGGGAGGGAGGGAGGTTGTGCTACAACTGTACAAGGTGCTAGTGAGACTAAAAAATTGCGTGCAGTTCTGGTCTCCTTACTTGAGGATGGATAGACTGGCTTTGGAGGTGATCCAGAGGAGGTTCACCAGGTTGATTCCAGAGGTGAAGGGGTTGGCCTATGAGGAGAGATTGTGTTATCTGGGATTGTACTTGCTGGAATTTAGTAGAATGAGAGGGGATCTTAATAGAAACATAACATTATGAAAGGCATAGATAAGATAAAAGTAGGTAAGTTGTTTCCATTGGTAGGGGAGAACTAGGGGACATAGCCTCAAGATTCAGGGTAGTAGATTTAGGATGGAGTTGAAAAAGAATTGCTTTTCCCAGAGGGTGGTGAATCTGTGGAATTTGCTGCCATTGAACCTTGATAAATACATTGAAGACCAGGTTGGATAGATTTCTACATAGTAGGGGAATTAAGTGATATGGGGAAAAAAGAGGCAGGTAGGTGGACATGAGCCAATCATCAGACCAGCCATGATCACATTGAATGGTGGAGCAGGCTCGACAGGTTGAAATGGCATACTCCTGCTCCAATTTCTTATGTGGCGACTGGAACTGAATACAAATGTGGCCTGACCAAAGTTTTATACAGCTGCAACATGAATTCCCAATGCCCTGGCCAATGAAGATAAAATATGTCCTGCCCAGACCTTTCTTTTAACACCATGTCAACTTGTATTGCCACTTTCAGAAAGTCCAGGACTTGCACTCCTGATTCCATGCCTCCTGTTTCCCTTATACTCCTCAAGGGCCCTGACTGATTTCAGCTTCCCAAACCTTATATATGCTTCCTTTTATTTTCTGATTATATCTCATGTCATCCAAGTTTCCTGAATCTTCCATCCTTGTCTTTATTCCAACAGGAACATATTGGCCCTGAATTCTGATCAGCTGGGCTTTAAACAGTTCCCACATGTCAGATGTTGCCACACCTAATTTCCTCTCCTCAGCTCCCATCTCATTACCTTTTCCCCCAACTTAGTGCTTTTGCCCAATCTTATCCATAACCATCTGAATGCCTATTGGAGTTATGATCACTGTTCCCAAAATGCTCTCCCACTGAAACTGCAGTCAAGTATGGCCCCATCCCTGTCTGAATTATTGGCATGCTGTGTCAAGAAACCCTATTGTGATATATTGCAACTTTGTTTGTTCCCTTTTTATGTTGCCATATAATACAACATCACACTCAGCAAAGTCCAAATTTTGCTCTATTTGTTTTTCTGCATGTTGCTATCACAGCTGAGCGCAGGAAACCAAACAGACCCAAGTGTTTCTCCGAAGGTAGCAAGACAGATATTTATCTACAATGCCAATAAATGTGTGTCTTGCACATTATCTTTAGCAGTTACCAATACATTAAGTCCTTATCTTTACCAGTTAGTAGGACATAAAGTTTCAACTTGGAACCAAGTCCTGGGGTGTCAAAACAATACTCCTGATTATGGCAATTAAATGTGAGACATTTCAAACAGCAACTTCACACAGCATTCACGTCAGGTGACACATTCCCTGAACTTCACAATTGGGTACACCTAACAAATTCTGTCCCATCTTCAGGACCTCCACTGCCTTTAGGCAGCCACCTAGGGTGCAGACCTCAGGAGGTGGGGCAGACGCCGGATGTAGGGGCCAAATGTGCAAAAGTGTACTTACTTTATTAGTCGGTGCCTCAGGGTCTGGTGGCTGGATCTGACCCCATTACCAGTTCCAGAGATTCCCTCACTGTTGGGTACATGGGAGAGTGATGATCCTCCAAGGGATGTCCCAACAGGAATGACCCAATCTCCAGGGTAAGCTGATGAAGAAATGGTATTTTCTCCTGTGAGACCAAAAGTTTCCCAGAGAGACCAAAGGGTTCTCCTGTGAAGTCAAAAAGCCTTCTAAGTCTTCCATTGCCGATGAGATCTAAACGTGAGAAATATCCCTCGTTACATTTGAAGGACTATATCCCATGAGTGATTGAGAAGTACCATGCTTAATAGTTTACTTGTTGCCACTAACTTATATTGCTGTTATTCTTAGTTTAGTTTTAATTTTTTTGGGGGGGTGGAGTGTTATGGAACATGCATGCATGTGTCATCAGATAACAGCTTTGTATTGTGGGACATAGTAGAACCATTTTAGATTGAATAAAGAACACAAAGGATTAACCACGTCTTGTGTGAGTGCATTCTAAAATGGAAGGAATTTACAGCAGAACTCAGTACTGCAAGTGTGGTCTAAGCAGAAGTTCATTGAGCTGCAACATTACCTCAATCTCGAACTCAATTCCTCCACACCATGTGCCTCCTCAACCTACATTAAACTTCTCCACCCCATCAACTTGGGCTGTAACCTTGAGGGATGTATAAACCTAGACCCCAAGATCCTTTTGTTTCACCACTGTTAAGAATCCTGCCACTAGCCACATACTCTACCTTCAAGCTCGACCTTCCAAAATGCATCACTTCACACTAATCCAGATTGAGCCAATTCTCTGGCCAACTCGATGTCCTGTCTATATCCTGTGGTAACCTGAGGCAACTTTCGACACTATCCACAGCACCGCCACCCTTCGTGTTATTTGCAAACATAAGGACCCACCTTTTCAGTTCTTCAGGCAAGTCACCTGCAGAACAACACTTGAAACCGATCTCCAGACAGACAGCAGGCAAGCCCATTCTGAATCCAAGGTTTCATGGATCCCATTCCTCATGACTTTCTGAATAAAGCCTACCATGGGGGGGGGGGGGGGGGGGATAATTATCAAAAGCCTTCCAAAAATCGATCTATAACCAATATCCACCACCCTACCTTCTTTGGTTTCTTTTTTCACCTCCTGGAAAAACTGAACTGGCCTTCATCTTGAAACTCAAGTGATTTTCTATGGCCTTGTGTTGGATGTTCCAGAGTTAGAGATTGAGAAAAGATTCTTTTGCACCAGATTCCAAGGCAAGAAATAGACTGTATTCTGGCGCATTTTCAATGTTGAACTCCAATACATTGTACATTTCAAATGAAAGGGAGCTGTATTGATATATTTTGTATACGTTTGTATCTTTTTGGGAACAATCGATATCATTTAACTGCGAGTGACATTATTTGTGGCAAAATTCGACGTGGAGCGTGAGATGTTGGTTCATTGACAAGGTTGGCGAGGGCAACGCTGTTCGAGCGGCGGGGCCGCGGGTTCGAATCCAGCGCGGTCGGGACGGAGCTTCTTCCCCGTGGCTTTTCTCCCGCCCTGAAAAACGTACGCGGTTGCTTGGTTAATCGGCGCGGGTTTCATGGGTCTTCTACCGTTCTGTATCATTAGATTCAATTAAAAAGAAGTAGTCTTGCTGCTGAATCCCCGCTGCGCCAGCGGGTGCCTCACGGAGAGGTAGCTCCTCCCAGTTCCGAGAGGCCGGCGGCGGGAAGCAGGGCGGACCATGGCGCGGGAGTACGTGGAGGCGAAAATCCAGGCGGAGAAAGTGGTGGTCTTTGTAAAGGAGGCCTGCCCTTACTGCACGTTGGCGAAGAGCGTGCTGGAAAAATACGACTGGAAGCCAGACAGGCTGGAGATCCACGACATTACCGGCCACCCCGACATGAGGGAGATCCAAGATTACTTCAGAAGTAAGACCGGGGCCTCGACGGTGAGTTGACGTCTGGAGCCGCGTCGAAGGGACGTTTCCCCGCTCCTCTGCATTGTGCTTCCTATCTGAGGAGGAGGGGTGGGGTCCTAAGGTTAGAATGAACCCCGCAAGCTGTCAACAGGCCTTCGGAGTCCTTGGTGCACAGTGGAATTACATTTCTTTGGTGGGAGGTGAGCCGTCATTTTAATACAAACGCCTGCTTGAACCTCCACGTTTTAAGAAAGGCTCTTCATCCGTTGAAGGGGCTCCTGTGGGGGAATCCATGCTGCCAGCCCACAGAAGGCGAGCTCCTCCATTCTTTGCTTGGCAACAGCATCCTCCATCGGCGGGGTCACCTTTCTCAACTTGGCGCCCTGAACCTCGAATGTTATACAGCTCTCGCCCTTGATCCATTTGGAGAGCCAAACCATCTGCAGGTAGTGGGTGGGTGGGTGGGTGGGGGACGTCTTTGCGTTTACCAAGGCTCGCCCCGCGAATTTCCCCTTCACTCACTGCTATTCTGGGTCCGTGGAGCTTCCCACGTGGCCCCTCCGTGTTGGGGAGACTGGGCGATTGCTTCAACAGTGGCCGACCACTTGAATTCCACACCCCATTGCCACACTGATATCTGTCCATGTGCTGCCAAGTTGAGGTCACCTGTAAAATGAAGGAACATCTTATTTCCTGTCACTTGGGTGACTCAGCAGGACACAAACCTATCGACAATGAGTCTCAGCCAGACGGGATCAATCTCCAATTCCTGTTAAAGTGCTCCTTCCCTCATCCCTCTTTCTTCCTTCCCCTAGCTCGCCAGCCTCTTCCCTTCCTTCTGGTATCTTTCACTTTTTCACTTCTTTCCCTTATCTGCTTAACTATTATTCTCTACTCCTACCCCTCCCACAATTTTATTGAAGTATTTCCCTGATTTTTGGCTCTCATGACTGGAAGCATGGACAGTCCTTTACTTTGCATGAATGCTGTGTGACCTGCTGAGTTTCTCAGCACTTTTGTGTACTGCATTATATTCCAGTACCTGCAGATTTCAGGTTTACTTCACAGTTACTATTGAGTTTAGGCACACAATCTCTATTGTGGGCATTGGACCCATCTGCTCTCTGATTTCTTGCCACTTTGAAGGTGTTATTTAAATTTAACCTTCTAGGATGATAACAGGCCTTTTCAGCCCACAAGACCCCCAATCTATTGGAGCTTTGGATCTGGTTGCCAAGGGGTTGAACAGAAGTTTGTGTGGCTGCAGAGGCTACGGGAGCATGAAGACGAATCCACGCACACTCGGAGCCTCTGAGGGGGCCTCTCTTTTGCTTCTCCTTCTCTTACACCCAATTAACCTACACCCCCTGGTATGTTTCGAATGGTGAGAGGAGCAGACAGCGCAGGATTCAACCCCTAGCCCTGATTGCTGGTGCCACACATAACTAGGGACATTTGAAAGTGGGCTTTTCTTTTGCAACAGAAGACAAATCCACGCACACTCGGAGCCTCTGAGTTTGTGTGGGAAGACAGGCAGATAGGGCAAAATTGCATCCATGGGGATGAGTTACAATGCAATTAGGACATAGAGTCAAAAAAGAGGAACAAGCCTCTTTTGCTTCTTCTCTTATAGTGAGGGATGCTGGACGATACTTTGCTTTATGGCAGAAAAAAGTTGAAGTATATCATGTATATATTACTGTGTGTCAACATGAACATGAATCCAGCATAGGAAGTGATGCCGGTGGCAAATCCAAAATAGGAAGCTTTGTGGTTCCAGTTAATGTGGAAGCTGGTTCCATCTCAGTTAGCCAACATTTCCTGTTGGAATCCTTTCTCCAGTCCCGACTCGTCCACTTTGACTGATCAAAGCCTGCGGTTATTGAGAGTCAGTAGAGTATGTTTCATACCAAATCTAATAACTCATTCTTGGTTTGCAGCATTAAACATGCCATATAGTCATGTCAATCTGTTGCAATGTGCTATCCCACCTGAATTTCAAGGCAAATACCTTTCCAACTGTTCAGCATCACTTTTCACGGTTATCCTATGGAAGTGTTCTTTATTGCATTCAAAAACTCAAATTCAATTTGCAATCTTCCAGGAGCAAGTTGTCTCCAAAACCAGCACCAACTCGAGCCTTTCAACTTTAATCCTATTAAAATCCTCTGACAGCAGTTAACCATGTTCCAAAGACAAACAGGTTGTTGGAACAGTTTAAATGATCCTAAATGCACAAGCACTCAACGCTGCCAACAGTATATTAAATTAACAGACCTTAAAAAAGTTAGAAAATTGACATAAATACCTTCAAAGGATTTAACAAATTGCAAATTACCTGGACCCTCCCTTGTGCCCCCCACCACCCCCCACCCCCCCCCCCCCCGCCACGCCCATAGTTATAACCAGGATGATTGTCCACTGCCAGATCCCACTGTGGCTTCATGGGGATATCGTCAAACTGCAAGGTTGGAAATTGTGTTGGATATTTGGGATCTCCATGTTCTTGCAGGAGTCCTGAATATCTTGACGATCATGTTGGGAAATGCAAGTGTTTCTTGGGGAAAATCCAAGAGACTTCAGCTGTGTCTAATGCAAATCTTGTGGAGTTCTTCGTTGATAATTAACAAATGATGCAGTACTGTTTACTCATCACAACTTGGAAATTCATTTATGCTATTTTTCTACTACTAAAATGGCATTGGCAATCTCCCAAACACTGTATCCAATTTATTTTCTGTGTTAGCATAACACACTAGGTATTGGGGATCAAATTGTGACATTATCAATCCTCAACAACTCTGGATCTTTAATAGCTAGTTGGTTGAAATGTAGGTAGGGGTGCCCCAGTGTCAGGAAGGGCAGTGCCAGTAGGTGGTGGTCCAGGAACCGGAGTGGAGTGTTTAAAGCTTTTGTTGAGAAGTTTCGCTAAGCAGAGGCTGAAGCCACAGGTAAATTCAGGTAAGATCTTTTTATAGTAACCCAGAGCAGGTAGTGGAGATGGCAGCTTGGGCAGTGCTAAGCCCCAATTGCAGCAAGTGGGATATCTGGGACAGCACAAGTGTCCCTGATGACATCACCTGCAAGAGGTGCATCCAGCTGCTGCTCCTCACAGACCTTGTTAGGGAACTGGAGCTGGATGAATTCTGGATCATTCAAGTGGGGTAATAGACTGAAGCTGTAAGGAGGCAGTTACACCCATGAGGCAAGTACTGGGTGCCTCTTAGGAGAGGGAAGGGGAATAGGCAGTCACTGCAGTGCACCCCTATGTCCATTCCCATCAGCAATAAATATACCACTTTGGATATTGCTGAGCTGAATGTCCTATCTGGGCAAGGCAGCTGCCAAACTAACAGCACCGTGGTTATCTCTGAGCCTCAGAAGGGAAGGGTGAAGTCAGGCAGAGTGAGACATAGGGGACTCAATAGTCAAGGGGACAGATAGGAGATTCTGTGACTGCAAAAGATAGTGCTTGGATCCAGGAGAAATTGCAGGTATTTGAAAGGGGAGGGTGAGCAGCCAGAGGTCGTGGTACATATTGGTATCAATGATATAGGCAGGAGGTCCTGCAAAGTATGTTTAGGGAATTAGGAAAGATGTTGAAAATTGGACCTCCAAAACCATAACCTCTGGATTACTTACTCCCAATTCATGAGCGAAGGAAGGTCAGAACAGAAAGATGGTACAAGGGGCAGGGTTTCAAGCTCTTGGATCATTGGAACCTTTTCTGATGAAGGGGTAACCTGTACAAGGGGAACCAATGTCCTGTCAGGGAGTTTCCTGATGCTGTTGAGGGTGGTGGTTTGCATTAGATTCCCATGGAATGGGAACCAATGTTAAGAGGCGTTTGGTGCACAAGTAGACACAGCTGGTATGGAGTTTGTGTGGGAAGACAGGCAGATAGGGCAAAATTGCATCCATGGGGATGAGTTACAATGCAATTAGGACATAGAGTCAAAAAAGAGGAACAAGTACAGGGCTAAAGGTTTTGTATTTAAACGCACACAGCAGAAATAGTGGATGACGTTGTAATACGGCTACACATTGACAGGTAATGATGTTATGATCATCATGGAGTCGTGGCTAAAGGATTGATGCCATTGGGAGCTGAATGTCCAAGGATACACAATGTATCGAAAGGTTAGGGCAGGTAAGCAGAGATGGTGGTCTGGCTCTATTGGTAAGGGAAAACAGTAAATCGTTAGAAACAGGTGACTAGGATCAGAAGATAATCATTATGGGTTGAGCTAAGAAATGGCAAGGGTAAAAGAAAACTGTTGGCAGCTAGCTGAATACAAACCTCCAAACAGTAACTGGGATGTGTGTTATGAGCCCAGTGGACCCCAAAACCCAGTAGCAACAGAAATTCACCAAGACAAATGGTTACTTAAACAAAAGTTGCTTTTAATTATCTTTAAACATGAAAACAGGATCAAACTTTAACTTATCACTATTAACTTGCTTAACCCCCTTCTAATTTTAAGTGTACATGTATGTAATATGTATACAAGTTCAGAAAAGTTATTTGATTCATAGTCCAGTCTCACTTCTCACTCTCCCAAGTTCACCAGTATCAGGCAATTCTTGTACTGTGCACAGAATTTAACATTTATGAAGTTCACCAGGCTTTAGTGCTTGAAAGGTAAATGATTACCGTTTGTTGGTTTTCAGAGAGAGATTTGTTGTTCACTGGACACAAACTGATCCCTTCAAATCAGCCACGTCAGTGTCTTGCCGAAGAAACTTGCCCCATCAGGGTTCTCCAGACGATTACCTCTTTCTTTCAGGTCACTACAGAGTTCCTTTTGGTTTCTCTTATTTCAAGTGAAACATTATGCAGCCAGCCCTCTCTCCCTCTCTGAGAAAAGCCTGTTTGACTCCCTCTGCTTGCAAAACCACATGACCCTCTTAGAACAGCAAACTGCACTCAGACAGCCTGTGGCACCGGACCAAATACTCTGAGTTCTTTCATTGGTTGCTTTCCAAAACAACAATCCATTTGTGAAGTCTCTATAGGCACGCCCCAAAGTTTTTGCAAAGGCATTTGGAACTGGCCTGTCAGGCTTGAACAGAGCTCCAGTATTTTAAATGAGATCTGTTTTGAAGTGTTTGTATGGGACCTACACTAAAAAAAATCTCCTCCAATTTATCTCCTTTAAAACATATCTATATACAATATAAAATACGACATAATATGTCACATGTGGACAACAAATTATAACAGCAAATTTAAAAAATGCCTGTCAGAAGGGCAATGTTATGATAGCCATGGAGGATTTTAACATACAAGCAGATTGGAATAATCAGGATGGGACTGGAATTTGAGAGAGCAATATATATAGGATTGCTTTTTAGAGCAACCTGTTAATGAGCCCATGAGGGGATTGGCTACACTCGATTGGATGTTGTGTAATGTACTTGTGGTGATTAGAGAGGTTGGGGTAAAGGTAAAGGAATCAATAGGGAACAGTAATCATAATATGATTCAGTTCAATTTGAAATTTAACAAGGAGAAACTAAGGGCAGATGTGTCAGTATTTCAGTGGTGTAAAGGGAATTATAGTGGGATAAAAGAAGAACTAGCCAAATTAGATTAGAAGTGGGCTCTAGTAGGGAGGATGACAGAGCAGCATATGATCAGATTTCTGGAAGAAATGAGTGGAAATATTCAAATGGGAAATTGTCACCATTGTGGCTGGCGGGAAGTCAAAGCCAACTTAAAAGTAAAAGACATACATGGGATGGCACGGTTAGTGTTGCAGTTAGTGCAATGCTATTACAGTGATTGGGACTTGGGTTCAAATCCTGTGCTGTGTGTGTGGAATTTGTATGTTCTCCCTGTGTCGGCATGAATTTTCCCCAGGGGCTCCGATTTCCTCCCACCATTCAAAAAGTGTACTGGGGGTTGTAGGTCATTCGGGTGTAAATTGGGTGGCATGGGCTCATGTGCTGAAATGGCTTGTTACCATGCTGTATGTCTAAATTAAAATTATACACAGAAGCAAAAATTGGTGGGAAGATAGAGGATTGGGAAATTATTTAAAATTTGCAAAAGGCAACTAAAAAACATAAGGTGGGAAAAGATGACATAAGGAAAATAGAGTAGCAAATAATATCAGAGGATACAAAGAGCTTCTTCAACTATATAAAAGGTGAGAGAGGATATAGGACCATTAGAAAATTGCATGAGAGAAATAATAATAGGAGACAAGGAGATGGCAGAAAAACTAAATGAGTATTTTGCATTACTGTGGAAGGTATGAACAGTGTGCCAGATGTCCAAGGGTATCAGGAAAGGGAAGTGAGTGCAGTTACTATTTCAAGGCCCTCAGAAATCTGAATCATTTAAGTGTAGATAAATCTCCTGGACCAGGTGGATTGCACCCTCAGGAAGTAGCAGTAGAAATTGTGGAGGCATTGGTGGGGATTGTTAAGGAATCAGTGGATTCAGGCATGGTCCCAGATGACTGGAAAAGTGCAAATGTCACCCCAATATTCAAGAAAGGAGGAGAAAGGAAGTCATAGTCTGGTGAGCCTGACATCAATGGTTGGGAAGATGTTAGAGTGAATTGTCAAGGGTGGCGTTATGGAGGCATATTACAAGATGGTCCAAAGCCAGCATGGTTTGCTGAAGGGAAAATCTTGCTTGACCAACTTGTTGGAATTCTTTGAAGTGACGGGGTTGTTGTGCATTTGGATTTTGAGAGGGCTTTTGACAAGGTGCTGTACATAAGGCTACTTAACAAGATAAGAGCCTGTGGAATAACTGGAAGCAGAGTAGAATTGCCTAATTGACAGGAAGCAGAGTCAGAATACAGGGATCATATTCTGGTCAGCTGTCATGTGCTAGTGGTGTTCCACAGGGGTCATTTTTGGGGCCACTTTTTTATGTTGTATTATCAGTTATTTAAATTATGGAAGAAATTGCTTTGTGGCCAAGTTTGTAGATGGTAGGTGGAGGTGCAGGTATTGTTGAGGAAAAGGGTAAGCTACAGAAGGACTTGGAGAGATTAGGAGAATGGTAGAGAAGAGGCAAATTAAATACAATGTTGAAAATGTATGGTCATACACTTTGGAAGAAGAAATAAATGGGGAGAAAATTGAAAATTCCCAGATGCAAAGGTTCCTGGGAGTCCTCATGCAGGATTCCCTGAAGTTAAACGTGCATGTTGAGTCAGCGGTGAAGAAGGCAGATGCAATGCAGGCATTCATTTCAAGTGGAATAGAATGCAAGAACAGGAATGTGATGTTGAGGCTTTATAAGGCACTGGTGAGATCTCACTTGGAGTATTGTGAGCAGTTTTGGGCTTTTCATTTATGAATGGATATGCTGATGTTGGAGAGGGTTCAGAGGAGGTTCACAAGGATGATTCCGGGAATGAAAGTGTTATTGTATGAGGAACATTTGACAGCTCTTGGCCTTGCTTGTTGAAATTTGGGAGGATGAAGGGGAATTTCAGTGAAACATTTTGAATGTTAAAAGGCATGGACAGAGTAGATGTTGAGCAGTTGTTTCTCATGGTGGGAGAGTCTAGGACAAGAAGAGATATGTGGTGGAATTTCTTTAGACAGAAGGTGATGAATCTGGAATTTGTTGACTTGGAGGCCAAGTTGTTGGGTGTATTTGGGTTCTTGATTAGCCAGGGGCATCAAAGGTTATGGAAGAAGATCAGGTAGTGAGGCTGAATGAGGAAAATGGGTCAGCTTATGACTGAATGGCAGGGCAGATTAGATGGAGCAGAAATAGGCTATTCAGCCCAATGTCTTGTGATCTTTCTGGTTTTATGGTCTGCACTTTGCACTAAGTGCGAACACATTCGAGGGTGGTGCGCACTTGAAATGGGTTATGTTAGCATTGCTGAATTTTTTTTGCAGTGGTAATGTATCCTATTTCAAGCTATGTTTATGAAGGTTGGATGGAAGATTACTGACCCAAAACATTAACTATGTTTCTCTTTCTGGAATTGAGATCTGGCCTGCCTGATTATTTCCAGCATTGTTCTATTTTGTATCAAGATCATGCTAATGCAACTGTTACATTATTAGAATCTCACTTGTGAAACACCTTTCATCAATTTTCTGCAAGTTGAGTGCACCATGTTTTCTGGATTTCCTTCCTTCCTTCATTTATTTATTCATTCATCTTGTGACATCTTTAAAACAAATCTACTTTGTTGTGTGCATTGGTTTTCTAATAGTTGTCGGTATTTTAAGTAGGTCTCTCTCTCTCTCTAGGCACTTTCAGATAGGGAAAATGTCCAAATGTAAAGGCGGAGAACCTTTGCCAAAATGCATAACCACATACCGCTCTGAATGTGCCGAAGCCGTCTCCGAGCCGTATAATCCAACCTCTCTCGGAGAAGGATAATCGACGGGGCTGTTTGGGGGCGGGCTGATGATGCTGTCAGCCCATGACCCATCTCCCCACTCATCCCTCTCCCTCCAAGTTAGGGGCCGGCAGGAGATGTTCACAGGGGTGGCCCGGTGTGGGCTGGGGCAGCCACATCGGGCCACTCTCTGCGGCTCAAAACACAGGAGAGTAATGGCCGTCTTCCCTACCTGTAAACCTCCACACAGCTGGAACTGTTCTGGGAACCACAGGGTGGTTCCAGCTGCCTGGGGGATTATGGGTAGGGAAGCCGGCCATTGCTTTGCTGCGTTTTTATGGCAGGTGCTGCTACAGCACCAGTCACCCCGCCTCCATCGGATCCGGAGGGCACCGCGAGGCACCTCTGGAAATGAATTTGATGCTGGAGCAGCCTTTTAGGGCTGCTGTCTGAAAGGTAAGTTCTTAGTTTTCCATCGGCTCCTGTAGCCGGCCTCAAGGTAGAGATCTGATCTGAAACGGTCTCTTTTTCTCTCTTTCCCCTCCCATTAAAGTAGATATCAAGTACAGTAAAGCCTGTAGTTTACTGGCTTTATTTTTTTTTTTAATGGGCTTCATTTGAGCTATATTCCAACAAGGGACATTTCCATTTCATCATGATTTGATTTCATGAGCAAGGGGCTGAGGAATGTTCCATCTTCCCTTCACAGTTGACCTGGTTCACTTATTCCAATTATTACTATTTAAGCAGTATTTAAAAATTGTATCAATCTGTTCAATAATAGAATTGAGGAACCATTTATTGTGAGAATTGTCCTTTCTGACTGAAAGTAATATTTTTGATTCTATTGTAGGTACCTCGTGTATTCATTGGGACAGAATGCGTGGGAGGTGGTTCAGATGTTCAGCAGCTGAATGACCATGGACTGCTGAAAGACAAACTGACTGCCATTGGTGTCCTATCATCCTAGGTAAGATGAGAATCAATGAAATTCCAATGGCTTGAAATTACCATTTTTTAAAAAAAGTGGTAGTTCTGTGAAGACCAGCCAACATTTTATCGGCAAAACATTCAGAAAGTTTGGAATTCTAGGGCAAGTGTGGTGGCAGATCAAGTCGCGTGCTTACCCACAGTTGATTATCTGCAAATAAAACTGGATTTGGAGTTTGGACTCTGCTCGGAGTGCAGTGGTGGAGCCTCAATGTCCATTGGGCAATGAAATTTTTTAAGAATGCAGTTGCTGAAGTCTGAAATGAAACCAGAAGATAGTGGAAATACTCTGCAGTCATACAGCATCTGTGGGCAGAGGGAGTTAACATCAGAAGAGATGAAGGAAAACTGTTGGTTTCAGTTGGTGATTGGGTTGGGAGGGATGGTTGGGCCAAAAAGAATATTGCTTGAAAAAGGACATGGTTGCCATGGGGCTAAGCTGTTGTTGCAATAATCTGGTGGGTTTGTTAATGGTGCCAAATAGAAATAACACAAAGAAACCTAGAAGATCAGGGATGTAGTGTTAGAGAAAACACGTTAATGTGAAAGGTGCTGTAGGCCATGCTAATGAATGAAGGAAAAAAACAGTCAATATTACATATGTTTGACCTGGTACAGAGAGAGAGCACGTTACCTATCGATATTGATTTGGAAGGCTGAGAAGTCTATAATAGAAGTGCTGCTCCTCAAGTTTACATTAGAATGATGTGTCCAATAGCCAAATCTCCTTTCAGCATTTTGAAGTGAATGTACTCTTCACAACTCTCTTCATTTTCCACCAACCATCCCCGTATGGCATTTCCTCATTCAACCACTAGAAATACCATACTGATTTTTTTAAAAATTCAGATGGAGGGAAATTAAAATATAAGCAGAGAATGCTAGAAATAACAGTAGAAATGCCATACATCCTTTAACCTCAGAAAAAAACACTGTTGGTTGAACTTGGTGGGTTGGGCAGCATCAGTAGTGATGCGGATGGCCCCATTGATGCTATTCCACCTGCTCATTTGCTTGCAATTTGTTACTTGCTCCACATTCAGTGTCTGCAGTCATTTTACCTCCTTCCACTGTCTCTGGACCTTTCAGGTGAAGTAGCAATTCTGATGTATCACATTTGGCACTCACGATGCTATCTCTCTATTGGAGATGCTAAATACGGATTGGTTGACCTCTTTGCAAGGCACTTGAGTTTGCTTCACAGAGTGAACCAGAGTTCCCCAGTTGCCAACCAGTTTAATTCTACACCCACTCCAATCTATCTGAATGTGGCTTCCTGCATTGTTGTAATGAGGCCCTATGTGAACGTGAGGTATAACACTTCACCTTCAATCATGGCAAATTGAAGCCTTTTGGATTCAATATGATACTCAAAAGGTTCCAGTAATGCATTTTCTTGACATCAGAAACAGCCAATTCTATATTGTTTAACATTACATAATGCTGTATTGGAATTTTTTTTTCCCTCTCACCTGATCTTCTGGACCTGATGAAGCTTTGTAATAGTGGCTTCTACATACTTTTGTTTGTTTCCTCTGTCTAACTGGTCCTATCAACTCATCAAGCTAATTATTTTGTTAACAACTCTTTCTCACTGAATTTCTGACCTTGACCAGAGAACTTTTTTTGTGTTATCCATCTTTTCCCCCAACTACTCTGCATTGTAAAACTGACATGTTCTTTCTTTGCCAATTCTGATGAAGGATACTTGATCAGAAACACTAGCTCTGATTCTCTTCCTGCTGCCTACCCTGATGAGAATGTTCGGCATTTTGTGCTTTTAAATGGAGCTCTATCAAAATCTTGACCTTCAGATGCCTTTTAAATTTCCCCCCTCTCATCATAAGCCTGTGGCCTCTCTAATTTTAGACTCCCCTACGCTGGGGAAAAGACCATCTGTCATGTATATGCCCCTCAATTTTGTAAACATTTATATAATCACCTCTCAACCTAATTTGCACCCAGTAAAACAGTCACAGCTTATCAACCTCTCCTGTCGCTCAAACTGTCCAGTCCAGGCAACATTGTTGTGAATCTTTTCTGCACCCTCTCTGGCTTAATCACATCCTTTCTGCATCTTGATGACCAGAACTGCACAATATTCCAAATGTAGTCTCACCAGTGTCTTGTACAATTGTATCGTGGTGTCCTTAGTGCTGTACTCATTGTCTCAGTCAATGAAAGCAAACCTGCCATAAGCTTCTCCACACTGTCTGCCTGAGTGGTGCTTTCATCCTTTTTTATCCCTTGTTCTCTCTGTTCATCAATACTCCACAAATACAGTTAATGCCAGATACGAAATCAATTATATTATACTCCACAAAAATTAAATGGACTTGATTCTAATTATTCCAGTAAGTGTTTTCCATGTACAAAAGAAACCGGGACTTTTTTTACATGCGGTATAGTCTTGTGGAAAGGTTTTGGGACGATTGGAGTGTTTTACTAGGGCAAATTATGAAGATAAAGGTACAAAAGGATCCAAGAATATTTTTACTTGGGAATGTACATGAAAAGGATGTAATGTCAAGAAAATTTTTTTAAGTGTAGCAATAGCGACGGAAGAAATGTAGAGCAATAACATGGAAAACTGAAAATGTAGTCTCATTAAGTAGATGGCATAATGAAAAGCAAAATTGTACATCTTTAGGAAAAAAATAACATAGTTTAAGGAATAGAGTTGGAAATTTTTTATAATATTTGGAAACCATATATGGATTTTATTAATAAATTTCCATCCACCTCTTCTACCTTATCCACCCCTCTCAATTAGAAACTATAATAACAATCAGTGAATATGCTGACAACATAGGTGTTCTTTCCTTAAATTTTTATCCCTAAAGAAAGAAAAAAAGTGCTTTTTATTGTATCACTATACATGACTAAATGATTAATGTTATATTATTGTTAGAGTTTTGTGTTGTGTATTGGCCTATGTGTTGTGTGGTTTTATGTTAAAAAGTGACAGTTTGCCTCAGAGAACCAAGGTGAAGGTGGACTGCTGAGTTAGTGGGAGACGGACTGAGCCTGTGCAGAAAATGATCTAAAAAATTCTGGACTTGGATGATAAACCACCAATGGGCGTGTTGTAGAGTGGAAGAAGGCCCAGAGCATGAGTCATGGTCTGGAGGACAGTTTAGAATGTTGGGATTTCAAAAAGGATGAACATTCCAAAGGCAGCCAGTTTACCAAACAAACTGAATTTTGTTTTTGATCTTTGCTTTGGTTGAGATCAAAGTCTTGTGTGTTTTGTGTCTAAGTTTTTCTGTGGGCTGGTTGGAAATATAATTTAGACTTTAATTACATATGTTATATTTAGGCTGGGGAATTTATTAGTTTTACACTGTTATAGAAATTTGCATAGTAATCAGTGGGGATTGTTATAAAAGGGGGGATTTTGAATTAAAGTTTGAAGGTGAATTTTTGTTAATAAAGTAATTGTTCATTTTTACCCCTGTGTGATATGTCTTCTTTGTAGTTGCTGGTTTGATCTTATAACATAATTTGGGGAAATCGTCCAGGATCAAACCAATTTGGAAGTTTTTGGGGCGATTGACTTGTGCTTAGTTATCATTCATCTGAGTTTGACTCAACCTCCAGCTTGAAATTAAAAATAAACGGTGAGGGTATAAATCACCAGCAGAAAAACCAGCAACTATGAATATTGACCAGTTCATAGCTAACCCTTCAGTGGTTAATTTAAAAATGGCTAAAAAGTCAGAACTGATGGTTATGGTTGGCAAGTTAAAACTTCTTGCAGTAAGACTGGGATGAAAAAAAAAGGAAATTGCCTGAATGATTGTTAAGCACTATGTACGAAAGTGGGTATTTGAAGAAGCTGCATTAGAACAGTTTCCAAAGGAGAAAACTTCAGAGGAAGTAAAGTTGGCTTTGAGAAAACTAGAGTTAGAGGGAAAAAGAGAAACAGAAAGGAAAGCCGAACGAGAAGCAGTAAGGCAGGCAGAAAGCGAAGAGAGAGGAAAAAAGAGAGGCAGAAAAGAAAGCCGAATGGGAAGCAGAAAGGGAAGAGAGAGAGGAAAAAAGAGAGGCAGAAAGGAAAGCTGAATGGGAAGCACTAAGGCAAGTAGAAAGGGAAGAGAGAGAGAGGAAAAAAGAGGCAGAAAGGAAAGCAGAACAGGAAGCAGTAAGGCAGGCAGAAATGGAGGAAAGGGCAGCCGCAAGGGAGGAGAGAGAGAAAGAATGGAAACATGAGCTAGAACTAACTAAATTGAGGCAGACCCTAACCCAAGGAGAAGGAGAAGCCCAAAACCCACATGCTGGTCAGGAGGAGAGGTTTCTGGTCAGTAGAGAAGTGAGGTTAGTTCCTCCATTTGAGGAAGCTGAAATAGACCAGTATTTCCAGCATTTTGAGAAAGTAGCTGTAAATTTAAAATGGCCACCAGACCAGTGGTCACTCCTGCTACAAAGTGTTCTTAAAGGGAAAGACCAACAGGTGTATTTGACTGTACAACAAGCAGCTGATTACAAATTTGTAAATCGGGGTATACTCTGATCTTATGAACTAGTTCCAGAGGCTTATAGACAAAAGTTCAGGAATTTAAAAAAGGTAGCAATCCAATCTGACCTGGATTTTGCTTATAGGAAGGTTGTATGTTTTGATCGGTGGTGTGCAGCAATGAAAGTAGAAAATAACTTTGATTTATTGAGGGAAATCATTCTGATTGAGGAGATTAGTGTTCCTGACGATATTCAAGTGTACTTGGCAGAGAAAAATATAAAAACTTGGCAAGAATTGGCTAAATTCGCAGAGGAATATGCTTTAACCCACAAGCCTAAGTGGACACCATGGAAAACCTTTCAAAGGAATACTGCTGATAATCCAAGTAGAGTAGAAAGAAAATCTAGAAGTGAAGTTAGAGGAAGAGAGGAAGAGAAATGGGTGAAGGAAAAATTTTCGAGTGTTATTTGCCACTATTGTAAGAAGCCAGGGCACATAACAGCAAATTGTCCTGTACTGAAAAGGAAGAAAGAGAAAGGGGTGGTGCCAACTGCCTATGTTCAAAGTGAGAAAGTTAGGGATATTTTTAAACCATTCATGACTGAATGTTTCATTTCGGTTAAAGAAGGATCCAATCAAGTGCCAGTTAAAATCCTGTGGGATACTGGAGCAGCCCAATCACTTGTATTAAGCAATGTTTTGAATTTTGGTGAGGAGACCGATACTGGAGATGTGAATTTAATTAAAGGCATTGGTAGTGAAGCAGAGTCTATACCTTTGCATAGAATAGTGATGAAATCAGACTTAGTTAATGGCCTGGTTATGATAGGGATAAGATCAAGTCTGCCAGTGGATGGAGTTTCTCTTTTGTTAGGAAATGATTTAGCAGAGAGTAAAGTCATACCTGCAGTGAAACTCACAATTAAGCCATTGGTTTATGAGTCTGAAAAGGATTTGGAAATCTCCCCTGTGTGTCCCATTACTGGAGCCTTGTCTAGAAAAAAGGTAGAGGTAGAGAAAGTCTGTGATGATCCGTTAGCGGAGGCAAGCATTGAGGACAAACCTAAGGATCCAGCTTTGCTGTTGTCAAGAGAGGAATTAATAGCCAGACAAAAGCATGATCCTGATCTTGCTGGGATAAGAGATAAGATTCTTTCTAAACAGGAAATAGAAACTGTGCCAGTAGGTTACTTTGTTCAAGATGGAATATTGATGAGAAAGTGGAGACCACAAGTGATGCCTGCCAGTGAAAACTGGGTGGTAGTAAGGCAAGTTATAATTCCCAAAACTTACAGGAATTAAATATCAAAGTTGGGTCATAGTACACCTTTAGGAGGTCACCTTGGAGTGAAGAAGATGGTAGAAAAGATAAGGAAACAGTTTAATTGGCCAAAATTAAGAAAGGATGTTGTGAACTTTTGTAGAACCTGTCACACTTGTCAACTGGTGGGAAAGCCTAATCAAGGACCACCAGTGGCACTTTTACAACCCATCCCAGACCAAAACTGCACACAGTACTCCAGGTGTGGTCTCACCAGGGCCCTGTACAATTACAGAAGGGTCTCTTTGTTCCTATACTCAACTCCCCTTATTATGAAGGCCAATATGCCATTAGCTTTTTTCACTGCCTGCTGTACCTGCGTGCTTACTTTCAGTGATTGATGAGCAAAGACATCTAGTTCTCATTGTACTTCCCCTTTTCCTAACTTGACACCATTCAGATAGTAATCTATCTTCCTGTTTTTGCCACCTCACATTTATCCTCATTAAACTGCATATGCCACTCACCCAACCCATCCAATTCACCCTGCATTCTCATAACATCCTCCTTACATTTCACACTGCCACCCAGCTTTGTGTCATCTGCAAATTCGCTAATGTTACTTTTAATCCCTTTATCTAAATCATTAATGTATATTGTAAATAGCTGTGGTCCCAGCACCGAGACTTGTGATACCCCACTAGTCACTGCCTGCAATTCTGAAAGGGACCCATTAATCCCTATTCTTTGTTTCCTGTCTGCCAAACAATTTTCTATCCATGTCAGTACCCTACCGCCAAAATCATGTGCTCCAATTTTGCCCACTAATCTCCTATGTGGGACCTTATCAAAGGTTTTCTGAAAGTCCAGATACACTACATCAACTGGCTCTCCCTTGTCCATTTTCATAGTTCCGTCCTCAAAAGAAATTCCAGAAGATTAGTCAAGCATAATTTCCCCTTCATAAATCCATCCTGACTCTGGCCGATCCTGTTGCTACTATCCAAATGTGCTGTTATTTCATCTGTTATAATTGACTCCAGCATCTTCCCCTCCACTGTTGTCAGGCTAACTGGTCTATAATTCCCTGTTTTCTCTCTCCCTTCTTTCTTAAAAAGTGGGACAATATTAGCTACCCTCCAATCTGCAGGAACTGATCCTGAATTTATAGAACATTGGAAAATGATTAGCAATGCATCCACGATTTCTAGAGTCACCATCTTGGGATGCAGACCATCAGTCTACCCAACATCATTTTCTGCCTAATGTGAATTTACTTCAGTTTCTCTGTTACCCTAGGTCCTCTGTCCGCTATTACATCTGAGAGATTGTGTCTTCCCTAGTGAAGACTGGTCCAAAGTACCTGTTCAACTCATCTGCCATTTCCTTGCTCCCCATAATAATTTCATCCTTTCTGTGTTCAAAGGCCCAGCTTTGATTTTAACTAATTTTTTTTCCTCTTCACATACCTAAAGAAGCTTTTACTAACCTTTGTATTCTTGGCTAGCTTGCGTTCGAATCTCTTCTTTTCTCCTTGTATTGTCTTTTTAGTTATCTAAAAGTTTCTTCCTCATCTTTGCTATGTTATACTTATTGTTTATTTTTGTACTGTCCTTGACTTCCCTTGTCAGCCACAGTTGCTCCTTACTCCTCTTAGAATCTTTCTTCTCAGTATTATTCCCAGAAATACCTGCCATTGCTGTTTTGCTGTCATCCCTACTAGGGTATCTTTCGAGTCAACTTTCGACAGTTCCTCCCTCATGGCTCCATAGTCCCCTTTGTTCAACTGTAATATTGGCATTTCTGGTTTTCCCTTCTCCCTCTCAAATTGTAGATTAAAACTTGTATCTCATCCAAGGCTAATGAAGGTACAAAAAAAAAAATCCTACCAGATCTTTACTGTTTCCCCATAATATCCTTGGATGCACCTTGTCAGGCCCTGGAGATTTTCCATCTCTTTGTGTTCCAAACTGCCACCTTTATAATGTTGATATGTTTCCGGATATTACTATAATCCTCTCTGAACTCAGTATCTTGTATATCCTCTGAGATAAATATGGGAATCGGGTTTTATTATTGTGAATGTGTCACAAAATTTGTTGTTTTGTAGCTGCATTTCAGATGTAAAATAGCTATAAATTACTTTTTAAAAATGATTGTGAAAGAATAGAAAGTGAGGTCGTGTCGATGGTTCATTGTCATTCAATAATCTGGTGGCTGAGGGGATGAAGCTGTTTCTGTTCGTCTTCAGGCTCCTGTTCCTCCTTCCTGATGGTAGCAGTGAGAAGAGGGCGTGGCCTGGGTGGTGGGGGGTCCTTGAGAATGGAGGCTGCTTTCTTGAGAACCGCCTCTTGCAGATGTCCTTAATGGCGTGAAGATTAGTGTGCATGATGACCTTGGTCGAGTTCAGTCTCTGTAGTCTTGTGCATTGGCACCTCCATACCAAAAAGTGATTCAGTCAGACTGCTCTCCATTGTACACTGGTGGAAATTTGCAAGGAGTTTTTGATGATGCACCAAATCTCCTCACAAAGTATAGCCACTGGCGAGCCTTCTTCATGATTGCTTCGACATGGAGGTGCCAGGATAGATCTTCAGAGATGTTGGCACCCATAAATTTGAAATTTTCGTTTCATCTGTTGATCTCTCAATGAGGACTAGTTTGTGTTCTCCTGATTTCCACCTCTTGAAGTCCATAATCATTCCTTAGTTTTGCTAATGTTGAGTGCAAGGTTGTTGTGACACCACTCAACCAGCTGATCTTTCTCCCTCCTGTACACTTCCCCCTTGTCATCTGATTCTACCAGCACCCGTGGTGTCACGGGGAAATTTGTAGATGACATTTGAATTGTACTTACCCAGTCATGGATATATTGTGAGTGGAGCAGTGGACTAAGCATGCATCCTTGAGGTGTACCTGTGTTGTCAGTGAGGAGGAAACATTGTTTATGATTCATACTGACTGTGGTCTTTCAATTATGAAGTTAAGGATCCTGTGCAGAGAGAGGTACAGAGGCCCAGGTTTTGAAGCTTGCTGACCAGTACTGAGGGTATGATGGCATTGAAAGCTGAGCTGTAGCAAATAAAAAGTAGCCTGATGTTATCTAGCTGATCCAGGGCTGAATGGAGAGCATATGAGATTGCATTTGGTGTAGAGTGATTGTGAAGGTAGGCAAATTGCAGGATGATCCGATCTTATTTACCATTAAGAAATATTAATTTAAGACCTCACCCATTTCCTATTACTCTACTCCTAGCTCTTGCCTTCTCCTTAAACAACAATCTGGATCTTGCAACGGGTCTGTATACAGGTCACTTCTGGCCCTTAATCAGTTCTGGGTAGGTATTGGCGACCAGGCCAGACTGTGAAAGGAATTCTAATGCAATAATTTCAAATCCGAGTCATCAAATAATGTCTGGGGATGGGAGTGGTGGGGGGCGGGGTGGGTGGGGTGGGGTGTGGTGGTCTGCCCTACAGAGATTGGTCTTTTTTTACTTCTTTCTTGTCATTCTTTTTGTTTCTCATCTCCTTCCTCCCTCCTTTCCTTCTCACTCCAAACCCCCTCATTTGCTTCCTCTTCTTTCCATCCCTTTCTCACCACCATCATCTTGCTCTTAACCTGCTGAGTTTCTGCAGCACTTTTGTTTATTTGAAAGTAATCATTTGTCTCATTCTAGGTTCTATTTTGTGATTATATTGACGGTTGTAATTATAGGGGGTTATGCCTGGTAAGTGTATGCAATTTACATGAACATTGGTGGTATTGTGGAGAGTGAAGAAGGTTGACTTGAGCTACAACAGATTATAGATTAGAAAATTGACAAATGGTATTTACTTGCAGCAAATGGAGTTTGTACTCTCCAAAATTGTAAAGTGATGCCTTTTGGAATTTCAGATTGGGGATGGCCTGCACCATTAATAGTAGGGTGCAAAGGCATGCTGATGAATGGAGCAACCCATGGATCAGATCATTATCACAAAGTGTTAACTAATGCATCAAAGGTGGTGAAGAATCCAGTTGGCAATGGATGCCTTAGTAGCTCAAGGCATAGAAGATATGATGATGCGTTGGTACTTTACAAAGCATAGATCAAACAGTTCTTGCACTATTGTGTGCAGTTCTAAAGAAAAGGGGTTTCATTGGAGAGAGCACATGGTAGATTTACCAGGATGTTGGTTGGTTTGGGGACTGTGGAGAAAGTCTGGAGAAATGTTCTTCTTGGAGAGGAGAAGTTTGAGGAATTATCTAACAGGGGTACATAAAATTCTAAGAAACATAGACATAGTTGATCCCCCCCCCCCCCCATGGTAGGTAGGGTAAATCAAAAATAACACTGGACAACAATTTTTTTTTCCAAAAGCTTTTCTTCCTGGAGGAAAAAAAAATTAAGAGTTTTGATAGACAACTTCAAGCTGAACACAAAGATAATTTCAGATTTGCTGTATCACGTGGGAAGTTGGAGAAACATTAAATGAACTTTTATTGAATTTAACACATTGCGTTAATTCATCTGACCTAAAAATGTTTTGCCGATGATTTTTGTTTGTACTCAGCATCAGATCCTTCTCATGTCAGTGTCCAATAATAGTCGGACAGCATTGATGGATTCCAGTTGCCCCGATAGTGCTTTTCTGTGGTCGCAATGTCCTGGTGAAACCTTTCACCCATGTTCGTCACTGACTGCACCAAGATCAGCAGGGAGGAAGTCCAAGTGTCAAACAGAAAATGAATTTTCAATGACATGTTGCACTTTGTGGTTTTGGATGCTTGAAGCATGTTGTCAATCAACTGGATGTAGTTTGGTGCTCTATAGTTGCCAAGAAAACCTCAACAACCTCTTTAAATGCCTTCCAAACATGCCCAGGCATGCATGGACTGACCAAAACATCTTCCTTTATGGGCAATATACCAGGAAACTTAAAATATGACAAGAAATCACAAAATAGGTTATATCTTAAATGTTCCTATCATGTACTTTTTTTAATAAGGTGATTTTCATGATTATTATAAATTACACCGAAAAGTGTTCAGGAAGCAAAATCTTTGTCCATCGTAATAGGATGTGAAGGTTTCAGGTGAGAGGAAGGGAATTTGAGGGGAACTTTTTTTTTATGTGAATGGTTGATATCAGGAACTTGCGGTGGAGTTGAGGAGCATAGATAGTCACTTAGAGAGATAAAGACCAAATGTGAGTAAATGGAATTAGTGTAGATGGGCAAAACTATTGTTAGCGACAGTCGGTTGACTTTTTTAGCTGATGAAAATAAGAATGGCAAGTTTCAGATTATGGAGAATTTTTATTTAATTTGATGAATGTATTGCATTGATTTTATCTTTGTTTTGATTTTGATTTAGTTAGCTTTTGTATATCAATAAAGATGAGAGATGTCCACAAAATGCAAGTTTTATGAGCGCCTGTTCAGCCAAAAGGAAATATTAGGTCCCAGTCAATGCATTTCTGTGGCAGCTGCAACCATGTGCAAAGTCTCAGCGGTTGTTTCAGAGCTTGTCCATTCAGGGTGTGCATGAACAAGTTTAGCAAATGGGCGAGTGTGGGCGGAATGCCACTTTGATGACATTCCAGACTGTTTCGTACTGTTATAAGCTATTCCACGGATTAACAAATTATGTTCTAAGTGCCGGTGTCTATGGACCCCAAACTTTGAAAATAAGTTGATTAAAATTCAGAATACCAATATTAAAGAATGCGCTTGCTTTCTTTCATTGAAATTTAATTATAGAGAGCAGATTCTTTGAAAACTGGTAATATTTGGGTTTGATTATCCGTGGGCACTCTTGACATATATGCATCTGTTCCACGACTTGGCTGTAACGCAGTTTGAAATCTTGGACCCCAAGTACCGCGTTCTAATGAGGTTTTACTATACATTGTACAACAGCCATCTACATTGACTTAGTTACATGTTGATACCAAAACAACTTAAGAAAACCCTTCTCAAAAGATGCTCCCAATTACTGGGGAAAAAATATTACCCTCTTTTAAAATGAAATTTCACCATTACAATTGCACAATTTGGTAGGATATTTAGGTGCCACAAATATTATTCCCTGCAAGTTGTAATATGGTGAATAGAATATGATTAGCTGTTTAAAATCTGTGAGCTTATAGTTTCTGGGAGGGTGGATTGGCTGGTGGTGATAGGATACATTTCAATTGTATTTCAATTACAGAACGATTGAAGTTTTGAGCAATGAAGTAGGCTTTTGAATGTAATGCAGTAGGAAAGCATCTTTGGCCACTGTTAAAAGGTTAATTGTACAGATTACCTGTTTACTTTTCCTAATATTTATTTCCTTAAATCAAAGGAATCAGGTTGACCAATGCTTTAAGACTTTTAGCCTTAGCAACTAAAGATCCATTTCTAACCTGTGTACTCATTTCACATATTTGTTCTCTTGCCAAGAATTAATTCTGTCTTGGTTCAAACAGTTAAAGCAAAACGATCTATGCTCTTAATAAAAATTGCACTTGGTAAAATTCATTCTGAACCTTTTCCTCACTCCTGATAACTTGTATTGAAAATCTCATATTGCAGATCCTCTCAGAATAGAAAATGGTCTTTCATTATTCTCTATTTCAATAACTTCTTTTTCTGGAAATGTTAAAGTTAAAAATGATGTAAATGTACATTAGGTCAAAGAAAAAAAATAATTAATGAGTTAAATCAGTTGTAGATTGTTTTGTGTAATTTTTAATCTTGACTACAATATATACTTGAGACATTAGCATGTTTATTTTTTGAATTGACAAATGTTTATTTCCAATACATTTTAAATTGGCTAATGTTAATTATTCAAATGTCAGCAAAATTATGTTTGCTTTACTGCAACAATAATTTCATTCACCAATGGAAAGGAAGCAATAATGAATCACATCAGCAGAAGGGGCAGTGTGCTCTAAGTGGCCATGCTAGCCAAAAATGAACTTCAGGTTACTCCCACTACTCAGTCCTTGGTCCATAGCCCTGCAAGCTGTGGCTCTTCACTGGCTTACCCAGGTCATTTTAAATGTGATGAGTGTTTCCACTGCCACCACCCTTTTGACTGACTTTCATTTTTACCACCTCTCAATTCATGTCTAATCCTTGTGCCAACTAACTTTAGCTCCATGTTTCCTATTTATTGACCTTCCTCATAATGGAAATGGACCTTTCAGTTTATCTTTTAAATCTCCCCTTTGTTTTCTTTGTTCAAAAGAATCCCCCACCATACACCCTCTCCTTCATAACTATAATTCTCTAGCCCTGGCAACATGCATACTTTTTTCTTTTACTTGGTCTTCAGTTATCACATTTGTCCCAGGATCCGTAGTCCAGCAATGTACACAAAACTCAACCTACGGCCTAACTCAAGTCTAAACACTACATCACCATTGTAATTCTAGCTGATATAAAACAAGTTTGAATGGATTTGACAACATGCTGCAGTTAATAATTGATATGATTTGGGGGGGGGGGTACAGATCATGGGTGAGATCTCTCTAGCCTATGTAAAAATTCTGTAAAACACATGGGTAAAAATGCTCCATGAATGATGTTCTCCTTGCTGGTCAACTTGTCTCTGACTATGTAAAGTCTGAAATAAGTAGCAGGTCAAATGCCTGCATATTTGTTCTCTTACTGCCCATGATGTTAGAAGCACAAACCTATTCATTTGAATTCTGTTGTCAACCTGGACTTAAAAGGATAGGTGCAGATAAATGAATTGTTTACATTATCTTTATTTTTAATTAGTGTTTAGTAGTTCCAGCTACTTTTAAGTCATTTTGTTAGTTTAAATTCTGTTTTTGCACATCTCAGTTTATCTGAGCTAAAATAAAGTATCAGGCTATTGTGAAATGGGGCCTAAGAATATGCCACCTTGAACATAATCAGGTGTATTATAAATTTATTAAGATTCTAAGGAATATTTTCCCTTATCATTAATCAGCAATGGCAAAAAGGCCACATCTTTGACATTCTTTCTATGAGGAACATGGTTGCTGTCTGTTGTGTGACCTACTTCATGGGCAACATGTAGTGTAATGGCATCTGAATTAATCTGACTTGCTCAATGGTTAAAATCCAAGAGTTTATGTTGTGCATCACAGTTTATTCCCAAGATCAAAGTCCTACCAGTGAGATGGTATGTAATATCCTGTTCTGCAGATATAATGGGCAAGATGCATACCTTTGCCATTCAAATAAGTCTTGATGTTCGTGTGTATTTCAGAACCAGACTGGGGTAGACACAAAAGCTTCTTGCAAGATGACAGTTGCCATTAGGAATGCAATTTAATTGTCTTCGGTCATGTTTTACCATAATAGAATGAGGTTTTCTAACTGTCTGATCTTTCAGCCTTGATAGGTATCCAACGACGTGCAACAAAATGTCACATGAGAATACAACGAGATCTCCCAGAGTGAACATGGTGCCTGTATTCAGTCAATTCCTGCAAGTAAGAACTTGATGGCCATCTATGACTTTCCACAAATGCTTTTTCTTCATCTGCACATAAACAAAATAAATAAGAATATAATTAATAAAGCTGCTCTCACAGGACTTATTTTATTGTGCTGTTTGATCTTTTTCTGAGGCATTCCCTTGTGAAAAATCGATTTGAAATTATTCAAAGGAGGTAAATGGGCATTCCTAATTAACAGAAATGTTATCAGTTCATTTAAGATGTTATACAGTACAACTCTGATTTTTGAAAATCGTTGGGACCGGGCCCATTTTGGATAAGCGTTTGTTTTTTTTTCGGAGAACCAGTCATTTAAAAAAAAATCCCCAGTAGCAACAGCAAATTACTTGTAACAGTGTTTAATTGCACAAAAGAAAATGCTGGCCGCCGCTGATCACTGACACCTCCTCGAGGTCTGCTGCTGCCACCACCGGGAGCCTAGGTCCTGTCAGTTCAGCTCCGAAAAAAATTTGGATACATGAAGATTTCGGATTTCCTCATTTATCCAAAATTTTTAGAAACATTCATATAACTGAGGATTTCAGAGTATCTGATTTTGTATCATTGGAGTTATACTATATTAGCAAATTTCAGGAATCACACTATTTCAAGCATCAAGTACAAATGCAAGGAAGCAATAATAAAACATTGATTCATTTGTGCACACTACATTTCACAAAAAAACTATTGCGAGGATGCAAAGGAGATTTATTTAAATGATTCCAGAGTTGAGAATCTGGAATTACATTGATAGACAAAAGAAGATGGGGTTGTTCTCCTTAGATTGAATTTTTAAAGACTGGCCATTTAAAATCCTAAAGAGAATGGATTGTTATGCCGCAGACCAGCAACAATAGAAATTCACCAAGGCAAGTGTTAATTTTTTCTTTTAAACTCTATTTATTAATTACTACTAATAATATAACACACAAGTCAAATCAAACCCAACTATGAGTGAATGTACTTGTGTGTGCCTATGTTTGGGATACCCAAACCATTACTGCTTAGGCCGGTGGTTCTCAACCTTTTTCTTACCACTCACATACCACTTTAAGTAATCCCTTTGCCATAAATGCTCTAGGATTAATAAAGGTGGTATGTGAGAGAGAAGGGAAGGTTGAGAATCACTGCTCTAGACCCAATTGTTCCTGAAATAATTTGCTTGATAAAAATTGTCATTGGCCCATTTCCTTTGGAGTTATGAAACTGTGCACATAACAAGTCAATTAGGTACGATGAAAACAATTCCTTACTAATCACAGAGCACCTATGGCATAGGGAATACTTAAAGTGGTATGTGAATGGAAAGAAAAAGTTTGAGAACTACTGGCCTAGGCACAATTCTGGAAAGTCATTCCAAATTTCAGTCTTAGAAATCCATTGTCAAAATGCAGGCTCTTAAACTGATGCACAGAAGTAATTACAAAGGAGGTGGGAAAGACTGAGTAATCTGACTGCCAAATCCTTGTTGAGGTTTTTTTCCAGAGAAAAGATCCTTTTGTGCGAACAGTTGTCACAACTCCCCTTTTCCTTATGTAGGGGAAACAAAACGAGTGACTTTCATGATGCTTTCCAAAACCCAGATATGGGTCAATCAAAATGACCAGTACAGTGGGCACGGTAGGGTACAATAATTCCCCTGACAGGGGGAAATCATCCCAATTGTCCATTATCACACAGTCATTCCTGCTCTTGTTCATGGCTGTTCCTTCAGTGTTCCACTCACATGACTTTCACCACTTGTGACCCTGGAAAAAGCAACAAATGTTCATTCTTCTCTCCAAAGTAGTGAATCGCCAGTGCTATTTGTTGCCACTCAGTCTCTCCACGGCTATGAATGGTTGCAGCCTGTACTAGCCTTTAGACTGACATTCACACTAAATGAAACAGGATATAGAGAAACTTGGTGGAAGAGCCAATAAACAGAGGAACTGGAATGGTGATTGACCAAAGAAACCAAAAGTGAAATTAAAAATTCTTTGCCAATGAGTGGTTATGATCTGGAATGCACTTAAAGATTAGGTTGTGGAAGCAGAATCAATTGTGACATTCAATAGAGAACTGGGTAAGAACCTGAAAGGAAGAAAAAATGGAAGCCAAGGAGAAAGGTCTGAGAATAGGGATGAGCTAAATTGTTCCTGCTTTAATTCAGTATGTGCTGGATGTTAGAAACAACAAATCACTACTCTTGCATCTGTTCAACAATATATAGCTTATCAATGTTGGTGTCATGGTTTGTGATCATCTTCAGATCAAAAACATCTCAGAAATGAGAAACACATGAGCATTTTACTGATTTTCATCACAAATAATTTCATGTCATATACACATCACTTTAGACTTATTGCTTTCTTGAAAGTGCTTTCTATGTCATGTCAAGCCTGATTGCCTCTCTCATTAGGTCAAGGCAATGTATTTTCCAGTGCCACCACATGGCCAGCTACTAATGTATACAATTCAGATTTTTAAATATTACTCCAGGTATGCAGTGACAAGGTAGATCCATGATGCATTCTAGCCATTGACTAAATATTCACCTAAAATATAAATCAGTCCATTGACTCAAGAAATATTGTTTAAAATTGCTTCAGTTGTATTGGTGCTAAATGGTAGCAAGGCCTCTTCATTTGCACCTTATTCTTCTGCATCTTTACAAGATTGGAATATGGAATCCTTTGACCTTAATAATGGTCAAGTTTATCATCATCTGATTGTACAACCTGACAAAACTCAGTGCAAAATATGCACACAACCAGATATAACACACATACAGACAATACATATGTAGGACAAGTATTTCATCTCTACAAATAAAATAAATATTTTGCACATACGAGAGTCTTGGATAGTTAGAGTGACCAGCTCCTTTGGTCATTCAGCATTTGCACTGCCTGTGGGAAGAAGTTGTTCCTCAGCCTGCTGGTGCTAGCTCTGATACTCCTGTATCTCTTCCCTGACAGGAGCAGCTGAAAGATGCTGTGTGCAGGGTGGAAGGGGTTCTCATTGATTTTGCGCACCCTTTCCAGACAACGATCCTGGTAGATCATGTCATTGAGAGGGGGGGAGATTCCAGTGATCCTTTCTGCCACTCTTATGGTCCTGTCAATTGACCTCTGATCCATTTTTCTGCAGCAACTTACAGCAATATGATGCTGCCAGCCAGGATGCTCTCGATAGAGCTCCTATAAAAGGTTAACTCAATGGTGGCCGGTAGCCTTGCCCACTTCAGTCTTCTCAGGAAGTGCAGTTACTGTTGCGCCTTCCTGTCGAGATGTTGAGTGTCCATGATAGGTCACTAGTTAAGTGAACTCCAAAGTACCTAGGGGTCTCCATTCTCTCAACTACAGAGTGGTTGATGTGTAGTGGAGGGTTGTCATTCCTGGTCTTCCTGAAATTCACAATCATCTCCTTTGTCTTGTCCACATTGAGTATCAGGTCATTACTCTCGCACCATTTCACAAGATTTTCCACCTCTTCTCTGTAGTGCAACCTATTGTTGCTGATGAGACCAACTATTGCCGTGTCATCTTCAAACTTGACATTAGTGATACAGTTGTGGGTCAGTAGTGTGGACAGGAGCTGACGTGCTCCAGTGCTCAGCGTGCTACCAACCTGGACAGACTGTAGTCTTTCTGTTAGGAAGTCCAGGATCCAGTTACAGAGAGGGATCTTGAGATCTAGCGAGGACAACTTCTCCACCAGTTTCTGGGAAATGATCATATTATCCGCCCAGCTGAAGTCAATGAATAGCAGCCTAGTGTATGAGGCATCGTTCTCCATGTGGATCAGGATGGAGTGAAGCGACAAGGCAATAGCATTGTCTGTGAAATGGGTCCAGCATCTCTGGGAAGTGTGCTTTGATGCGTTCCATCACCAGATGCTCGAGGCATTTAATTATTGTGGAGGTCACTGCCACAGGGCGGTAGTCATTGAGACCCATAGTTGATTACCTGGATGATGTGGTTGACTTGAAACCTGTGGGAGCTATGGACTGCTGTAGTGAGCTGTTGAAGATGTAAAGACCTCCGTCAATTGGTCTGTGTAGTCCTTCAGGACCCAACCAGGTATCTAGTTTGGTCCTGCCATCTTGTGTAAGTTCACCTTGGATAAGATTTTCCTCATCTCGGCCACGGCTATGCAGGGGGCCCATTCATCTGGGGGACAAGGAGCTTTCTTTAGATTCATCCTGTTCTTCTCATCATACCATGCATAGAAGATTGGTTGGTATATCATCTGACAGTGGAACCATAGAAAAGTGAAGCTCTTGCTCAGTTAATCCTGCTGAAGGTCATGCAAATCTGCTGGAAAATGTTCATCTTTAAAATCTAGATTTTCCACACTATTCATTATTATTCCTGACCTTGCTTCTTTTAGTTGTATGTAATATTCAATCGGTATAAATATTTAGACAAAATAAGGTTCTAGTTTTCATCGCCAGCATTTATTATGCATGTTATTTTTCAGTAAAAGTCCTCTTTGACTAAAAATAAATTAATGTGGAATAGTGTATTGATGTTAAGATTTATTTTCCTGTTCTAACTTCCTTAATGCAACTAAGTTAAACAGGAAAGTCTGCAAGAAGTCTGCAGAAAAGAGCTGGAGGAACTCAGTCAATCGATCACTCAGCAACCAGAGGAAGCAAAGGGTAACCAATGTTTCGGGGCTGAGCCCTTCAATATATGAGCAAAAAGCAGACAGGTGCCTCAATAAAAAGGTGCAGGTATGGACCTAAAGGTGTGAAGGTGATGGACTTCCCACATCCTTGTTTATCAAAGGGGGTTGGCTGAAGAAGATGAATCTAGGTACTTCATTCCTCAGGAAAGCAGTCTGCTGATTGAGATCTCACCCCAGAACTTGCATGAGATATCAGCGTGAAAAGAAATAACCAGGCAGGGCAAGTCCATATCAACCGGGCTGTGAACTCTGCTCAACTCTTAACTCACCAATCGCCTTCTGTAGGTGTGAAATGACAACCAGTCCTACCAGGTACAATGAGTGGTGTTAGTGCCTGTGTGCTTGCATCAGTCTGGCAGGTACATTTCACAGAGGTCTAACATGCCATCACATAAGGCTTGCTATATAAAATGATGCATTGACCCAGAAAAAAGCTGGCTTTGTTCTTTTCAGTACAAATGACCAATGCCAGCATATTGGAGGCTCTTCCTAATGGAAAAATCATGCAAATGTTGTGTGGGAGAAAAAACATATTTTGCTCTTTCCATTTCCTGCCTCTTTAACAACCTGCCATGCGCACAAGTACATCATCGTCGCATCATTAATGGGACCCGGCGTTCCAGGTCGCCCATTCACATTGGGTAACCCAGAATGCTGATTCGAAATGGGGGAATCAGCAATGATATAGCGTCCCTAGGCGGTTAATTCCCAGGTTGATTTGGGACCCCCCCCCCCCCCCCGATAAAGTGGCAGTGAACAGATAAATTGGCAGTTAATTCCCATTTTCAAGTGCCAGTGTGAAAGGGGCTTTACTTATCGAGTATGTAGATGATCACCTGCTATGCAGCCCATCTCTTACTGGAAGTTAGCAAGGCTCTTATTAATCTGCTGGCCAAGAAAGGGCATAAAGTGAAGCTCCAATTCTGCTGGGAACAAATTAAGTATAAGCCAGTATAGGGCACGTATTAGATAGGGAATCAAGCAGATTCTCCAAGACCAAATTGAGGCCATCACGACACTGCCAAAACCAGGAGCGGTGAAGGAAATGCAAAGTTTCCTGGGAATAACTGGTTATTGTAGGCAGTGGATTCTTGACTATGCAGAAATGGCAAGACCACTCAGAGACTTGTGCCTTGGCAAGACCAAATCCCAGAGGCTGAAGGGAATCAACATTTGAAGACCTGAAGAAAGCTCTGCAAAGGATATCTACATTCGGACTCCCAGACGATGGGAAGCCTTTCTATCTGTTCAGCAGTGGAGAAAGGGGAATTTTCAACATCCGTTCTTACCCAGAAGGAAGGTGGAAATCACAAAACTGTGGTGTAATGTAGCACACGCATGGACTCAGTCAAGAGGGGACAGGGTGCGAGAGGATTGGCAGCAGCTGCATTCACAGTGGACGAGGACATTCCAATAACCACTGGACATGAAGTTTCCCTTTATGTATGACAAGCAGTAGAACCATTATTGCGCAAAGGAAAATCTCTCATGCACAGGAGAGTAATGGGCTATGAGGTTCTGCTGACACAACTGGGACTGACAATTGAGGTGTAAGACTGTCAACCCTTCAGAATTGATGATGACACCAGATGATGGAGGAGAGCATGAGCACCAGGCCATTGTGGATTAAGACCTCCAAGCCAGAAGTGACCTGTATACAGACCCGTTGCAAGATCCAGATTGTTGTTCAAGGATGGGTCATCCTTTCTCGACTATGGTACTGGATTATTGAAGAAATAGCACTGAATTTAGGTCACAATGCAAAACAATCCAAACTCGTAGCATTGACAGAGGTATGCAGGAAGATGGTTCATAGCTGGGGTATGGTTTGGGCTAGGAAAGGGCTACTCGCTGCAGGAGAAAACCCTGTTAGGTACATGCATGAAATTAGAGAATTGCTTGAGGCCATAAAACTACCACCCAAATCAGCAGTGATGAAATGTGTGGGAATTTGGAAGAGGCACTGATCCAGGGTCCATTGGTAATGACCATGCTGACAAGGCTGCAAAATCTGCAGCCGAGAGTTTTGAACACTGTCAGGCATTCACTGGCAAATCAAGCAGTGTTGGTAGAAATAAAAGAGGTGCCTTTACAGCATTTCATTGAAGCACAACAGGCCACAATAGTTAGTGGAAAAGCTGAGGGTGCACCCTGGACAAACAGTAGGCCTGTGGAGACAAACTATGACAGGAAAGATTGTGGCACCAAGTTCATTAATACAGGAAATTTGCAGAGCACCTCATGAAGTGAGCCACTTTGAAAGGAGAGAGAGGAATAAAATTCGGAACCAAATTGATTTATACAGAAATTGACTGAATATGTGAACAATACAATTTCAAGATGTCAAATTTGCCAGGAAACAAACATAAAGAAAGGAATTCCTAGCACACTAGGGTCTGTGGGTTAATTTATTCATCTCATAATGGACTACATACTCATGGTCAACCACGCAGATGGAAAGCACTACTGCCCAGTAATAAACAATTGGTTGTTGAGGTGGGTTGAAGTTTCCCATCATGCATGCAGACACCAAAACAGTAGCAAAAAGGCTTACAAAAGAAATCTTCCCAAGGTTTGGAGTGAGTCAGATGGTTAGCAGTGATAATGGACCTCATTTTGCAAATGAACTTACAGATACACTGTGTGAAATTAGGAGAATTAGACAGAAATTTTCTTGGGTGTATCATCCACAACCAGCCAGCATAATAGAAATGTGCAATGGTAGCCTGAAAGCCAAACTGGCAAAAGTCTGCAGCCAAACAGGTTTGAACTGGATATAATGCTTACCGTTCGCATCAATGGCCATTAGAAACAGTACCCATTTAACTCCATGTAAGATAGTGACTGGATGGGTGATGTCAGTGCCAGTGATTAAGCTCAGTAGCAATGAGATAAGTTTAGATGTGTTGGAAGAAGAACTAGGAAAGTTCTTGTAATGATTAACATTGTCTGTCAGATCTGTTTATTCCTAGGTAAAGGACCTCCAGTGAAACACAACAAACTGCAGGTAAATCCCAGAGATTTAGTGTACATAAAGAAGTTTAATAGAAAGTGGAAACAGCCGAGGCATATTGGACTATTCCAGGTGATCTTGTTGCCACCCACTGCAGTCAAGATAAAGGTGACAGGACTATGGATTCATCTCAACTAGTGCTGGAGAGTTGTACCAGCCAGGAATCCGAAAGAGAGGACTGAAAGAAAAGTCTGCATGAAAAGCATCACTGCAGAATATGCAGAAACAGACTGTTTAGATTTGTCTATTTTGTTCCATAACCTTTTGCTTTTATTGGGTTTAGAAGCGGGATGTGGAGCCCCAGTAGGGAAAGGGAAAATAGGGACAGAAAATTAAGTCTCCATTTTTAAAAATGAAAGTGGAAAAGAACAGCTGGTGGGGATTTATGAAGTGGCTAAAAAAGGGAACCATTGGGAATAAAGTGGACGGAATCCAAAACAATGGAAATCCGTATTTAGAATGAAGCCAAGGGTCCCAGAATGTAGCGAGCTCAGCATAGCTGCACAAGGGCCATATCACTTTAAGCACCATGCCTTTACAGTTCCCTCAGCACTTTCTCAGTTATCTGTAGGGCTCTGGATAAAAACTACACCTCACAATCTTGGCAGCCAAATATTACACATTGCAAAGACACCTTGAATAGGGCAACATATTGTGGCACAGAAAATGCAATGTCATATATCAATACAGCCTGCTCCAAAGCCCAGTCCTTGATAGAATCTAATGATAATGAGAAAAGTGTATCTGCTGAACTCTTAAAAGAGCAAGCTTTCACAGCATGAGATTGCACTAGACTATATTTTGACACGACAAAGTGGACTCTGCATTGCAATGAATTTGACAGATGACACAGGTGTCACCTTGATTCCTGACTCAGAAGATAGCATGACCAATGTTATTGATGCATTGAGAATAATTAGCGAAGCATTTGAAAAGTGTCCTTCAAAAAGTGTGGGAAACTCATTCTCAGCGTAACTCACTGATCCTTATGGACCCTGGGGAGCTATGTTAACACAAATTCTGATCCCCATAGTTGTAGTCTTGGGCATTGCTGTTTGTGGATGCACCACAGTACTAACATGTGTGAAGCCCATGTTGGGTTACTGAGTGGGAATGATGTTGGAAGGAGGGAGTGTGATGATTCAAAAGGATGAAAGAATAGGGGAGCGTGATAGCTTGTGTGGTTATACAGATGGAGGAAGGAAGCCATGCTCATATTTGGGAATGTAGTTCACCTGATACCTTTGGACCCAGAATCTTTTTAGCATTTTCAGCTTAGATGTCACTTATTAATTTATTTGCTTATAAAACTGTAATAGTAACCTCTCTCTGACCTGGGGATGTAAGGCTTAAGGTTTATCATCTCTGACTGAGGTCATGTGTGAGACTGTAAAAGTCTCAAAGGTTGGAATGTGGAGGTAAGGGTCTATTAGTTGAGACTGATGTTGATTCATACAACTTAATTAATGCTTATGCTGTGATAGTTGCAGATACCCAAGGGAAGTTGGGGGGGGGGGGGGAACACTAGGATGTGTGTTGCCTAACAATGATAGCCTAGCTGATAAAATTGCAATAGCCCTGATCTAATATCATCTGACTTACAAGAATTAGGGGAACAAAAACTAAAAATACCAGAGGGGAAGGGCACGCATCTCTGGAATTGGTCCACAACATAATGCAACTTGTAGACAGACGTTACTTATCTTAATATCAATAGGATAATGGTTGCCACATAGGAGGAGATTGTTTTGCGATTGGTTAATTTCAGATAGTGCTGGGAGTATAAAATACATGCATGTGTATGTTCAGAGAGCTCCTCAATCCTCTGAGGAGGTGTGGATCTTGTGTATCAAATAGAGAATTGGCTGGAGAAGACAAGTCTGGGTCCTTTGTTCCTCAGGAGAGTAGACTGCTGATGGAGGTCTCGCCTCAGAACCTGGACGAGTTATTGATTGCAATCCTCTACAAGGCCAGGTCAATTGATCAAAGGATGTGTTAAAAAATACCAATGGCACCTAGGGTTTCTGGATCAAATAAAAGAATTTGGAGAGGAAAGAAGCAAGTCTCAGTAATGGTGACCATGAGACTATTATTTAAAAATGGAAGGAAATTTGTAGATGCACTTGTGACTCCAGACTGACAGCAGAGTGGACGAGTCGTAGCTGAAGTAGTCTAACAAGTCTCTAGTGTGGATAATAAATGGACGGATAAAACAAAGCTGTTAAAATCATAGATACAGAACAGGAAAGTCCAGTTACTGCACTGCTCCTCTCTATAGGAGTCTCTTAATATTCACATTATAATTCTGCTTGCCAATTTTTGATTCTGATCCAACTGGGTGAGGTTTAATTTCTACTCTATGGAATTGTTTGCCTTCTATTTTTATTATTTATTTGCCCATAATTTAGGATCACCTGCACAGGCTTTTATGTAAAATTCACATATATTTTAAAAAATTGCACATCCTTTCCATAGATTTTGCAAAAAAAAAAAATTGCTGTATACAGTGACTTCATCACAACCAATATACACATTGGAGTTACTAATGGAAATTAAATTGTTAATGGTGCATCATATGGACCTTTTGAAACAGAATGACAAAGATGTGAATTAAAAGGCTCCCTATGGTTCTCTCTGCCTTTCCACTCTGCATCTGCAGGTTTCTCATTCCCTTATCCAACTCCCTCCAGTTCCCCACCCTTCCCTTCTGCCCCAGAGCGATCTTTCTTTGCCTTCTCCTCCTCTCACTTGTTAGCATCTTTCTCTTCTAACCCTCCTACCTGCGTTTACCTCTTACCTGTTAGTCTATGTTCCATCCCCTCCACTTTTTTGTTCTGATATCTGCCTGATCTTCAGCAATTTTGTGTACTGCACAAGATTTTCTTGTTTTTCTGCCAGTTTTTATTGTTCAGTGTATTTCAAGCAATTGTTCTATATCCCATCAGGAAAATTGTGTTGCCCAATTATTTTAAGATGTAACTGTGGATTAATTCAGTCACTCCAATGGACATGGAGTATTTAAATTCTCAAAATACTTTAACGAGGCCCCATACAGTAATTCCAAACTTGCAGCATTTGGGGGAACATTTTGATGAAGACTGAGCATTTATTAACTGGCAAAAAAAATTTTTTAAAACATACCTTTTTGCTCTGATGCTCAAATTAGTGAGGTACTGCAAGGATTTGTTTTTAAGAACCAGCCATTCACAATCCATATTACTTATTTGGCTGAGAGGAACAAATGTAATGCTTTCAGGTTTCTTCTTTTTCTTTGGTTTGGCTTCGCGGACGAAGATTTATGGAGGGGTATGTCCACGTCTGCTGCAGGCTCGTTGGTGACTGACAAGTCCGATGCGGGACAGGCAGGCACGGTTTCAGCGGTTGCAAGGGAAAATTGGTTGGTTGGGGTTGGGTTTTTCCTCCTTTGTCTTTTGTCAGTGAGGTGGGCTCTGCGGTCTTCTTCAAAGGAGGTTGCTGCCCGCCGGACTGTGAGGCGCCAAGATGCACAGTTGGAGGCGATATCAGCCCACTGGCGGTGGTCAATGTGGCAGGGTAAAAATAAAACTGAAGTGGATTATGAATAAGGTAGATATAAAGAATAGACAAACTCAGCAAAAGACGAAAAAAAATGTGACATCATCATCTTTGGTTCACAAAACAGAAATACAGAGCATCTTTACAAGTGATGACAGAGTGAGAAATGTGATTGTTTAAAGGATCATTGGTGTCCTTGTACAAGTCACTGGAAGCATGTGGATAAGGAAGTCCAAGCTATTGGGAAAGTACAGTGAAAAGAGGTTACAATGGGATATGTTACGTGAGCATGCAAAATATCTGCCAAGTAGAATATGTATTTGCCTATTTTGGCCAAAATAAAAAGGAAACACATAAGTAGTGAGATATTGCAATTGTAAGATTCAATGAGATCTGGATGTGCAAATGTCTGGTACTGCAATTAGTTCAGAAAGCTAATGGAATGGTTGGCATAGCGGTTAGCACAACATTGTTATAGTGCCAGCAATTGGTACCGGGGTTCAAATCACATGCTGCCTGAAAGGAGTTTGTTTGTTTGTTCTCCCTGTGTCTGCATGGATTTTCCCTTGGAGCTCCAGTTTCCTCCCACCCTTCAAAATGTACCGGGGGTTGGAGATTAATTGGGTGTAATTTGGCAGTATGGGCTTGTTAGCAGAAATGGCCTGTTACCATGGTGTATGTCTAAATTAAATTAATTATTTTTAATGAAAAATTAATTGCAAGGGGAATTGAATCAGAGGTAGGGAGATCATGCTTCAGTTTTATAGAGCACAGGTGAAACTACCGGTACATCTGGAGTAGGCTGCAGTACTGGTCTCATTAATGGAAGGATATTAATGGACTGGGACTAGTTCATAGGGGGTTTATTAGACTAATATCTAGACTGGGCGAGTTGCCTTATGAGGAAAGGTTAGACACGCTGGGCTTAAATCCACTGATGTTTTGAAGAGAGAGGGCTTTATTGAAACAGACAAATTTCTGAAAGGCTTGCCAAATGGGTGTGAAGAGCACATTTCCTCATGAGAAAACTTAGCACGACACTATTTAAAAATGAATCATCAATTTAGGACAGAAGATTTCATTTATCTTTGAGGCTTTTTGGAATTCTCTTCTTCAAAGAATGGTGTAAGCAGTCTGAATAATTTTTAAAGCAAAAAAAAAAATACTTGATACAAAAGAGATGAAAGGTTACTACGTCAGAAAGAATGGTGGGATCTCGTGCTCCAAATTCTTGTGTTCTATCCATATGCCTGTAGAATATGGCATAACAAATCCCTGCCAGGGTGATCACCCAATTCCTCGCAGTAGCATGGGGCATCTCATAACATTGTAGAGATGCTATGGCAAAGGAAGACAGATGCACCACCTCATCTGTATTTTCTATTACTGTCGACAAGCTTTGCTGGAGCTGCTTAAGGCTCTGATTTTCTTATGCTTTATAGAGGCAACGATGCTGCAGTTATAATTCTTGGAGGTAGCTGAATCACGTGCTCTCCTTTGTAACAGTTCAATGCTATTACCTGTATATTAAAGTCCCATACACTTCCTTGCAGTTATAATTCATCAAGCACATACTTCAAATCCATTTTGAGTTAGCTTGTTTTAGTTCCTGTTTCCTCCTTCCTCTTTATAAACTTTTTTTTAAAAATATAATTGCTTTGCCAAATTTGAACTAATTCTTTGGCTTGGATTCGCGGACGAAGATTTATGGAGGGGGTAAATGTCCACGTCAGCTGCAGGCTCGTTTGTGGCTGACAAGTCCGATGCGGGACAGGCAGACACGGTTGCAGCGGTTGCAGGGGAAAATTGGTTGGTTGGGGTTGGGTGTTGGGTTTTTCCTCCTTTGCTTTTGTAAGGAGGTTAGTGTATGCTCCAGAACTGGTACCTTGTGTCTCAACCCCATTTAAAATTGGCAGAGGAAATGGTGATTTTCTGAGCACCGCACTATTACAGTACCAGCGACCTGGATTCGAACCTGGTGCAGTCTGTAAGGAGTTTGCACGATCTCTCCATGTCTGCGTCACTTTCCGCCGGGTGCTCCAGTTTCCTCCCACCCTTCAAAATGTACAGGGGTTGGAGGTTAAATGAGATATTTGACCAGAACGGGATCATGGGCTGGAAGGACCTGTTACCGTGCTGTATGTCTAAAAAATTATGTTGAACATTATTTTTGTAATTCACAACATTTAGAATACCAGTGAAGAAAGAAGACTGTAGAAAATATATTTGCTTTCATAGAAAAGCTGCTTAACAGTGAGGTAAAAACTGAAAGAAAGTGGGAAAATACTTGGCTCACCTTAAAAAGATTATGAAAACATTTGATGCAGAACCTGATCAATGTGACTGCCCTTGGAGGCAGCAGCACCACCTCAGTGGAAAGCTAAGTTAGCTGGCTATATGCGGGAAAAGAATAAATCTTTATAGAGAATGTAAAATTGTTTGCTTGCCTGGAGATATATATGCAAAAGGAACCCTTACCAGAAAGCTCCTGAAATTCCAGCTTCTGACTGAAGATGAGGTAGTTGTTGGCAATGAAATGCAGTAACCAGGTAGACAATCGTGTTGCATTGTGAAACTAAAATAAAATATTTCAGATCAAAATGCATCCTACAAATGGTTTCCATTAAAATCCTGAAACAGGCACAATAAGTGCATTACAGTGTTTAGGTATTGCATGGTCACCATAGCTTAATAAACACAGACAGAAATCCAGAGCAAACTTATCCAGGAGACTAAGAATGGCATTTGCAGTCCCAGGAGTAAAACTAGCATTGAGAATTGTTCACAAGTTCTCAGTCATACAACTTCCCTTCAGCAATGTTTCCCTGGTCATTGTCACATTGTCAATGTCCAGACTGGGAAGTTCATTGACTCCTCCGATCTCAATAATGGGTGGTGGTAATTCTAGGGAGAACTGCTGGGTGTGCAAGTCACTGTATTCTTGACATCTGTGCCTGTGAACAACAATATCAAGTGTGGAACACACATCGAGATGAGATGTTGGCATATCAGACCTCCCACTCCACTGCTGGACTCTGCACTGAGCTTAAAAGCTGAAGAGTTGAATACTCTGCAAATGGCACTTCAGCTCTACACCTGCCACAATATATGTAAAACAGATCATTTCAGTACCTGGCATCACAGATTTGGATGGAAAATATTATCAAAAGTATTTTTCCTGATTTAATATTATTGTTTAGATTAATTACATCGGTTAGTTGTGCTTTTCAGTGTTTATTTTTTATTGATTTTAATTGCTTAATTTTATTTCAACTTTTTAAATGTTGCTAATTATTATAGGCCTTTAGGAATGATCAAAATGATCTTAACAGCATCAGCAGTCTAAAGGCAATGGGGTGCATCAGCGATAGGGCATTGGTATCTGCCACCTCCATCATCGTTCTGTCTCACAGGATAACTATATCAGAAAGGTCTTCAACTAAATTGGATCCATGGGACCATAAAAGTTAGGTGCATCATGGGCAATGCATCAAGGTGAAAAGAGATGGTGGCCTGTGCAGACACAATATTGTAGAGCTCACGGAGACAGCATTAGGAAACAGTCATTCAAAATAATTCAAAATTGCAAATAACGTGATAAACATAAATTACACAAAAATGTATTGACAGCATTTCATGATAAGATTGTGAGATTCAGCACAGAACATGCTTTTTCTCAACTTGTCATTCAATCAAAATGGAAACGAGTGTGTTATCTGAATTGGCCTGGCAAAATTAATGTTTTCAGCTTTCTATGAGGCTAAATCAAATTTAAGAGTTAATTCAATACTTATTTTTCAAAAGGTATATTCCTGCTGTAAATGGCAGGAACCCTTCCATTCTCAGAACGTGCTGGCTTACCTTGGCCTTGTTTAACAAGTTCACAATGCTGAGATTGGTTGATGCCAGCTCTCTGCTGGGCATGCTCTGTAACTGTGTAACAATGTACGATTCACATATCTGCTGCAGTCTATGTATCTGATACATTTCAGCACATATTAGTAGAGCCATTGCCTGGAGAATGCTGGCTAGACAAAAACAAGTTAAAAAAAAGTTATAAAAAAGGAAAACATCAGTAACCATGGCACACATATTTAAACATGCTGCGTTACATCTGTCAACCTAGCTTTCTTATCACAATGACACCGTAGTTCCCATCTGCTAGATACAAATGATGTGGAGTTGGCATAACCTCAATGAAAAGCTCCAGTGTATCTTGCAGATGAAATGCTCCATAGCACGTTATGCTGGGGTTGAAGAGAGTGACCAGTTAAGGTGTGGATGGGCTCCAAGTGACTGTTTTCTCCTCAATGATGTCAGGTTTCCTGGATGTTCTTTGTTCCATTCATCGAGACAAATGGCATGGTCTCCATCACACTCCTGACGTGCTTTGTACGTGCTGAAATGCTTTCGTAGTCATGGGTTGAATTATTTGCAGCGGAGTACTTAGACTCAGGCCTGTAGGCCAGGCCTACAGCTTTTATGTGACTGTTCAGGTGGTGAACTTGGCAATAGTAATGTTCCTGAATAGGAAGTTAAACTCCGGTAGAGATAGTCATTTCCGTGTATGTGCATTGCCATGAATCATCCCAAGCCTTAAGGGAAGTTTAGGGGACACATCAGCAGTAAGTTTAGTTTTTACACAGAGAGGTGTGGATGCCTGGAATGCCTCGCCAGGGATGGTGGTGGAGGCTGAAACATTAGAGGCATTTAAGAGACTCTTGGACTGGCAAATGGATGATAGAAAATTAGAGAGTTATGGGGTAGGGAGGGTTTAGTACATTTTTAAAGGAATATGTGGGTCAACACAACATCCAGGCCCGAAGGGACTGCACTGTGCTGTAGTGTTCTATGTTAAAGTTGCCTTGGATTTGCAACAGTCCCTCACAGTCTGCATTACTTACTAAGTAGCTGTGAACAGAATTAAATATTGTCCAATTAATGAACATTCCATGTCTGACCTCGTAATGGAAGAAAGGTTGTTGAAGATGCAACTAAGAATAGCTGTCTATATCACACTGTTCTAATAAACAATAGTACTGCATCAAGGTCTTGGACTGTAAATTATTAATCTTCATAACTTCATAAATGTTTTCCATTTTTAATGTTTGACTCCAGCCAGAGGAGAGATTCCCCTGATTTAATGATCAGTTTTACCACAGTTCCTAGATGACACGTTAAATTAATTGTTGTTTAAACCTCAAGGATGGCTACTTTCACCTCATTTTTGGAATTCATCTGCTTTGTCAATATCTGGACCAAAGCTATACTGAGGACTGGAGCTGAGTGGTCCTCATACATTACCAATTTACGGCATGATGCTCATTGGTAATATGCCACTTGATGGTAAAGACTACATATTTCATTATTTTGCTGATAAGACAGATGGAACAGTAATTAGTTGGGATGAAAGCTTCTTGCATTATGTGGAGAGGACAAAGCTGGGTAATTTTGCATATTAGAACATTACAGCACAGTACAGGCCCTTCAACCCTCGATATTGTGCCGACCTATATATTCCTACCATAAAAAAATCTAAACCCTCCTACCTCATAATACCCAATTTTCTTTCATCCATGTGCCTCACTAAGAATCCCTTAAATGCCCCTAATGTTTTAACCTCCTGGCAAGGCATTCCATGCACTGTGCATTAAAAATGATGTCTCCCCTAAACTTACCCCCACTCCTTCATTTTGTAGAGATCTCCCCTGGTGTTGCTATTCCTGTCCTGGGAAAAAGGTGCCTCTCAGAATCTTGTCGACCTCTATTAAATATCTTCTTATCCTTCTTTGCTCCAAAGAGAAAAGTTCCAGCTCTGTTAACCTTGCCTTATAAGACTTATTTTCTAATCCAGGCAATATTCTGTTAAATCTCCTCTGAACCCTCTCCATAGCTTCCGATAATGAGGTGACTAGATCTGAACACAATACTGTAAGTGTGGTCTTGCCAGAGATTTGTAGAGTTGCAATGTGATCTCTCAACTCTGGAACTCAATCCCCCTATTTTTGAAGTCCAGCATCCCATAGGCCTTCTTAACTATCCTATCAACCTAGACGGCAACCTCGAGAGATGTATGGATGTGGTCCCCAAGGTCCCTCTGTTCCTCCACACTGATAATATATGACCATTAATCCTGTACTCAGCCTTCTGGTTTGACTTTCCAAACTGCATCACCTCACATATATCTGGATTGAACTTCATCTACCACTTTTCCGCCCAACTCTGCATCCTATATATATATATATATATATATATATCTTAGGACAACCTTCCACAACTCCTCCAACCTTCACATTATCTGCAAACTTATTGACCCATCCTTCCACTTCTTAATCTAGGTCATTTATTTTTTTTAAAAAAATCACAAAGAGCTGGGGTCCCAGAGCAGATTCCTGTGGAACTCCACCAGTCACTGACCTCCAGGCAGAATACTTTCTGTCCACTTCTACCCTCTGCTTTCTACATGCAATCCGATTTTTAATCCACACAGCCAAACTTTCGTGGGTCCCATGCCTCATGACTTTCTGAACCAATCTCCCATAGGGAATGTCAAATGCCATATAAAATCTATATAGAGCACATCCACTGCTCTACCTTCATCATTTTCCTTTGTTACCTCCTCAAAAACCTCAATTAGGCTAGAGAGGTATGACTTGCCCTTCTATCGTTGAGTAGACTGTACATCTTCAAATGCTCATAAACCCCATACTTAAGAATCCTCTCCAATAGTTTTCACACCACTGACGTAAGACTCATTGGTCTATAACTCCCAGGATTCTCCCCATTACCTTTTTTAAACAAGGGTGCCACATTTGCCATTATCCAATCCTTCAGCACCTCCTGTGGCCAAATGCCATTTATTGCGGGTCTCTTGAAGCTCCCAATATCACCATTGCTTGAAACTACCTTTAAGAAACTTCCAATTACATTACACCAGGTCACAAGACCACAAGTGTGACACCCTTGCTACATGGGGTTGTGTTCCGAGAAAATAGTCCACATTATGGTGCATCATCTGTGGTGGGTTCAAGTCAAGAGAGTTACTGTTTATTTACTTTTTTCACGCAAGATTCATGAGAGCAATTTTCAACATATATTTGAATTTTTAGGTCATGATTTGCAATGGTTGTATCATGGGAGGTTGAGTTGCCTGCATTCTTAAGGCACAGGTTGAGTACCCTTATCCGAAATGTGTGGGACCAGAAGTGTTTCAGATTTTGGAATAATATGTTTAGGATAACTAAGCAGTACAGTAGCATCAGCAGACACTTGTATCAGCTGTTAAACAACAACAACAAACAACGCCAGGCTTTTTAGTCTCCACCTATGATGTGTTTTGATCAAAAGGTTACAGTACACTGTATGTTATTTTTCCAACACAATAATGTTACTGGTCATGTTACACTCAAACATGGCATTTTAGGAGGAGATGAATTTCAGATTTCACATGAAAATATGTGTTGTACTTTCCAAAAAAATCTTGCTCTCTGCTTACAAAGAAGATAAATGCAGCACCAAACACCAAATTCTGCTGGATGGCTTTTTTAAATGTTTAATCCAGAAACATCTGCCTCATTAACATTGGTTTTTGTCTGATGGTGACGATGGTTAGTAACATACTGGTGCCAACGAAGCATGAGAGCCCCACATGGGCAAATGAGGTCAGGTGTGGAATTTCCAATTGTGACATCAAAAAGATTTGGATTTTGGAGCATTTCAGGTTTTTAGTTAAGGGGTACTCAACCTGTTCTCAATCCATCTCATTTTTTTTTTAAATCATGCAGTAATATTAACTGTGCCTCTATATCTTAGAAAGGAAGTATCAGTGAATACATTGGTATTGCTTGGATATTGAGCCAATGTGGTTCCTACATCAATGGTTAACTTTGGGGATGAAGTAATAAGAGACAAATGAATTCCACCAGTAATTCATTTGGTAGCAGGCTAGAAAAAACAAAAGTACAGCATATGCGGAGAAAGAAACAAAATTAATGTTAACTGTGGCTGGACTGTTGATGGAGTCCTTGACTTGTTTGTGTCAGCGATCTTGTTCATCTGATTTCTGACCAATAGTCCACTCAGTATTATATTCATATCTCGTAAATAAAGTTGAAGTTAAATATTTGTCACATTTGGAAACAGATCGATCACGTTGTTATTTTCTTGCAAATCACTCCGTCTACTTCTACAGAATTGATTCCTCACCTGTGCAGCATGAATCAGTATACAGGTACTCCAAAAAAAAGAGGAAGGTTTCCTTGGAAACACCATGAATAGGAACGTGATATGCTTTTGTTTCAGCATAGTTTCCGCTAAACATTGCAGCCATTACCTCACAACGGGCCACCAGTACTGCTTTGTGAGCATATATGGAGATACCTGGAGAAAAAACCAAACCACAAAATTAAAGCAAATAAAATATTTCACTTGGTGCAACATTGTTCTTTTTAAAAAAAAACCTTAATTTAAAATTTTCAAAATACATAAAGAATAATACATATATATAACAAAATAAACTAAAAAAAATCCAAACCCACCCCTCCACCCCCCCAACCTCAGCAAGCCCTGCAAGGGGAGTAAAAAAGAACATATCAATTAATTACATACATAGACTGTGTGATATCTCAAACTTATGATAAAAAGATTTAAGGTATTTCTAAACCCATATATTCCAAATAGGGTGACCACATCTGAACAAAAAAAGAATAATTATCATGCAAATAATATGTTATTTTCTCCATATAAATACATGATCTCAATTCATCATGCCAATGAGCTATGTTTACTTCTTCATTATCTTTCCAAGTAATCGTGATACATTTCCGTGCTACCGCCAATGCTAAACGAACAAAAGCCATCTGAAACTTGTCCAACCCCAAACCAGTTAAAGATACAATATAACACAGCAAAAACATTTCTGGGTCAAATTGCAATTTAATCTTTAACAGTTTTTCAAAAAATACCTGCAACATTGTTCTTCATTATAAATTTTCAAAAAATAGCTTTCACGCACATTATATTTAAAATTTTTGTGGCAATAAATGATTTTGAGGCGCTAATGCAGTTTAAAATTTCTTAAGATAGGTAATATTCATGAGTAGATGCACTTACAAATGAGAGGCGAAACTTAAGCTACATATTTATTGCAGGAAATAATAATCTTGATCAAAAATTTTGAATCAATGTGAGAGCTCCATTGAACAGGAAAAGTAATCTGACCACAACTAAGGGCTGGAACTCCTTGGCCTTATAGAAGTAAATCACAAAGATCTGTAGACACCGTGGTTGAAGAAGTTCAGCAGTATATAACTAACATTTTGGGCTTGAGGCCTTCATCAAGGCATGAGAGAATTCTGGAAAGCATCCGAGCAAAATGGTAGGGTGAGGGGTGGCAAAGGCAGGATATGATAGGTGGAGAAAGGAGGATGGCTGGGTGGATAAGGGGGAAGAGAGGGGAGAACTGGAAAGACAGGAAAGGGGGAGAGCAAAGAAAAGGCGAGCAAGTTTAGTAGAAAACAGGGAAGTCCATACAAATGCCATCTGACTGGAGGGTGCCCAGACAGAAAATAAGGTGTCGTTCCTCCAATCTGCGGGTAGTCAGGGTGGGATAGTACGTAAGGCTATGGACAGACATGCGAGTCTGGGAGTGTGACTCAGAATTGAAATGGTTGGCACTGAGAGGTCGGTGTTGTTGCAGACGGAAAGGAGGTGCTCAGAGGCTTGATCTCCCAATCTGCAACCGGTCTCTCCGATGCAGAGAACACCACAATGTAGAGAATAAATACCTGGGTTTATAGTTGTCATCACTCGTGTTTCTAATTCTAGTTAATTTATCTTTTTTATATTTCAGTAACAAAATTATACATATTGACAAAATAGTCATGAAATGCATTGCTCACCATGGGGGAAACTGGTTCAAAGCCTTTGAGATTTAAGGCACAGAATTTAGATTCAAGGCACTGGAGAGTATCTGTGGCAGATAGCACCAGGCAGACTGGCAGTTGGCAAATAAATATCAAAAATGTGAGGAGTTTGTACGTTCTCCCCTCCGGTTTCCTCACACCATTCAAAATGTACTAGGGGTTCTTGAATAAGAACCTCCATTTTACGGCTTGTGACCAGTCTCTCTCACACACACACACACACAAAATCCTGTAGAAACCAACACCTCCAACTCATCCCATATCCCTTGGTATATTCAATATATAAGCTTTAATCACTTAATTCAATTGATCAACATAAAAAGAACGTAATCACCAAATTCTTCTATCTCAATTATGAAATCAATCAAAGAAAGAAAAACTAGTTAATTGCATCAAGTCTGTGGTAACTAAGGGTTGAGCTTGAGGTAGACTGAACATATTCTTCTGCTTGAGCAAAGTTTGTAAAAAATATATTCTGTTGTCCCGGAACAAAGATCTTCAAGGTAGCAGGGTATCGAAGAACAAACTTGTAACCTTTATCATCTTCTTAGCAGTATTAAATTATTTCCTTCTCTTCAACAAATTTTCACTCAAATCAGGGTAAAACAAGATCCTAACCCTTTCCCATAACTAAGGACCTTCTTGTTCCTTCACATTTTTCACATCAAGATTCAAAACCTCCTCTCTATCTTGATAATGCAGAAACATTATTATTATAGAACATGGTTTTTGATTAGGTAGAGGCTTAGGTTTCAGGGCCCTATGAGCTCTTTCAATTTCAATCTTTTTCTCAAAGTAATCTCCTCCAAATATTTTAGGAATTCAATCTAAAAAGAAATGAGTCACATCTGGGCCTTTTTCCTTTCTAACAGACCCACTATTTTGATATTAATTCTTCTCCTAAAATTCTCCAAAACATCCACATTATCAGAAAGTTTTTCAATTAATGTAATTAAACCATTTGTTGTATCTTCCACATTAGTTACCCTTTCTTCAACATTTTGCATTTTAGTAATTGTTTCTTCCAATTTCTCTAACTCTTCTTCATTTTATTAACCACGTCCAATATTTTATCTTTCATCTCCTTAATTTCAGCTTTAATCTCAGTCTCAACTTCCTTTAATTCTCTCATTTCCCCCTTTCATTACTTTAAATTGTTCCATTAACATTATGGATAAGTCCTCTTTCTTAATATAAGATCCAAATTTAATTTCCTCCATTACCTCCTCTTGTATCCCCTCTTCCTCATCTTCAGCTGAAGAGCCTTCTCTTGTACCCGACTCTTCCTCCACTTGTGCAGAAGTCGAGGTCCCCAACTTTCATCCAAGGGACTGCTGCACTCCTGGTAGTGCTCTAGATTTCGTCGCACCGCACATGCGTGACACACTTATGAGTTCTCCACTGATGCCATCTCTCCACAATAGCAGTGGGGAGGTGCCGACAGGAGTCCCCTCCTGAGCAATCACCGAGTCGGGAGGAAGAATGAAGTCCAGCAACCTGCTTCGATGTCAAGGTAGGCCCAAGTTATTTTTTCTTCTTATCTTCCCGTCAGGTTCCCGATCTCATCGCTATCACTTTTTCTTTTTTGGAGACATCATAGGACAAAGGTAAGGAGGTTTAAGTATACTTCTAAAATATTTTAAACTTGAAACAGTACTTATTTAAAACTTTTAATCTAATTTCTCAAGGGAGTCAGGAGCCTATGTGTTCATCCTACGGTATCTATCCTAGAGCATCCATGTCAATGCAATAAAGAAGTAAGATTTTCAGAGATGTTGTCACCCAGAAATTTGAAGTTCTTGACCCTTTCCACTGCTGATCCCTCGATGAGGACTGGTTTATCTTCTCCTGAAGTCCACAATTAGTTCTTTAGTCTTGCTAATGTTGAGTGCAAGGTTGTTGTGACACCACTCAACCAGCTGATCTATTGCACTCCTGTACAATTCCTCATTGTCATCTGTGATTCTGACAACACTCATGGTAAATGGCATTTGAATTGCGCCTAGCCACACAGTCATGGGTGTAGAGTGAGTAGAGCAGTGGGATAAGCACACATCCTTGAGGTAAAAATACAATGCTGGAATCACAGCAGGGTAAACTGAGTAAAGATAAAGAGACACAACCAACATTTCAAGCATCAAGGTATGAGCAAAATGTAGGCAGGTGTCCGGAAAAAATATTGGGGGGAGGGGTTAGTGCGGCTATGTTGATTGTAAAGGTAAAGGTTCCATTATATTTATTTTATTTTTTATAAACTTTAATTAAAATAAAACCACTAAGCAAACATATTACAATATTTCAAGCTTAATTCAAATACAGGTGGTATTTATATAAAAAAGAAAAGAAAGTAAAAAGAAATTGAAAAAGAAAATCTTCCTATTGATCCCCCTCCCCCCCATCCCCTACAAACAAAAAAAGAAAAAGAGGGACAGAAAAACCACAAAAGGAGTACTTCACTTTCTGATACCTTTAAATAAGAGAGAGAGAGAGAGATAAGAGAAAGGGATTATTTAAGATTCATTTCAATTTTAATACCAACACTTTGTAAATACGGGGTCCATATTTTACAAAATGCATGATACTTATCTCTTAAATTATAAGTAATTTTTTCAAGTGCCATACAACTCCGAACTTCTGCATGTCATCTGTCCATTCCTAAATCATCATCAGTCTTCTGTAGCACCGCTAAAGGCAGAGCTGCTGAAATAAATGCTGTCCACACCAAGCAAGTAAACCAGTAACTGCTGTTTACTCAAACCCCGAAAGTTCCTTTTTTGGGGGGGGGCGACAGACTCACGGGAGTGATGTCAATAATGCTGCTGTGAGGCCTGGCTGTTCCCCTAGCAACACGCTCCTGCAGCCTGGAACTTCTGCATGGTGGGGGGAAAGCCTCTGTGCTCTGGTGCGCTGGCTGTTCACTTTGGCGATTCGGCCCATCATGTGTGGGGTTGACCCAGCCCACTACACTTCCAAGTTATAGCAATACTTTTTTCTAGCTATTGCCAAAACAATTTGAAAAATTTTTACTTGATACATATTCAGTTTTAATTTAGGTTCAATCCCTCTAATATCTCCCAGTGAAAATAACATATGATCCTGTTGAATTTTACTCGTTATTTGTTCTAATAAATTACCCATTTCAAGCCAGAAAAGTTTAATTGTGGTATACTGCCAAGTTGAGTGCAAAAAAAAGTACCAACTCTTGTCCACATCTAAAAACATAAATCTGAATATGTTTAGTTCATATCATGTAATTTTTGTGGTGTTAAACATAACTGATGAATAAAGTTATATTGAGCAAACCGATATCTCACAATGATTGTACTTTTCATACTCTCTCTACATATTTGAATCCATCTACGTTCATCTATTTGCTTATTTAAATCTACCTCCCATTTATGTCTTGATTTATGAACTCCTTTTAAAGCCTTCTTTTGTAATAATTTATACATCTCTGAAATAAATTTCTTTACATCTCTAGTACATAATAATATTCTTCAATTTTCTTCCCCCAAGATTCCAGGAATACATTTCTGTAAAAAATTCCACAGGGTCACCGTTCCTTCAAAATCTTCTTTAAGGCCAATAATCTTAACATTATTTTGTCTACTTTGACTTTCCAGTATATCAATCTTATCCATCATTTCTTTTCTCTGTTCTTCCCCCAGAGTATATCTGAATTTTAGACCCTTTCAATTCTATCCATGTAGATGCCCATATATTTTTAACCATCTACAGATCCAAATCAACTCTTTGGATTGTTGCTTTAACTTCATTTTTGAAGCATTCTTCAACACTTCACTTTTAACCTCATTCATATCAGATCTAACATCTTTAATATCAGCTCATAACTTGATATTGACATTATTAGCAAGTAAAGATCTTTCCTATTTGGTTCTTTTTTTCCAAGACCCGAAGCCCCTGGTATTTCCTCTCCATCTTCTTGATCCTCTTCATCTTGATCTGATTCTCCTTGATTTCCCTTCTTCTCTTGATCACCAGCTGTCAAAACTGCAGGTACTCCTGACAGCTATGGCATGTTTGGATATCTGGTATATCTGTCTGCAGTTCCTTCATTCCACCAGCACTACTGGAAATGGTGCTATGAAGCAACTATTCAAGAGCATATTCGACCTCCATGCATGCGCGCAAGGTTAGTATATTCTTCAGGGGACATCTGGATCTATCCGGCATCATCTTCCCCAGTATCCTTGAGAAGTGGTGCTGGCTTCAGTTGAAAATAGACAGTCATCGCTCAAGTTATTCGCGGGGGCTTCGGAACTTAAGGCCCAGGCTCCAACTATAAGGTAGGCCACTCTTCTTCGATTTTCTTAGTGTCTTTACTTACAATTTTCTTCTCTTGCTGCTTTCCTTCCTCCAGTTGTCATATCCAACAGCTTCCAGGTAGATTCCAGAGGATTTTAATATATTTTAAAATTAAAATTAATTTTTATTTTGGGCTTTGTATTTTAATCCCACGGGAGAGTTGTGAGTCCATCTCCTTCCCCTTCACCATTGTGCTCTGTCCCCAAAGGTTCATTTTTGTCACACAATACTACATTTAGAATGTAACATACATGAAATTCTTTAACTTTTGTCTGAAGTAAGGCGGACAGAGAGTCCCCATCTTGTCCAGCGTCCCTCACAGAAACCTACAGCACCTGGTGTCTCTACGCAGCCTCCCCTCCAAGTACTGACCAGGCCTGTGCCTGCTTAGGTTCTGAGATCAATCCCAGGTGTATTCATGTTATTAGGTGCTGTCAGTGAGGAGTAGACATTGTTTCTGATTCAAGGTGACTGTGGTTCTTCCATTACCTGCTCCTATTCTACTTTTCTCAAATCATACTCCCTTATGCCTGCCCTGACCCCTCTCTTCCTCAATCTGTCTCTTCACAAACCTGCCTTTATTTTTCCCGTACCTATCGATTCTTGGACCCCACCCCAAATCCATTTTTTATGCTTGCTGTCTCCTCCCCACTTTAATCTAGATAAAGGATACTGACCCAAAATACTTGAGTGACCATTTCTCTCCGGGGATCCTACCTGACCCGCTGAGTCCCTCCAGTCGCACAAGATTGCAGCATCTGTGTAGTGCACTAAGATAGCAGCAAGTCTGTACAACAGACTTTATTCCAGTAAAAGTCTGAACACCAGTTCAAGACTTGGTGGCTCCTGTGACTGGCCCAGGAGGGGCAGGCTCAGGTCTATATTCGGGTCGGCTGATTGACAGCCGGCCAGGTGGAGTCAGCCCTTAGGTGGTCTTCCTGCAGGTACAGAGATCGCCCCCTGCAGTAGGCTGGTGGTTGTATCAGCACATTCTGCAGTTTTTGTTTCTCTGCACTTTGAAATGGTGGGATGAATGCCTGCTTCTGTCCTAATGAATGATGGCATTTGAAGGAGGTGTAAACTGCCCTCTGACTCCCCACACTTCCTGCATCGAAAAACATTCCTCACAAATTTCTCCAAGTATTTTGTATTTTCAATCACAGCTACAAAAAAGAGATGATTTGCTGACTTTTCTGGAGTGAGAAACATTTCCTGAGAGATAGGAAATGTTATTTAATACTTTCTGCAGCATTGTTAGTCATATAATTACATTAGGAATAAAATATAGCAGATACTAACACAATTTCATTGCTGATTTCTTAAAATCTGCTTTTCCTAATTGTTTCCCAGCTTCTCATAACATACTTCTTTAATATTTCGAAAAGTAATATTTTATATTTGATGTCTCAGGAGATATGATTAATTGATTACAAGCATTTCTTTACAATGTATAAATATGTAGCATTTAAAAAGAAAATTAAGTTACTCTAACATTTTTACTGCCTCTGTGAATAATGAAAGCTGTACTCAAGACAGAAAATCCTGGAGAAATTCAACAGGTCAGACAACATCTGCAAGAAACTAGATGTTTTCACACTGCAGGTAAGCGGTGACCCTACTTTGTCCTGTAGAAATTCTCAGGAATTAGGACCTCCCAGCCCTTTCACATTGTGGTCCAAGTTCCTGGAAATTTGCCCTCCCTGGAAATTTAAAGGGAGTCCCGCCCCAACCGATGATGTGTTTCACACTCACAGAAATAAGAGCAAGCCCCCCCCCCCATCCATTGATTACCCACCTGCTCCCTCCCCGCCTGTCCATTGTTCTCTCACCTGCCCTCTCCCTCCCTCCCATTTGTCCGTCAGTCGGTCACTCACCTGCCCACTCCCTCCCAGTCTTCTGTAGGTCGGCCGCTTGCTTGCCCACTCCCTCTCCCTCTCCCCTGGCCATCTGTCGGTCAGTCAGTCACTCGCCTGCCTGCTCCTTCTCCCCAGCTCACCCCACAGCTGACAGTCAGTCACTTGCCTGCCTGCTCCCTCCCTCCCATCAGTAGGTTGGTTGCTCATTGGCCTGCTCTTTCTCCCACTCCCAACCCTGGCCATCCATTGGTTGGTTACTTTCCCAGCCCACCCACTTCAGGGCTGCTTTGGCCCATCACGACGATGGCACAATGCGGGATGAATAGCCGACTTTGTTTTCCATAATCCCTCACACAGCTGGAACCACTTGGGGAAATACATCTGCGTGAGGGACTATGGTTAACAAGGACACATTGTGCAACGTGCTGAAGTGGCCCACTGTTGTCAGGGGGTAAGTATATTTTAATTGCCTACGTGATGAAACACACAAGCACTGGCATCACTGTGGTGATATATAATTACACCACTAGGTCACCACGGGTCATCCCGGTGACCTTGTATATAAAGCAGTCCAGAGCTATAGTCTAGTCTTCCAGGTTTGTCTTGGAGAGAGACAAGACCTTTGGTGTACATATTAGTTTATTAAAGCTGTCTTATACTCGCACTGCTGTTGTGGTTATTGTCAGTACAATTTAATAAACTAATATGATAGCTACTAGGATGGAAGCTGCTTCTGCTCCAACATGCATTCCCAACCACCTGGAGACTCTTCCTGAGGAATGGAATCTGGGGACGACTAGCATGCACGTGCTTCCAAGGTCAGAGATGGTGAGGAACCACTATATTGGAATTGTGGTGGAATGCAAGTAAGACCACAGAAGTATGATAGGGCAGGTAAGAAACGGGCAAGAGCCATGCCTCCCTGTGGGTTCGCCGGTACAGGTGCCGCTGACCCTAAACCCCGGTCCGATCAGAAAGGGGCCACTACAATTGCGGGTGGAAGGATCTCCACAAGTCGTGCTCCCGATCCCCAGGTATGTGCAGAATTCCCAACCACACCAGAGCCAGGGAAAGCAGACACCACTACTGTCACTCCCCCAGCAGCAGTTTCCCCAGTACCACGGAGTAAGCCCACTGCAAATGTCCCAAAGCCAGAGACTCAGCCAACAGCCCCAAGCACCCAGGTTACTCCTCCAGCAGACACAAGCCCCACAGAGACTCTACCAGCAGCTCCCAGTACCCCAGGGTCAACCATTGATACACCTAAGGGACCAGAGACTGTGGCTTAGCCATGTGCTGCGACCAGACAGGCTGGAGCTCAACCCCAGAAAACCCAGAGCTGGCATGCACTTTGGCCGCTGGCAGAGATGCTTTCTGAAATATGTGGAGGGTGCTGAGGCATCGGATAAAGAGCTATTAATGCTGCTGTTAGCCCAGCTGGGAGACCACCCTTACTCCCTTATACAGTATGCCAGGTCCTCCCAAGAGGCAATGAGCATTTTACAGAGGCATTACAGTAAGGGGCATAGAGAACTCCACTCCCGGTACAGGGTCATGACCAGGTCACAACAAGTAGGGGAGTCCGCCAGAGACTTTATACTCTCTCTGAAAGACCTGGCGAGAGGCTGCAACTTTAAAGCAGTATCAGCTCAGGAGTATACGGAGGACCTTATTAGGGACAGAATTGTTGCGGGCATACGGTCCACTGAGACGAGACATCGATTGCTGGAGAAAGGAATGGTGGGGCTAGAAGAGGCAGAGACTATTGCAGAAGCTTTAGAAAGCACCAGGAAAGAATTGGAGGAGTACTCACAGGACCCTGGGACTGGGACAAACGTCATACTGCTGGACTCTCTAGCCCCACAAAAAGAAAAGTATGTTGCCTCACAGGAATTCACAACAGCAGCAGCACCTTGAGGGTCCCAAGTGCTTTTTCTGTGGACAAAGAAAGCACCCCAGAGCCCTCTGCCCTGCCAGAGAAAATGTCTGTTCCAACTGTGGAAAATGTGGACATTATGCAAAAGTCTGCAGAAGCCCCAAGGCCCATTCTCATGCTAATGAGAGGTGGGAAAGATCTTCTTTCTCCACAGACAAACAGAAGAAGAAGAATGCCATGTGCAGCCGGCCATCTTGGACAAATGCTATGGAGCAGAGGACACAGTCTTCAGGAGTTGAATATGACTATCAGATGGAAGGACACACCAGACTTGCTTCCCTACGCATGCATCAGGCGAGTCCACACAATTTATCTGACACCACTGTGTGCATCAAAATTAATGATGGGAGGGTAAATTGCTTAATAGATAGTGGATTACAGCCAGACAATCAACAAATTTACACAAATAGATGCCTATCCCCTGCCATGCATAGCAGACATGGTCAACAACATTGCACAGTACAAGGTGTTCTCCACCATAGACCTGAAGGCAGCATACCACCAACTGCCCATTAGAAACAGCGATCACATTTACACAGTATTTGAGGCAGATGGCAGGCTGTATCAATTTCTGCGACTTCCCTTCGGTGTCACCAATGGAGTTTCAGAGAGAAATGGACCAAATAGTAGATGAGTTCCAACTGAAAGCAGTGTTCCCCTACTTAGACAACGTGGCAATCTGCATCTTTAGCGCCAGGAAGTTGCCAATCCTGGGCTACATAGTGCAGAATGGGGAAATCAGCCCAGACCCAGCTCGTATGCACCCTCTCCTAGACCTCCCAGTGCCACACATGCTGAAAGCACTAAAAAGGTGTTTGGGGCTGTTGACTTACTATGCCCAATGGATCCCCAACTACACCGACAGGGCCCGCCCATTTATAAAAGCCTCAGTTTTCCCACTGTGCCCAGCAGCCACCAGAGCATTCAGGGACATTAGGGACCATATCGCTAAAGCTACCATGCGGTCCATAGATGAGTCGATCCCATTTCAAGTAGAAACGGATGCATCCGATGTGGTTCTGGCAGCCACCCTAAACCAAGACAGATGACCGGTGGCCTTTCTCTCGCAAACCCTACAGGGGTCAGAAGTAAGACACTCAGCAGTAGAGAAGGAATTGTGGAAGCAGTAAGGCACTGTCGACATTATCTGGCATGCAAACACTTCACCCTCATCACGGACCAACAGTCTGTGGCTTTTATGTTCGATAACCAGAACAGGAGGAGAATTAACAACAACAAAATCCTGTGCTGGTGGATAGAATTGTCTACATTTAACCTCAACATTCTATACTGCCCTGGGAGACTCAACAAGCCCCTGGATGCACTGTCCAGAGGCACTTGTGCCATCCTTAATCACACGTTCCAGTTGCAGAACTTGAACAATGAGCTGGGCCACCCAGGGGTCGCTAGACTGTTTCACTTCATTAAAACCCAAAACCTCCCATTTTCATTCAAGGAAGTGAGGTCAGTGAACAAGAGCTGCTACATCTGTGCGGAATGCAAACCGCTATTTTACTGACCAGACAAAACCACCCTGATAAGAGCTACCAAACCCTTTGAGCGCCTCAGCCTCGATTTTAAAGCCCTGCTCCCGTCCAATAATAGAAATGTCTATTTCCTAAACGTGATAGATGAATATTCCCGTTTCCCCTTCACAATCCCGTGTTCTGATGTATCAGCAGCCACTGTTATAAAATGCCTCCAACCCATCTTCAGCATATTTGGGTACCCGAACTATATACACACAGACAGGGGTGCTGCATTCATGAGTGCAGAAGTACAACAGTACCTGCACGAGAGGGATTGCTACCAGCTGCACTACAAGTTACAATCCCAGGGGGAATGGACAAGTTGAAAGGGAAAATCACACTCTCTGGAAAATGGTCCTCATGACCTTTAAAGCAAAAGACCTGTCTGTTACTAGATGGCAAGAAGTGTTGCCAGAAGCCCTACACTCTATACATTCTTTGTTGTGTACTGCCACTAACATGACCCCACATGACCGTATCTTTTCTTTCACAAGGAAAGCTACGACGGGCATAGTGCTGCCTCAATGGATGATGACACCAGGACCTGTTCTCCTCCGGAAGCACTGCAGACCCACAAAGTGGACCCACTGGTGGATCAAGTGGACTTGAGGCATGCAAACCCTCAGTACGCCTTCATCACATTCCCAGATGGAAGAGAAGACTTGATGGCCAGCAGGGATCTCGTGCCGGCCGGATGTGTGAACAACGCAGAGGAAACACAGATGTCTACAGATCAACAAGGAGCGCAGCAGCAGTCACTAGAACAGTCATCCATCGAGTCACCCCAGATGACTATACCACCCACCTCGAAAATCAGGACCCTGGGTATGCCCGGCCCCACAAAATATCACTACCCTAGACTTGATGGCAAGACCTAATCCCATACAAGAGGATCCCCAGCCCACATGACCAACCAGTACTTCCCACTCCCACACCTCCACCAAGAAAGGCCAAAAGGTAGACCACACTCCCCACCTCTATACCACTACTGAGGAAATCCAGAAAGCAACGGAAGCCACGAAAAATTTTGGATTTATGAACGTACATACAAGGGAAGGAAAGCTGTGGGGGGGGGGGGGGGGGTGGATAACAATTTTTTAAGGGGAGGTGAATGTGGTGAAATGTAATTACACCACTAGGTCACCAGGGGTCATCCCGGTGACCTTGTATATAAAGCAGTCCAGAGCTACAGTCTTACCTTCCAGGTTTGTCTTGCAGAAACCTCTTAGTGTACATATTAATTTGTTAAAGCTGTCTTATACTCACATTGCTGGTGTGGTTATTATCAGTACAATCACAAGGCTTCCCTGCTTGGCCATTGGCTCTTCACACCGTAGGAAGAGGGCAGTCTGGGAAAATTTACCAGGGCTGCGGCTCAGCTGCAGATCTGTTTAAAATTCTCAGGCCAACCTTTTCACACCACAGGTTCATTGGAGAGTTCCCAGGAAAATTTCTGGGGAAATTTCCATTTTACAATGCAGTTTGAAAAGGCCAAGGATTTTTTTCCCATTTGTAGACAATCTATCTGCATTTATTTGCTTTGCAAAGATATCTTACCTTGCACTTTAAAGATGACATCAGCCAAGTCAGGGTTTCTGAGGAAATGACTTAATGAACAGCAACCACTTTGAAGTTGTTCCTTTCTTTTTGCACTTTGAGTGTCAATCCCACTGGAATAAACTGCCTGTGAGATATAAATAAAAAGACATTGGATAATTTGTTTTCATCATTTTCAGTTTCCCCAAATAGCCTAACTTAGTCCATTATTCTAAAATGTATATATTTTTCTTTTTAAGGAATTCCACCAAAATGCAACAAACTTAAGACTGAATTACGCTGAAGGTCAACATATCTGTTGTAGTAGTAAAAACTTAATTGTTAATGTACAGCACTGAATTTTTTTTCTTTCCCAAGTGTACAGTTATTTGGGAGCTTATTTGCAGGAGACTGCAAAGGAAGGAGACACATTCTTACTATTTAAAATTTAAAAGGAAACATCAGGGTCAGTGATTTAAAAGTTGCATTTTTCAATTCAACGCTTGTAGATCATTATCATTAGACTAGCTCCTTTTGAAAATATCTATGTATCACAATCAAGACATTTGCTTTAAATAGAAACATTGTAATTAATCACAGCAACTTACTATTTTGTGACTATGAAGCACTCATTAGAAGCTGAAGTGATACAATTGTGTCTATTGTGCAAGTATGAATAACTGAATACAAACCATTGCCAGTACATTTTGATGAATAAGCTGCCTCTACACAAAAATAATATGCCCCAACTTCTTTGGAGAGGGAAGACAGCCAATTGTAACTCTGACTGGAACTTACCCAGAAAAGCAATATAGTATCATCTTCTTCTAATAGGATTAATCTACAGTGCATCTCTAAATGATATACATTCACAAATTAAGGAACTTTTGCTTGTTTCACTAGTTCGAATCCTCTTAAACTGAAAAGTTAAAGTATTCAAGAAAGAAATAATTCACTTCAACATGACATCATTTGCATATTTTAAAAGTTCATGAAAATGCCTGCAAAGGCTTTTTAAATATAGCAACATATTTTGGAACTAAAATGAATAATTTATGTAAAAAAGAGTGATCTATATCAAAACAAGTTTTCCTTGATGTCCACCAGTAAATCATTTATTTCTCCATTCCCTTTAATAATTTCACCACTCGAGTTCTCCAAAAAAAAAATTACTGTTCCACTGTAGTTAGTAAAAACACAACGCTGGAGGAACTCAGCAGATCAAACAGTGGGCACTTTACGTAGCAAAGATAAAGATACATAACCAAAGTTTTGGGATTGAGCCCTTCATGAAGATGTGCACAAAATGTAGGCAGGCGCCTGGACAAAATGGTGGGAGGTGGCGGGAAAGAGTACAGTCGCACAGGCAGGAGTTAATAGGTGGATAAAGGAGGGAGGGCACACCAGTAAACATGGGGAGGGGTAATGGTTTAGCAATAGTTTTTAGTTTCTCACAGTTTAGAAATTACTTGGATTTTCTTTGATGAAAAAATGCCTGCTGCCCATTTACAGCAGCACTGAATATTCACAACAAAATAAAATTTGAGCCTTCATTATAATTGGGGGCCTGATTTAAAGCTGACTGCCGCTGTGTGGCAGACAGAGGAATTCCACAGGGATAGGGAAACAGGGGCAACCATTTGGAGCCTTCCTCGTCGGTACCAAAAGCAGAAGTGCCTCCATTCCCCTGGTGCAAGTCTTTTTAGCTTCTCTCTCTCAAATTAAATCTCTCCATCACTCTGTCCTGATCTAAGCCCTCCTGATTGCACCGTGCTTTCTGTAAACACAGTTCTCTCCCTCTTGCTGTTTATGAACTTACACTCTCCATTCAGATTGTTTTCTCAACCCTTCCAATTATATTCTCGCACCCCCCCCCCCCACCCCATAATCACTATTATTGTTTTTAGACTGAGGGCATGTAACGCCATAATCGAGAAATTTTACCACTACACGGGCAGTCTAAAAAGGAACGTGCAGGAATTTTGTCAATTCCTGAACCGCGATTTATCCTGCAGGACCTCGACAACTTTTTGGAGGAAGCCTGCAGTGCAAGTCATACCAAAAAAAATTGTTGTTGGTCATTCACTCTACTGCACGTCCAACCCCCGGGATTGTTCCACTCAGGTACTTGCAGTCTAAAAAGGTGCCCAGTGTGAACAATCACGTGGGCAGTGTAGTGCAAATCGAAAGAATCAAAAACTTGTTGATCCGAACCAAGGTTTTTATTAACAAAAGACTGGAGCATATCACATGTAGGTGGATCAATCCAGAATGATATGGGTCTGGCTAGGAGCAACCCTTTAAGACCTGCCAGTAGGTGTGGCTACACTCTCAGCCAATCACAGCCATCCTATACTACAATATACATATATATATATATACATCAGTGATAGAATCTGTATTATCACATTCACCCCTTCTTTGAGAATTGACCTTGAGGTGAATGGAGGGGCTTTAAAAAAAAAGGGGGGAGAGAGAAAGACTGGTGGGAGGTGAGGGGCAGTAACAGTCGGGGGGGCCTGATCGTCCAGCACGACCGCAGTGGTGCTGGGATTGGGGCCACTGGAGTCGTGTCGCTGGCGGGATCATTGGGTGAATACACTGCCTCACTCAATTCCCCGACGGTGTTGTCGACAGGCTGGTCCGAGTTGTTGCCACAGCCGCTGGTGGGGTAGTGCTGATCCCTCTGTTCAAGCACATGACCTAGGGGAGAAGGATTTGTAGGAGGTTGGGTTGGGAGCAATGTGGATCCAATCCGGCTTGGGCTAGGCCCCTTACTGAGACCGTGTCCTCCCACCCGTCCAGGTACTCAATGTATGCAATAATGAGGGTTCGCATGGAGTAGCATCACCCGGTCAACCAGAGGGTCGTTTTTTGAGTACCGGACATGGCGTCGCAGGAGGACAGGTCCAGGAACCGTGAGCCATGCCAGCATGGTTGTTCCTGATTTGGATTTTCTCGGGAAAGAGAACATCCTTTCATGGGGACTGGCATTTGTCGTGGTGCATAGGAGGGAGCGGATAAAATATAGGGCACTAGTGAGTATGTCCTGCCAGTGAGCGGTGGGGAGGCCTTTGGACTGGAGGGAAAGTGTGACCGCTTTCCAGACGGTGGCATTCTCTCTTTCAACTTGCCCATTACTGTGTGGGTTATAGCTGGTGGTCCTGCTCAAAGCAACTGAGGTACTGCCGCAGCTCAGCACTCATAAAGAGGACCCCCAGTCACTGTGGATGTAACTGGGGTACCCGAAGATGGCAAAATGCTGTGCAAGGCCTCTATGACTGAGGAGGCAGTCATGTTCAAGCAGGGCACAGCAAACGGGAAGCGAGAGTACTTGTCGATCACCATAAGAATGTAGGTCAATGGTAGGGGCCCCTTGAAGTCCATGCTTAGACATTCAAATGGCTGAGTGACTTTGATGATGTGGGTGTTCTCTGGGTGGAAGAAGTGGGGCTTGCACTCAGCGCACACCAGGCAGGCTTGGGTCATGGAGCGAATCTCCTGGACCGTGTAGGGCAGGTTGCGGACTTTAATGAATAGCGCGAACCTAGTAACCCCCGGATGACAGAGCTCCTCCTGGAGTTTCTGCAGCCTGTCCAGTTGTATGTTGGCACAAGTCTCCCTGGAGAGTGCGTCTGGCAGGTCATTAAGCTTTCCAGTCCAGTACTGTTTGTTGTAATTGAAGGTGGAGAGTTCTTGATCTTACCTCACTGGGTGGTGCTAAACGTGAATGAGACTGCGCATTGGTCAGTCAGCAGTGTAAAGCACCTGCCAGTGAGGTAGTGCCTCCAACGACCTACCACTTCGACTATGGCCTGGGCCTCCTTCTCGACAGAGGAGTGTCGGCTCTCTGGGCTCTGGAAGGTCCTGGAGAAGAAGACTACCGGCCAGTTGGCCTGGTTCAGGGTGTATCGCTCTCTACTTGGAATAGAATGGACTCGTAAATGTCTGATTTGATGCAGTCGAAGGCTGCTCTGGCTTTGGTTGACAGGGGGAAGAAGGCAGTCTTGATAAGTGGCCATGCCTTGTCAGCATAGGGTGGAACCCATTGGGCGTAATAAGAAAAGAAGCCCAGGCAACATCTGAGTGCCTTTTGGGTGTGGGAGGGGTTGACAGGTCCATGAGAGGACGCATGCAGTCAGGGTCTGGCATTACCACCCCGTTCTCCACCATGACACCTAGAATTGCGAGCCTAGTGGTCCAGAAAACACACTTGTTGAAATTGTAGGTTAAGTTCAGCCGAATCGCTGTCTGAAAAATTTTCTCAAGGTTGGCATCATGATCCTCCGTGTCAGGGCCGCAGATGGTGACATTGTCCAGATACGGAAAATTAGCTGTTAGCCCGTTCTGGTCTACCATCCGGTCCATTTCCCGCTGGAAAACCGCGACGCCATTCGTGACCCCAAAGGGTACCCTTAGGAATTGGTAAAGCTGCCCGTTCACTTCGAAGGCTGAGAAAGGTCGGTCTTCTTGGTGGATCGGGAGCTGGTTATAGGCCGAACGTAGGTCAATGGTGAAGAACACACAGTATTGGGTGATCTAATTCACCACATCCGTCATCTGTGGGAGGAGGAATGAGTCCAGAAGTGTGAAGCGGTTGACTATCTGGCTGTCCGCAGCTTCTCCCCGTTTTTAACAACCACCACCTGTGCCCTCCAGGGTCTTGTGCTGGGTTCGATAATGCCCTCATCCAGCAGTCTGCGCAGCTCACTTGTGATAAATTTCCTGCCTTCATAACTATACTGCTGGCATTTGGTGGCCACTGGTTTCCAGCCAGGGGTGAGGTTTGCGAAGAGTGCTGGAGGAGCGACTTGGAGGGTGGAGAGGCTACGTGGGGCGCAGGGGTTGGTGGTGTGAACCGTCGCTGGCAGGAGGCGTCCAAGGTGGAATGATTACAGACAGAGAGTGGAGAGTGGGCCCCCCATCGTGCAGGGAAACAGTTCGGAACTGGCATTGAAAATCCAATCCCAGCAATACAGGTGCGCACAGTTGAGGGAGGACTAACAGCTTAAAATCAGTAAATGTGATGCCCTGGACTTTCAGGGTCACCATGCAATACCCCTTCATCCCAGTCGAGTGTGATCTGGTCACCAATGAAATTTTTTGGTCAGTGGGGAGAATGACCAATCCGCTACATTGGGCCAGGTCTGGACGGATAAAAATCTCATTTGACTCCGAGTCAAATAATTTGTACAGTGTCCGTGCACTTTAATCAATTCCATCGCTTCTGTAAGGGGATGGGGGCAGTCCTGTTCCAGGGTCACTGATGCAGCAACCTGTGCTGGGGATTGTGGAGTCTTGCGTGATGATGTCACACAGCATCGGGCCTGAAGTGCACCACATGTGCGTGGTGACGTCACTGGAGCAGTCGGGCTGGAGTTGTCAGTGGCGAATGGCTGGGGCTGCTGCTCTCAGGCTGCCAACAGTAAGTGCTGGGATGCGCTGCTTGCAGTCGGCGGTGTGAAGGTCAGTCGGGCAGTCGTCAGTGGTAACGGCAGTGGGTACTGGGTCGGCGGTGTCGGTGGGTACCTGGTCGGCAGTGGCAGTTGCTGAAGTCAGGGCCAGGGCAGTCGTCACCGGAGTCGAAGCTGAGGCGATTGTCACTGAGGTCGGAGCTGAAACTGGGGCGGCCGTCACTTGAGTCAGAGGTGGGGCGGCCGTTATCGGGGTTGGGGCCGGGGCTTGGGCGGCTGTTGTTTCGGGTGGGCGGTCCAAGCAGGCCAATGTCATCGCAGCGAGGGTGGAGTGTCCCTTCTGTGCGTGGTGCCTGCATCGTGATTGGACAAGAGCTCTGATGAAGAGAAGTTTGAATGAGGGGATGATGATTGGGCCTCACACGAGAAACTGTGTTAGGCAGCAGCCATTTTGGAGCGACAGACTACAGCAAAGTGGCCATTTTTAAGGCACTTCTGGCACCTGGTTTTCCTTCCTTGCTTGTCCCTCCCGCAGATGTAGCACTTTGGGGTCGCATCAGGCAGGGTAGCAGTGGCAGCCAGGCCATCAGAGGGCCGTGGGGTAGTAGGGTTAAGATCAGGCATCCGACTCACTTCATAGCACGGGGTCCAACCTGAGAGTAAGCGTCCATACTTAAGGCCGCAGCCTCCATCGTGTCTACAATCCGGGTCGTGTCCTCTAGGTTTTCTCCCCCGTGCTCTAGCAGGCGCTGCCTCACCTCATTCAATCGGACCCCTGCCACATAAGCATTCTGAATGAGATCGTCGGTGGTTTCAGCTGCAGTTCTGTCTGTGCAGGCACAGGTTCTGCCAGGTAATGTTAGTGCTTGGAGGTAAGCTCTACAAGATTCACCGGGCAGTTGCCTCCTGGTCGCTAGCTTGTACCGGGCGTAGACCCTGTTCACAGGTTGCTCAGAGTCCTTTCAGCACCTTCATGGCTGCTGTGTAGGTGGCTGCATCCTGGATGCTCTCGTAGACCCTCGGGGACACCATAGACATCAATACTAGCTGTCAATGGCTATCCTCCACGACGGCAGGGTCAGTGCTGTAGGTAAGCCTCAAAACACCTCACCCAGTGCTTGAAATTATTCAGGGCAGTAGCTGACTATGGGTCAATGTTGAGGCGTTCCGGTCGCAGCATATGCTCCATCCCTAGAAAATTTTTTGTTAATAAAATTGTAGTGCATGTCGAAAGAATCAAAGAGGTGTTGATCCGAACCAAGGTTTTTATTAACAAAAGAATGGAGCGTATCACAGGTAGGTTGACCAGTCCAGAATGGCCTGGTCTGGCTAGGAGCAACCCTTTAAGACCTGCCAGTAGGCGTGGCTACACTCTCAGCCAATCACAGCCATCCTATACTACAATATACACATATATACATCAGTGATAGAATCCGTACTATCACAGCCAGTAATTATGTTAATTTTCTTCTGTTATTTTCCAGACATTGCACCTTTCTAAAACCATAATTCCCTCTCTCTCTCTCCCCCTTTCTAACTGGACCCTCTTCCCTTCATCTGGTCATTAATTTCTCCCGTTTTTATGCTTCCAATCCAATAAGTGCCCTATTGCTGGTTTCCTGTCCTAGTCACTAGTCAGACCATTAATTCTACTTGTCAGACCATCTATTGGCCAGGAAAAGGAGCTGGAAAATAGCACTGAGATTCAGATATTGATAGAATCTCAGTGTCCTCATCCAGATCAAGCACCTGGGTGCCAGATTGATTCATTCACTTCACCTATTTCTACTTTAAACACTTTTGCCACCCTTGAAAGAATTTTTAAAAATTTAAATGTAGACAATACAACATGAGTCCATGATGTCAAATTATACCCAATTAACCCCAGTACATTTCAAAAGGTGGGAGGAAACCAGAGTCCCCAGGGCAAACCCACACAGACATGGGAAGAACGGTACAAGCTCCTTACAGTCAGTGTGGGATTCGAACCCAAGTTCCAATTGCTGGCGCTGAAAAGACATTGCGTTAACCATTACACCAACCATGCTGCTCAGGAAAGAAATCAGAAATAAATATAAAAGTGCTGGTAATATTCAGCAGGACAGGGAAAATTTGGAGAAAGAAAGAAGAGTTAATGGTTCCAGGTGTATGATTTTTCTATCAGTACTAGAAAAAGTTAGTTTCAATCTTCTTCAGCATGATGCTGAACCAAGCCATGAAAGACCTCAACAATGAAGACGCTGTTTACATCCGGTACCGCACGGATGGCAGTCTCTTCAATCTGAGGCGCCTGCAAGCTCACACCAAGACACAAGAGAAACTTGTCCGTGAACTACTCTTTGCAGACGATGCCACTTTAGTTGCCCATTCAGAGCCAGCTCTTCAGCGCTTGACGTCCTGTTTTGCGGAAACTGCCAAAATGTTTGGCCTGGAAGTCAACCTGAAGAAAACTGAGGTCCTCCATCAGCCAGCTCCCCACCATGACTACCAGCCCCCCCACATCTCCATCGGGCACACAAAACTCAAAACGGTCAACCAGTTTACCTATCTCGGCTGCACCATTTCATCAGATGCAAGGATCGACAACGAGATAGACAACAGACTCGCCAAGGCAAATAGCGCCTTTGGAAGACTACACAAAAGAGTCTGGAAAAACAACCAACTGAAAAACCTCACAAAGATAAGCGTATACAGAGCCGTTGTCATACCCACACTCCTGTTCGGCTTCGAATCATGGGTCCTCTACCGGCATCACCTACGGCTCCTAGAACGCTTCCACCAGCATTGTCTCCGCTCCATCCTCAACATTCATTGGAGCACTTTCATCCCTAACGTCGAAGTACTCGAGATGGCAGAGGTCGACAGCATCGAGTCCACGCTGCTGAAGATCCAGCTGCGCTGGGTGGGTCACGTCTCCAGAATGGAAGACCATCGCCTTCCCAAGATCGTGTTATATGGCGAGCTCTCCACTGGCCACCGTGACAGAGGTGCACCAAAGAAAAGGTACAAGGACTGCCTAAAGAAATCTCTTGGTGCCTGCCACATTGACTACCGCCAGTGGGCTGATATCGCCTCAAACCGTGCATCTTGGCGCCTCACAGTTTGGCGGGCAGCAACCTCCTTTGAAGAAGACCGCAGAGCCCACCTTACTGACAAAAGGCAAAGGAGGAAAAACCCAACACCCAACCCCAACCAACCAATTTTCCCCTGCAACCGCTGCAACCGTGTCTGCCTGTCCCGCATTGGACTTGTCAGCCACAAACGAGCCTGCAGCTGACGTGGACATTTACCCCCTCCATAAATCTTCGTCCACGAAGCCAAGCCAAAGAAAAAAGAAAGAAGAAAAAGTTAAAAGATCTTGATTGAACACAGAGACAACAGAAAGGAAGGAAAGAAAAAAGGGTAGAAGAGAGGAGGAAGGATGACAGCAGAAGAAAAGAATGAATAATTTTGAAAATTTAAGTATTAGAATAGAGAAACACACAGTTATGGAGTAGATGTAATTTTATACCACATTTTGTACCATTAGAACATAGTTTTAAATAATAGTAGAACAGATTAAAAATGAAACCAAGTTTCCAGACCAAGTAGATGTCTTTAACATACCTTAGTATTGGATTTGAAGAGTAGTTTGAGTGTTTTGAGCATTTGCCTGACTTCTTCTGGATTTTTTAACTTCTTGCAGAGGACTGTTTTCAGTCCCTCCCAGCTGTCTGTCCCTAGTCACAGATCAGACCTTTTAATAATTCATTATCAAACCAAATTACAAATGGTAAAATTTAATACATTATCTTTTAATTAATTCTGCATTTACATATGTCAAGCTTTCTGCAATCTTGTGGCTAAAAACAAAGCCATTAAAGCAATTTACTTTTAATTTTATCTTCCCATTTTAAATTTTAAAATTAATTTCAGACATATAGCACAGTAACAGGCCATTTTGGCCCACGAGCCTGTACAACCCAATTACACTCAACTGACCTAAATGTCCTCTTGGTACATTTTGAATGGTGGGAGGAAATTGGAGTTCCTCGGGAAAACCCACACAGACATAGGGAGAACATACAAACTCCTTATAGACAGCACGGGATTCGAACGCCAGTCCTAATCGCTGGCATTATAAAGGCATCACACTAACTGATACATCAATCATGCCGTCCACAGTTAACATAGTATAATGATCAGAGTTTATTGTCATACACTTAAGTACAATGCGGTGGCACGGTTGGCATAGCAATTAGCACAATGCCTTTACAGTGCCAGCGATCGGGATGCAAATCCCACGCTGTCTGTAAGGATTTTGTATGTTCTCCCCGTGTCTGTGTGAGTTTTTCCTGGGGGCCCCAGTTTCCTACCACCTTTCAAAATGTACTGGGGATACAGGTAAGTCAATTGAGTGGTACAGGCTTGTGGGCCAAAATGGCCTGTTACTGTGCTGTATGTTTAAAATGTATTTAAGTTTTCAATGTACAAATGCACTTCAATTATTGCTTGCCGCAGCTACACAGGTGCATTATATTTGGACCACAAAGTAGCAACTCTTGGGAATTAAGAGCAAGCAGTAATTTTATAGTAAGTACCAATTTTTTGACCAAGCACATGATTCCAATAGGCTCTGCCAATCATGCTCTTGCTTAGATGGTAAGTGGCCAATACTCCAGCCACTCAGTTGGCAGCTGCATGTGGATCAACATATCAGAGATACGGCTTGGATGCTCAAAGTCAACTTGCAACTTTTTAATGGACACGATTAACTGCTGTGTCGGAGGAGGGATAGAGTGAAGACAGGTAGGTAGAGAATGGGGCAATTGCCCCACAACTTGATTCACTTCCTTTTCAGTTGGCATGTGAGAGGAAAAGGGGGAAGACAACAATAAGCAGGAACTCCTTCAAGATATTTGATTCCAGGAAATTGTCTCAGTTCATCAATCCAGTGAAACCAGGTAAACACAAGTAAGGACCAGTCTTGCTATGTAATATTAGCATTCTAATTCATCAATATGTTCACTGGAAGAAAAACATGCATGTCATGTTTTTAATGTTGTTAATGCAGGGCATAACATCACCGCGATGTCCAAGTAAAAAAGTATATTATGCGAACTCTGGGGGAAACACTGAGATTGCACAAATTTATCTCATTCAGAAGCACTTCAGTATCACCTGAACATCTTAACTGTGTGTAATATTCGCAAGTGTTGAGTGGACATTAAAAGTTTGAGGAAAGTGAAAAACTATAACACAATGGCTGGGTTTGTCAAAGAGAATCCTACAGGCTAGATCATTATGGTTTTTTTGTAAAGAAAGGATTGAAGAAGTTGAGTGAGAACTGGAAAATCTGTTGCACTGAGTAGAAAAAAGTTTATTTAGCTAGATTTAGCAATAGAATGGAACTTCAGGTCAGCATAGGAAGCAAGAGATATGACTTGGTGTTATCATCACATAAAAAAACCTCCTCTGTGCTATACATTAATGGGAAGAGCAACCTATTAATTAAGCCTCAGCGGAGTCTCAGAAGTGACCTGTTGCTGGCAATACACAAAAGTGCTGAAGAAAACTCAGCAGGCCACAGGGCATCCATAGAAATTAATAGGCAAGAAATGTTTCAGGCCAGAGCCCCTCATCAGGATTCCTGACAAAGGTCTCAGGCCTGAAACTCTTATTCCCTTTTACTTCCAATGGATGGTACCTGACCTGATGAGTTTCTCCAACACTTTTGCATGTTATACTCTATCCCAGTAACTGCAGATATTATTTTTTGACCTATCACTGGTCTCTCAACTGTCTATAATTACAATTCAATTACTCCATTTGTATTTTAACCTTTGGGAAGGCATACAGGAAGTTCTAAAATAGCTATTCAACAAAATAATGTAAAGAAAACTCTCTGGGATTGTCAAGCCCTGCATCTTAACTCTTCAGCAGTACAGGTTCTATACCTGCATAAATGAACTTCAAGACCTCTGAGAAGCAGGCACAGAGCAGTGAGTCTAAAATGATGACCCTTACTGGCTGGCTGTTATGAAGTAAAGTTTGGCTGGAGTTCAATGCAATGTCCTTTTCTATTACAAACAGATTGTCAGAAATCTTTCCAGGTAATTCATGAGGGTTGTTGGGGATCTCCACACCAAATAGAAACATGAAGATATAGCTTGCTGAGCACAGCACAATCCTGTGAGCTCGAGCCACCTCTTGTCCATCCTTGGAAGAAAAGAGCACATCCATACACAGAGAGTTGTGGTAAAGGCTTCGCAAGTCAGAATGGTATCGGGATGTCTCAATCTTTAAACATGGTAGTTTGACTAGAGGAAAAACAACAAAGTCAATAATCAATTTCAGTTTAAAACTAAAAATAGGTATATGCTCTGTGTGTGTGTGTGTGTGTGTGTGTGTGTGTGTGTGTGTGTGTGTGTGTGTGTGTAAATAATAAAAACATGTTAAGACCTGTGTGTGTAATAGAAACATGTTAAGACCTGTTCCCTATCCACAAGGTTAATAACCTAGCAAATAGATTAAGCCAGTATCACTATGCACATTTTCACAAGAGGAAAAACCTAGCACAATAACTTACCACCATTTAATAATACTTTTCCACTCCAAATGTCTGTGCAGTAATGATAATTCTTTTGAAATAAATGGGAATGTAATTTTTTAAAGCACATATTTTTTTTAAATAGAAATTTGGATGTCAATTCACCATACACCAAAAATTGTCTGAAGAATATCTTAATGTTGGAGGAGACCATTTTTGAGTGTCTCTTGTGACCACTCGAAACAGGCAATATGATCATTAGAAAAGCAAATATGGAGCATAATACCAGTTTTAGATTCCCTCTGGAAAAATAATTGCAGAGCTGACCTAATGCCTCGGCTCACAGCGTGATTCCTGGAAGGATTTGGCCTGTTAAACTTTTACCGACTGTATGTTGCAACAATCCACCAACTCCCACTCTGCCCCTTGCTCCCCTTGGATCTGCAAATTCTTTCCTTTCAAGTATATCTCTAGCTCCATATGGAAGGCTGGAATTTAATTGGCTTTCATTATTATCTTAGCAGTGTGTTCTAGCCCTTAACAAATTGCTGTGAAAAAATATTTTTGTTAATTTCAGTTCATTTGACTTCACCTTCATCCAATGACTTCTAGCTCTTTATTTCTCTGCCAAAAGCAACTGTTTCTCTCCATGAATTCTCCCCTTATTCTTTGTAATTTTAAATACCTCTCTAAAAACTTGCATACTCCCAAGGAGTACAGGGTGAAACACGAAAGTCTACAGATGCTGTGATTGAAGTAAAAACACAATGCTGGAGAAACTCAGTGTCCCTTATAGAGCAAAGATAAAGATAAAAAAAACAATGTTTTGGGCTTGATGATGGGCTGAAGCTCAAAACGTCGATTCTGTATCTTTATCTTTTCTATATGAGGGACACTGTTTGACCTACTGAGTTTCTCCAGCATTGTGTTTTTACCCCAAGGAGAACACTTCAGCTTCTCCAGTCTATCCACATTGTTAAATTCCCTCCTATCTGAATAATTTTGCTGGCTCTCTTCCACATCCTCTCCAAAGCTGTCACATCTCTCCCAAGTGTGCTGCCCAGAACTGGACTCCTCACTGTAGTTATGGTCAAATCAGTGTTTTATAAATATAGTAAAACCTCGTTAGAACGCGGTAGTTGGGGTCCAAGATTTCATACCATGTTACAGCCAAGTCGCGGAACAGATGCATATATGTCATGATTCAGGAAGCAGGAAAACAGAATACTGTGACTCAAACCCTATAATAAGTCCTTTAAGACCTTTAAACTCCACATGTTAACAAACACATCTGGTAAATGAGACATAAGAATCCATTTATGAGTTTGTGGCTGTTAGCCACTGTTAGCCTGGCATCCTAAAATCAATGTTTGGTGTCCACAGACACCGCGCTATAAGCAATTCTGCGGATCAATGAATCTCGTTCTAATGAGGTTTCACTGTATTTATCGTAACTTCTCTGTTAATGTTGTAAAATGATTATAATATGAATGTTTGTACCATGATGCTGCCACAAAACACCAAATTTCATGATTGTTCATGACGATAAATTCTAATTTTGAAATGAGTATGTACCATTTGAAACTTTCGAATGCTCAGGCATCATCGTTGAATCCCACAAAGATCGTAGCTACAGCCTCTGGAGTTTCTGCCTTGCGTTTTGTTTTTATCAGTTTGTGGCCCATGCAGAATCTAAATGACATCTTTTTATTGACTCAGGGCGAAGAAGACTCATTTTGTGCCTATTTCATGCCCTCCAACTCCAGGACTAATTATTGGTCCCTGATCTTCCCCACCTCCCACAATTCTTTTGCTGTTCACATGTGTAAAGAAGAGTTGAGGGATTTCCTTTCATG